>NC_089741.1:9615870-9640870 GCF_040412425.1 Macrobrachium rosenbergii | reverse complement strand
GGAATTTTAGCATCTTCATTAGCTCTGCTATTATCTTTTATTACTCAGTCTTAAGTTAGGTTTTGTTTATTTCATTTGAGAGAGGTTTTTTCCTTATGTTATTTTTTGTTACTCATCATTGTTGGGAACATGTATCATTAAGCTTGAGTTGATTCAGTTACAACCATTGCATCACAATAACCAAGTGTGTTGGCTCAGCAAACCCCAATTTTATGTGTCAGATATTAACCTCTGGAATCACATCTTTTATAAAAGCCACTGTCCTGCAAGTGTTGATTTTCCACTAAGCCTTGAACAAGTGAATCTAAGACACTGTACCATGAGTGTTGATTTTCTGCTATGCCTTGGACAAGTGAATTTAATCATTGCTTAGAATAAAACAAACCCATTCAACATACTAGGCAGCATTTTACTGGAATTTGCTAGTAGCCTGTACTTATTTACTAGTGCTCTTATTATTTACTAGTGCTCTTATTGTGGTAATTTAATTTTTGTGTGTGTGTGTGTTCCACACAGCTCATTCACTTGCTATTTTTATGCTGCGTGTTAATTTGATTATCTTAATTTGTTCTAAATTGAATACCACCTCTGCTCCATGTTACCATTGTGTCTGTGGGCAAGTTAACGTTTCCTGAGTTTTATACACAAACGTAAGTAAGTGCCCTCATACATTTGCATTATAGGATTTGACCTGTGCCCTGAGCCCAAGCAATCATTCCTTATGTTTGTAGGCTTTGACCCACGCATTGTGTTATAATCACACCCTTGCATTTGTAGCCTTTGACCCATGCAGTGTTACAATAATTATACCTTGGCATTTGTAGGCTTTGACCAGTGCATTGTGTTCTAAATACTCACACTTCTGCATTGTAGGCTATGATCCATGCATTGCATTAATCCTTGGATTTTATTGGTACCTTCCTTACCATAGGGGCACTCTTATTGTAGTTGGCGCCTTATACCGGCCCACTTTCTTATTTTGTTTGCATTACACTCTGCCCAATTCAAAGTACCATTTCCATCCACGCCATTGTTTGTGCCTGAGATTTTAGCATTTCTGGGGAAGATCAGGCCCTGCTCTATGCACCAGCAACATGTCTGCTGCTCAGGAAATCAAAACCTTCACAGAGGCAGGGAAACTTCTGGGACTGAAGGCGGCAGATCTGACAAATTGGGTTCAAGCCCAGCTCGATGCTGCTAGGAAGGAGAGGAATGACAGGGAAGAAAAGGAGTGCCAAGAGAAAGAAAAGGAGCGACAGCATGAACTAGCCTTGGCACAAGAGAAGGAGAAGAAGCGACAAGAAAAGAAAAAGGAGTGACAGTATCAACTAGCCCTGAGGGAAAAGGAAGCGGAGTTCAAAAGAGCCAAGCAGGACAGTGCCACGGTACTGGCTCAACGCCGAGTCAAACATCCAACCCCGGTCTCTGCTCCTTCCATTATCTCAAATATCAGCCACTTTATCGCCCCCTGGAATGACACAGAGCCAGAGGCGTGGCTAGAGCATGTGGAAACCCTCTTCTCGGAATATAATCCGACTGGCACTGAGAAGGCCATGATTCTGGCAAAACACATGACCGGAAAGGGTCAGGACATCTTCAGTTCCTTAGAAAATGGTGACAAGGGAAACTTGAAGCAGTCAGGAAGGCATAGCAATCACATATGAAATCCCCCTGGAGTGCTGGAGGCAAAGATGGCGAGGTCTTCCCAAGGTGATAGGTCAAACATGGGCTGACAGGTCTTACAAAAAGAACCGAGCCTTACGACAGTGGATCGACGTTGTGGGGTGCCAAGACATCAAGGATATATTGCATGCAGCTTGAGGACTTCCTCTTTAGACTTCCAGCCCCTTGGCCTTATACATGGTGAGAAGCAGCCAAAATTATTCACAGAATGCTGCCAACTGGCTGATGCCTACGAGACGTACCACCCAGCCTGAAGCACTTCCAATAGGTGCATAATTCCTCCTGTTCACACTGCTTTATCATTCTGACCAAGAAACAGACCACCTGTATATACTAATTGTAAAAAAGTAGGGCCTCTAGAAACCTGGTGCAAAACTACAGGGGGAGCCATGTCAGAGCCCCCTTTAATCAGAGCTCCCAGCCTACTTGCTATGTAAAAGCTACTTGTAGAGATTACAGTAAGGTTTACTGTCACACATGTAAGAAGTACGACATTCCTCAAATTTTAAGGATTGTCCCGGAAATAAAACTACCACGATTGTTGCTCTAGTGGTCACACATTCCTCATCTTTAGGATGCCCAGCTGCAGGCCCTATTTATGTTGCACCTCCACGAGGTGATAGTTCATTATTCAAGAAAATAAACCTGTAACTGTTGTAGGCATAGATAATTTGAGACTGACACTCCCGACAGTCCTGTTGAGGGTCACTAGACCCCATAAAAGTTGGATTTGTATGGTTGGAGTAGTAGGTGAAATCTCTGGAGGCTATGACCTCCTCCTAGGACAGGAGCCCCTTACCAGCAATGTTCCAAGCCTACCATGAGTCCAGCTCCCTGCAAGTCTCTGTCAGGCGCTGATGTTCATTCCAGCCCTGCCATTGAGCCGCGGCCAGTACCTATGCCTGGCCAGCATAGTGCTCCAACCAGTCCGGTCATTGAGCCCACACCAGAGTCAGATCCTGTCTCTTATCCAGATCCAGTGCCTGAGCCTGCCTTGTGCCAGTGCCAGTGCACAGTGCCAATCTCCCTTCAGGAGATCCCAATTCAGCCCCCCTCTCATCTACCAGCCTGACACAGCTACCAGTGTCCAGCCAAGAGCCAGCCCAAAGTTCAGTATGATCTTTTCCATATTCTCCTGACCTCAGGGGAAGCTCGTCCCCCAGCTCGGCCTCACAACACGTGCCTGAGTTGGTCCTTGTAACTTACGAGCCCTGAGTGCCTACATCCACCTCTTTCTTCTATTTCATCACAGTCCTCAGTAGACAAGCCTATGGTGGACAAATTCATATAAGAAGTCCTGTTTAAGCTGGTCACCATTGTGGCAGCCATACAACAAAAGCTAACTGAACAAGTTGGCACCACCACTGTCTGGGTTGTTGCAGCAGCCGAGGCAGTACCCGACTCAGTGCCTGTTTCGCCAGATGATGGTACATGCATTGTCATTCCAGGTCTAAGTCCCAAGGGTAGTGGTACTGCGGGCTCAGACCTGACACCAGGGTCTTCTCAGCCTCCTCTGGAGCCACATGGCTAGGTTCCAGCTAGGAGACCTAAGCCTGAAGTGCAAAGGAAAGCAAGGAGGAAAAGTAGTAGGGAGCATAGGTCAGGTAGTTACTAGAGCCACCACACTCACAAGACACTCGTATTCTTTAGCTGTAACAGTGCTTCATCTTAACAGAGCAATCCTAGCCCATGATCCAGGAAGGTTGTCTAAGGTTGTCTCCTACCTTAAATCACTATTGCTGTATTGAAAGTCTTTATTTTGTACTTCGCTTAGTCTGTTCTTTAGCCCAACAAGCTGACGAGCAGGTCCTAGCCATCTCAGCATTTAGGATGCATTCTTTTATATATCTTGTTGCATTTTCTTTTATTTTGTAGCTTGTATCATAGAGTAACTAACTCATGTGTATTTCAATATTTTCAGGCTGAAAACATTAAATGTTAACATATTTCATGTCCATGTACATTAGGTCATAGATTAAATGACTGCTTTGTAATTTCAATTATTCTCTGCACATAGCTAGTTATCATTTTGGTGCTGTGTTAGCTTAGTTCTGTGTGAAATTCGGTTAGTTATTATATGACGTTGAGTCACTAGCATTGCCAGTTCATTTTATTCCACTGCAGTACCTTTAAATAAATGCAGACGCCCCTTACGCTAGTGTTAGAGACATAAAATTAACTTAGCTAGCAAGCCCACTCTTCCTCATGGGATAAGTTGGATTATATCTAAAACTATTTCCATTTTGCATTGGGCAAGGATCCTTTAGGGGAAGTACTTAATGTAACCAATCCCAGCGGCTTGCTAGTGCAGACCTTCAAGCCCAAAAGGAAGTGGAATGAAAATACCAGATAATAGGGGGGACAGGCAGACCCACAGACCTAGGAGCAACAGGAGAGTTTTAGCCATTAACAGTCTCATCCTCTTCCAGGGATGGGTTTTATGTGTCCCAAAGGAACACACTTGGGAGGTAGGTGGCTGTTTGCCTTGTTTTAATCCCCAGATTCAAGTAATCTCCCACTGACTTTTTCCAACTTTTACTGGCCGCACCTATTTCCTTAATCCCCACGTATGCGTAGATCTTGTAGCCCGAATCAATGCCTCCTGCAACAACCAAGACTTTATAAGTCTGGGGTCACCACCATCTTCAGTTCAGTTCAGTTCAGACTACTCCAATCAATACTCAGCACAGTTGACCTCTGCCCGTACAACCATGAGCCAGGGTGACTGTGGAACTCACATTTTCTCACACTGGACTGATAGTGCCAATTCCCAGACGTCACCGACAACTTGGGTCACATTGACATAAGGCTGTGTGTGCCAGCCAAACCAGGAAGCAACGAAGGTATGTGCCCCAGAAGGGAAATCGGTTGGCCAGTGTCTTTTTCTTTGACTCGTTCTATCAACTTTCTTTTGCAAATTTTATCGCTTCAGTAACT
Source organism: Macrobrachium rosenbergii (assembly GCF_040412425.1). Taxonomy (NCBI): domain Eukaryota; kingdom Metazoa; phylum Arthropoda; class Malacostraca; order Decapoda; family Palaemonidae; genus Macrobrachium; species Macrobrachium rosenbergii. Next base: position 9,636,250 of record NC_089741.1, on the reverse strand, counting down.
TCTTGTCCCTTCAACTTAAACAGTGAAGCTACTATCCCAATATGTAAATCCCTTGACAGTGCATAACGTAATTCTCACCCTTTGCTAGCAAGTGAGTAGAGTAAAGAATCATCCCTCCAATTCTTGCATTTATTCCATTATATATAGAGAGAGTGTAATCTTAGTGTTGGTCTTACCTGGAATTGTCTCATTTCCAGGAGTGTTACCAGCGCTGTTACCAGCCTAGCCATGATTCTGCGTTCGCGACTGCCTGAAGAAACCGTCCCTACCATGGTTGATAGAAATATTGCCTAACTGGCTTAAGGAACCAATTGTGCATGGCCAGTATTCATAACTGTGATGCATTATCCATTTCACTCAGTCATTGCTGTTGTGTAAATTCGAAGTTAATTTATTTTTATCCTTGGTAATTTCTTCCATGTTGCGATTGTTAATAATAAATTACTGTTAAGAAATCCACTTTCACCTGGCGACCTTCTAATTATTGCTTAACCCTGCATTGTATCAGTTTATGGGCTGACGAGGGGTTCTTGTAAGGCTAAAATTATTACTTTAAAGTAAAACACGCAGTCATCCGCCTCGTAATCCGTAAGAATACACACACACACATATATATACATATATGTGTATGTGTGTACGTGCGTGTGTATTCGGAAAATAATTCGACAAAAATGTGTCAAGCAGAATCGAAGGAACTTATACATCCTTCTTCTCAGCTGAGTAGCTAAGTCCCATTTCTCTGTATCAAACCTAAAAGGCACAGTCTTAATATCAGTGGGTATAAAAGAGTCCCGTGCGAATTTGTCTTTATGGGTACATAAATGCACCCGAAAATGTATTCACTTATTATTTACAGTAAATAAATACAAGCAGACAAAGACAAATAATGGGGTCCTGCACTTCTTTGCAAATAAATGATGGGCAAATGAACCTCTTTTCATACCTAATTATAACTCATTCTAACTTCGAGGTGAAAGAACGAAACTGAGAAACATTACTTCTCGCGAACTCTACTGCAACATATCATAACTGAGAGAGTGGTTTATGATGCACAAGTTGCAGTGTTATCACTGTAGTTCAGCAGCATCACAATGCCTTATTGCTCTTGTTCTGGGTCTATTAGAAACTCTAAGAAAAGAACTGGGAGAACTTCTGATTGCTTTTGTTATTAATCATGCTTCCATCTCAATTTACCTCATTTCTTACATTTGTAAATGAGACATTTATGTTTTACTGAGTTATTAGTGTTTTGGGATTAAATGCTTAAGCAAGTTTGTCATCTGTGTCCCTGTTATTTTTTTTGCGGCGATAACAAAAACATTAACTTCTAGATAAGAATGCAAATTAATTTGATCATTATGGAAGTTTGGAAGAAAAATATCCTATTGCCATTTAATTCATTTATTAATAAATTAAAAAGGTTATTATGATTATTATAATGAACTCATACATCATCAGTGAGAGACGAGTTAGATTTAATTCAACAAAAACCAACCTGGAAGCCCAGCATGAAAGCATATCCCATCAGCGTGTTGTTCTTTCGCTAAAAAGTTCTTGGCTCTGTAGCTCCTTCTTCCAGACTCTAATTTCAAACCCCTAGCACCAGTCCCCTTGCAAAGTCGTTACCGGACATATCCCGAACCCCACAATCCCTGCCTTATACAAGTCAAGACTTGTTATTTGAATATTGGTAATATTGTACGTCTTTATTAACCATATTAATCTTCTAACTTTGATGGGATATTCATGCATGATTTGAATTTTTAGTTTTCTGTAAAAGAAAACTATTGAGATGGCTATCTTTCTGTTCGTCAGCATTTTTTCTGTCCGCCCTCAGATCTTAAAAACTACTGAGGCTAGAAGGCTGTAAATTGGTGCATTGATCATCCACCCTCTAATCATCACACATACCAAATTGCAGCCCTCTAGCCTGAGTAGTTTTTATTTTATTTAAGGTTAAAGTTATCCATGATCGTGCGTCTGGCACCACTAAGGGTGCCAACAATGCAGGCCACCACCGGCACGTGGCTGAAAGTTTCGTGGGCCACGGCGGCTGACAGTTACATGGGCAGCGGCTAAGAGTTTCATACAGCATTATACGCTGTACAGAAAACTCTATTGCCTTCGGCGCATTTTTTACTTGTTTTTCTTGCAAGATTTCTACGTTACCCTAAGTCTTGGCTAATATGTTCGCCACTGTAAACCAAAAACGCGCTTTATATGTATGAGTTTCTTTCCAGTTCCCAATTTTCTTTGGGAAACCTGAAACTGTTATTTCATTTCCCCCTTATTTATTTACTTATCTATCTATTTCTTGATGTTGTCATCTTCAAGTGCTGATGATGATACGCTGGCTCATTATACATACTGTACACACCAGATCTTGATACAAATACTGTAATGATATATTAACGAATTATTATTAGTAGAGTAAAGCTGGCTGTGGAGGTTTTACTCATTTCAATTTCCATTGTAATTAGATTAAAACGATAATGTTATTACCATTATAATAAGATTGTAAAATGGTAATGTTCTTTCTATTATTATTATTGCCATTATCAAATAAAGCTTTTCCCTCTGCTGAAATAAGGATAAACTTTGCCTAGAAATCGTCCACAGCCTCAGGCACTTCATGATCTGTGACAAAAGCTGCAACAACAGCACATCAACTTCCATTACTCACGCTCCATTGTTAACCTTTCCTTTTCTTATGCTGTCATCCATGTATGATATCAAAGACGACTTCCACCACATCAACCGAGCCTTTTCTTTGTCTTCTCCCCTCCATCCTACCAGTTACTCTGAATTAAACGTTTACACCCTCTTCACAAGACAGTCTTCTTCTGGTCTCCCTGTGTCCACCACATGAAGTACATCATCCGTCTCCTTATATGTATTCCTTGTGCCAGAAACAGTGATTATATATTTGTTTTCTCAGCTGCATGCCTGCTCTTTCACAAGAAGTCCACTAAACTGGGTAGTAATTCTCCTTTTTCCTGTTACACGTTCGAAAGCTGAAGACTAAGCACCTCAGTATTGATGTAGCAAATTCATATGGTGGTATTATTATTATTATTATTATTATTATTATTATTATTATTATTATTATTATTATTATTATTATTATTATTACTGGTCTTAAAAATTATGTTACCCTCTTACTTTTCATGCATTTCAATATTTTTCGAGAGGTCCAAAATCGAAATTTTGTTTGTTTCATAGCATATAATTAAAATAATGCTTCGTTATAATCCGAATTAGCCGTTTAGTGAAGAGCTGTCTCTTGTCCTTCCGCAATCTCTTATTTTCTCCCTTGCTGGCCATGGATATCCAAGACCGTATTATTTATCATTTGTTTCTAGTTTTGTCCTATGTTTTCCAGAAGTAAATGAATGGAATCAACATCATTACGTAATTGATGTATAACGCTTAACTGACCTTTCCCTCAGAAAAGGAAGAAATATACGCCAAAAGAATTTCATGCAATTTTGCAAAAGGTTTCACAGAAATTTTACACAAGCAAAGAAGAAATAAGATCAAAAGTGAACTCCGACGGTCTAATGTTTGACTTCTGCTTGACTTCGTAGGACATCCGTCTGCCCAACTCTTCAGCAATTCTGCTGTCTGACAAACAAGACTCTGGGTGGAAACGAATCTCTTGACGAAGATAAGAATCTGTGGCCCTCTACACAGAAAACAGGAGCCTGCTTCGAAGAGTGTTGCAGTTAGTTGCAGTTTCATAAAAATGACTTACGCCCTTGCTTTCATGCAGAGAGATTTATTGTTTTTGGCGCTATGTACCCAGAAAGATTTATCAGGAAAAGCATTGAATCATTACCCAGTGTCCATTTATCTTGGCATTCGAAGACAAAAACACTGCCTAAAGAATGGCAAGCCTAATTGAAGGGGTCATTAATAGCGCGTTAACCTTCAAGGAAACTTTGACAGAACGGAATGCTTAAAGAAAAAAAAAGTAAAGACCAGATTAAATTGATACAATGGACCAAAGAAAGTAGCACACGAGAGAGGCAATTCAGTAAACAAATACAAAACTGTATACGCACATAAATAGCAATTTATAAATTCCAGAAAACTAAAGGAGTGGTGCAAGGGCATCAAAGCAGCATTAGAGACTCTTAACACCACTGGCTTGAGAAAAGGACAACCAAATATCCTCTTAGGGTTGAAGCTTCTACGAAAGCTGAAGTCTTCGTCATGTTGAAAATGGACCGATGGCATAAAAAATGACGATGTAAGGAAGAGGATAACATGAAAGCTCATTACGAGACTGTATTCCAGCCGGGTGGAGGCCTAAATTGAGTTATAGACTGTCTTGTTTTAAATCCTGTAATATTATTTATCTGTTTCTAAAATTAGCTGTGGTGCTCGAAACAAGTATGTCTAGCCGAGAAACAACGGTGACTTTCACAACTAATGAAATTGCACTCGACGAAAGATCAGTTTACGTAATGCCACACATCGTAATCTTACAGGCAATGTAAAATTTGGATGTAAGGTATAAAGCTGATTGAGTGCACCAGTGTGCACAAAACATCTCATTGGCTCACAAACTCGTTACTAATGCACACTTTATTTTAAGAAATGACAGAATATCATGCTACCCGAGAATTACGGACAGTGAGTCAGTGGTGAGGCAAAGTGCAATTAAGTGGTGCTGTAAAACTGTTATAATCGACCTCGACTTATGTGTTCCTCTGTTTTGTAGCAAAGCATAATAGAACTCTAATAGAGGCTGCAAAAACATTTCATGTTCTGGCAGCCTCTGCTAGAATATACTTAGCAGTTTTGTCGTTAATTTTACTAGATTCTGAAAACAGATCATAATTTGATCTTAGATCGCATTATATAAATAGCCAGTGTCGTTGTTCATCCGCCCCTCTGTAATCACATGAAGGTTACAAGATTTTATAAATACAAACTGGATAAACAGGTTACTAATGTCTTCCTTCCTAATCACTATGTTAACCATTTATGGGCAATGGATGTTAGGTTTCACTGCAATGGACTGGTTTGAATTGAACTGAATATAGAATTTAGGCAAAAGGCCAAGCACTGGGACCTATGAGGTCATTCAGCGCTGGAACGGAAATTGACAGTCAAAGGTCTGATAGGTGTAACCGGAGGAAAACCTCGCAGTTGCACTATAAATCAAATGTTAGGAGAGGGTGGAAAGTACGATGGAAGAACGAGAATATGAAAGGAAGTACATTAAAAGGAATGAAAGGGGTTGCAGTTAGGGGCCGAAGGCACGCTGCAAAGAACCTCAAGTAATGCCTACGGTGCACCGCATGAGGAGCACTGACGGCACTACCCCCCTACGGGGGGAATGGACTAGAAGTCTTGACTGTGCTTTTGATGCACTGGGTTTATTCCTTCCCACTTCGACTTACAATTGGATTCATTTCGTGTGCAAAGGTAAGGGCATAATCTTCCATTGTTAGATTCCACAAGGAATAATTGCTTGTACCTCAAAACGTTCAACTCCTCTTCAAAAATGTATTACATATGATAACTTATATATACCGGCCTCAAGCCGGTCAGTGACATATTATTATTGTTATTTTTTTTTGGGGGGGGGGTCTATCACAGTCATCCTATTCGACTGGGTGGTTTTTATTGTGTGGGGTTCCGGGTTGCATCCTGCCTCCTTAGGAGTCCATCACTTTTCTATGTGCACTGTTTCCAGTAGCACACTCTTCTGCATGAGTCCTGGAGCTAATTCGGCATCTAATTTTTCCAGATTCCTATTCAGGGATCATGGGATCGTGCCTAGTGTTCCTATGATTATGGGTACAGTTTCCACTGGCATATCCCATATCCTTCTTATTTCTATTTTCAGGTCCAGATGCTTATCAATTTTTTCTCTTTCTTTCTCATCTGTAGAAAATATTTTATCGTGAACCAAAATTGGAGAAGCTGAAAGTGATTTCTTTTGTTGTTAAGTATAAGATAAGTATCAAACTTCCTAAATATTATTCGTAATATTATGTTTATCATGTTCAAGTGTTGAGCGGGGCTGACTTTTAGTTCCTCCAAACAACCTTGTTACTAGTGATCTACCGCCTAGGATTGTTTTTTAAGGTGAACTGCTTGTTTACGCTGTTGTCCGAGAGCTGGAAGTATTTGTCGAGGCGAGCGGAGTTCCCAAGGGAGTTCTCAGGCAAAATCCTTGTTGTATGGTTGACATTTTTACAACTCTCGCTCATGGAAGGATAAACCCCTAGTGATACCGACACTATGCCACTTTGGGGGGCAGCAGGAGCAACAGTAATTTAGTGAACGGCAGGAGTATTGAGGTGAGTCAGCCTTTTCACATCTGAGCATGAGTTGATTTGATACCCTAGCCATAATGATTTAATACATTGGATTAAATTAATTCCTTTCTCAAGACCTTGTTAAAAATAAATCTCGGGATCAAAAGAAATTACGAATTTTCCAATTTTGTTTTCGGTTTCTTTTTTTTTTACCGTTAAAAGTTTTGTTTTGCAGTGGATTACCACTTTTATTGTGAATTCATCCATTGTTATTCGTGGATTACCACATTAGGCTATTAGCTATAAAGTTTTGTTTTTGGTGGATTACCACAGTTTATGAACAATATGTTTGTGCTTTTAAATTTAAAAATCGAATTCCATCGAAGGTATTTTTAGTGAACGGATTCCCGTTTTGAGTTTTGTTTTTGTTAACACGGATTCCCGTAAGTAATTTAGTTTCCCTTTTACCTAAACAGTTTTACAGGGAGTGTTTTTTGTGTTTTTCAGATCCTGAGAGACATGATAGTCATTGGTAGGGGCTTGCTTCATATGGTTGTTTTCCGGTGAAGTAAGTTACTAACTTGAGGGAGGCAGGACAGCAATTAATCATCTTAGTTGTCTCAACCAGTAATTTTTATCCAAAATATTAATTAAATTAATATAAATGGACTGTTAAGAACTTTTTGCTTCATTTACCTCATTTTGTTTTGCTTTTACCTTGCCATTGATAAAATATTGTGTATGGAACCCCTGGGGGGACTTGAGAAGAAATTGCTGCCTGTTGCCCTTCCTTCGGTGTTATTTAGTGTCGGTATCTTTGAGCATATATTTATTAAAGGTTACATGAAAATCGGTGTTTTAGTCCATAGTTACGTTCGGGACTTGCAGCAGTTAGGTTATTCGTGTTTGACATACGGTGATCTTAAAGTGCCTATTGAATTTTTTGCATTTCCTGGATTCGGATATAGGAACTTTATACTTAATCCGAAGCCGTTGGACGATTTGACTGAATATAATCCAGAAGTGACCGTTGTATTTTTGGGTGGAAACGATATAAAGGAGAATGTGGATTTGAATATTGTTAAAGCAGATTGTGAACGTTTTTTTGCTATTTTGAGATTAAGGTTACCCAATTCAATATTTGTTGTTGCTCACGTTGAAATTCGCCACTTGAAAAGTACTAATAGACACGGCACCCCTTCTGCAGATTTGAATAAGAAATTGGCTAGAAATTTTAATAAGTGGTTAGACCGTCAACCCTTTAAATATAAGACTTTGTTGATTAACGGTTCGTCAAAACTCAATGACCCTAGCTATTTCAAAGCTGACGGCATTCATTTATTTAAATAGAGGGGGTTTAGACTGTCTGTTTCAGTGGATCTATAATTGTTTATCAGACATTGTAAAAGCAAATTCCTAATTAAACATGGCGTCTGAATTAAAGTTGTTGATTAATTCCCGAAAATATATTCACAAGTTAGTGACTGAATGTTATAATAAAAGGACTAATTATTGTCAGTTAACTGAATTGGAAAAGAATAAGATTAAGTCCGAGTTACAAGATCATTTAGAATCGCTTAAGAAGTATACTAGTGAAATTCAAAAGCTCAAATGGTCTGAAGAGGAGGATGAAACATGGCTAAATGCCGAACTTGATTCCTGTGAAAGTTATTTTGTTAAAATTCGGGAATGTACTGCTGATCTTGCACGAAATGTTACCCCTTCTAATGTTAGTGTTGATACTGCCCGAAGTTTGTTAAAGAGTCCCACTGCTCCGCTTCCAGAATTTCGTAGCCTAGAAGGGGAGGATCTATTGAAGTTTTTTAAAGATTTTGAAGACATAACGTCTATGTTCAAATATTCAGAATATGACAAGTTTACTCTGTTAAAGCAGCAAATCAGTGGAAGGGCCTTAGTACTTTTAGAGTCATTAGAATTGGACAAGAAGGGTTATGTTCATGCCAAGAAATTACTAACATAGGCCTTAGCATCTAAAGACCTCAGAATTTTTAATACCATCAAAAAAATCTCTGAAATCAATATGAAATTAGAAAGTGATCCATTTGAATATATTTCACAGATAAGAAATCTAACTCAAACAGCTGAAAGTTTGTCTCTGGGACGTGAGGATTTTTTGAGGTATTTTTTCTGGCAGGGCTTAGATAATCGATGTAAAGTACACTTAACCCAGATTATTAATTCATCAAGGCCAACACTGAAGGAAATTAATGATAATTTCTTTGAGGCCTGTGAAAGATTCAATGAGCAGAGTAAGAGGTCTAATATAGGAAATAAATTGCATGATAATCATAATCATAGGAAGAATAGTGCAAGTTATGCTGCTAGTGTTAGTTCCCTAAGGAAACCGTCAAATTTCTTTCCTTGTGTCTTGTGTACCACAGAAGGCAAACCTGCCTCGCATCCTATTTATAAATGTGAAATTTTTTCGGATGTTGCCACTAAGCTTGACAAAATTCAATCTTTAAATGGGTGTTATAAGTGTGCAAGCTTGAGTCACACTACTGACAAATGTAACTTTAAATTTAAGATGAAATGTAAGTTTTGTAAAGCATGGCACTTTAGTTTCCTCTGTAAGAATAGTAAAAAATCAGCATCTACTAATGATGATAGAAAATCTGAATCTATTAAGACTTCCTCGAAAAAGGACAATAAGAATTCGTCAATGGAATCTAATAATAACGTAGTTATAATGGAGGCTCTTGAAAGTAATTTGGACTGTGAGTCCAGCATTCTCCCTACCTTTTCTTGTTGCATCCAAACCAGAAGCATAAGAGCATTGAAGGATGATGGAAGTCAGTCAAATCTGATTAGTGAGGAACTAGCCAATCCTTTGGATTTAAAGGTATTACAAGCCAAGGTTGAACTGAGAATAAATGGTATCAATGTTTCTCAGAAATATGCATCAAAACTAGTGGAATTTGAAATAATAATTGGTAATGCTATTCACAAAATAGAGGCATTATGTATCCCATCTATTAACATAAAGTTGAAATTTAAAAGGTCTGGGCAAAGTGGTTTATAGTTTCCAGATGAAAGGGTATGTGTTGGTAGATGAGTTTCTAACGCCTAATAGTGATTGCATTGAAAATATTGATTTGATTTTGGGAACTGAATCAGGATATTGTTTACCACTCTCAGAAGTAGTTTTTGGTATGAATAGCAAGTCTATATATGCTATGACCCCGTTTGGTGTCCTTCTTAAAGGTGAAATTGACACCTTATTGAAGGATATTCCTTATCTACATCCGTCCTCCTCGGTTATAAATTGTTATCAGTATGTTACTGGTTTGGGTGTAAAGATAGATAAGCCATCTTCTCTGGATAAGTGTGATGTTGATTATCCAATTAAGGTTTCAGAATTCAGTGTAATCGATGTAAAAGGTAATGTAATTCGTTCAGAGTTAGATAAAGCCACAGATGATGTGCTTGCCAGTATTTGTAATAAATATATTCACTTGGACAATGAAGTTTATGATTTGGAAAATTCAGAGCTGCATGATCAGCTTGTCAAATATTGTTTGGATCACACTATTCAGAATGAGGAGGGTAGATTAGTTATGCCACTTTTTGTGGAATGCAAAAGTATCTCATATGCTTGGTAGAAATTTTCATTTGGCAAAAGTTATTTTGGAATCTAATCTTAAAAACTAAAGAGAAATCCATCTCATTTACAGTTAATGAATGAAGCCCTAAAAGAACAGGAAAGGGTTAGAATCATAGAAAGGATTCCTAATCTTGATCAGTTTATACATGAACACCCAGAACACTCTTTTTTGCCTCATATGGGTGTGTTCAAATTGAATCGTGAAACTACCAAATGTAGAGTTGTGTTTCTATCAAACTTGTGTGAAAGAGACTCAACCACGGGTCAGACAATAAGTCATAACCAGGCCATACATGCAGGTCCATGCCTAAATCAGAAACTTTCTTCATCATTACTACATTTAAGGTTTGATAAATTGTTAATATGCTTTGATCTATGCAAGGCCTTTAATCAGATTGCATTAAGTGATGTTGATGCTAACAGACTTTGTTTTTTATGGTATAAAAATGTTGAGAAGGGAGATTTTACCATTGTTGCATATCGAAATGTTAGGTTGAGCTTCGGCTTAAGATGTTCCCCAACTTTGTTGATGCTCGGTCTTTACAAGCTTTTGATTTTAGATGCTGAGCATGATGAAAACCAGTTGAATGAGTTAAAAAGGTGCATTTATTCTTTGTCTTATATGGACAATTGTGCTTTTAGTGCAAATGAAATTGAGAATCTGCACTGGGCATGTTCTGTGGTAGGATCTATATTTTCTCCTTATGGTTTTGATTTACAACAGTTCGTTACTAATGACAGGTCTCTACAGGGAGCAATAGATTCCTGCACAGGTTCTGAAACGGCAGAGGTTGTTAAACTTCTTGGTATGCAGTGGAATCGAACTCTTGATTGTCTGTTAGCAAATAAATTTCAGTTGAATGGTAAGGCTAAAACTAAGATGGAAATTTTAAGTACCATTGCCTCTCATTTTGATCTTTTTGGTTTTACTGGACCCATCCTAAATCGAAGCAGATTATTTCTTCATGGTCTTCAGTGTGATAGAAATTTAGGATGGGACGATCAATTATCACCAGAATTACGTAAAGAATGGCACAATATCGCTAATCAGGCCAATTCTACTCCTGATACTGCTACTGATAGATTTGTTGGACGTAGGGATGGAAAATTTCATTTGGCTGCTTGCTGTGATAGCTCTAAATTACTATATGGTGTTGTTGTGTACATCATTGATATTGATTCTATGTCGTCAAGTTTTGTGATGGCAAAAAATCGTATGATAAATAGACAGTTGGAAAGTAAAAGCATTCCATCTTTGGGGATGCAGGGAGTAGCCTTTACAACGGAAGTGGTTTTAGATTTGTATAACGAATTAGCTGGACCATTATGCATCAATCCTTTGAATATTGTTGGCCTTCATGTGTTTTCCGATAGTCAGTTAGCGCTCTCTTGGTTGAATTCTTCTACTAATAAATTGTCAAAAATGCAGAAACGGTCAGTTGTTGTGATGAATCGAATTCAGCATGTAGAGAACTTATGTGCAAAACACCCAGTCCATTTTGCTTTTGTTGGAGGGAATGAAAATCCCGCAGATGCCATAACTCGTTGCCTTTCATATCGTAAGTTGATGCAAACCAATTTTTATTCTGGTCCTGAATGTTTTAAGGAAAAGGGAACCTTCCTATGCAGTGAAAATGGTAACTTATCATTATGGTTCCACATCCTTATGCAGAGTGCAAGCTGGATAATAGTTTGGAAACAGAGGAGTCTATGTGTACTAGTTCCAATGTTGTGGCCATGTCAGATAATTTTGAATATTTTCTTTCATTTGAAGAATTTTCCAGCTTTGATTTACTTGTATCTATTCATGAGAAAGTTATTCTTTTCGTAGAGAAGTTAAAGGGTCGTTTGAAAGCTAAGCACTCCAATAAATTTGCTCACTTAGAATTAAAGAGCAATAGTATACATGAAAGAGCTTGCAAGTTAGTTATACTACAGGATCAACGGGCACATTTCCCTGAGGTTTTTGCATATTTCAGCTGTCCTTCTCAAAAAAAAAAGACATGCCTAACATAGTAGGTCAGCTTAATATTTACGATGACAACGATGGTTTGCTTCGAGTACGTAGCAAGTGTGACAAACTCATTCAGAGGCATGGTTTTCCTTTGTTGCTGGCTAAAAATAGCCATCTAACTTCCCTGATTGTGCACAACCTACACAAAAAGCTCAACCATACGGGATGTTACTCTGTTTTGTCAGAAATGAGAAAGCGGTTTTACGTTCCGTCATATTTTTCAGTGGTTAAGAGAAACCTTAGAGAATGTGTTTTTTGTCGTAGGTTCAAGTCAAGAACCATCAGTATTAATCAGTCTCCCTACAGGAAATGGAGAGTGTCACCACCTAATGTCCCCTTTAGATATGTATTTAAGGATTTCATTGGCCCATTGAGCGTTAAACAACAGGGTAAGAAAGGAAAAATCTATCTACTATGTATCACTTGTATGTGGAGTAGAGCAGTTAATTTGATTATTTGTTTAGATCTTTCTGTTAAAGAATTTCTTAGAGCCTTTCAGATTCATTGTTTCCAGTTTGGAATCCCTGAATATTGTATTGGTGACCTAGGCTCCCAATTAGTCTCTGCCTCTAATATAATTATTGACTACATCAAAGATCATGAGAGACAGTCATATTTTGAACGGAATGGGGTCCAATCTTTAAAGTTTGACTAATTTGTCAAGGGTCATAGTCAGTTAGGTTCGATGGTGGAAGTATGTGTTAAATTTGTTAAAAGATTGATCTATGGAGCTATTGGTAAGAATGTCTTAGAATACCATGATTTTGAGTTCTTAATTCAACTAGTCATTCATTTAGTCAATCGTAGGCCAATAGCATTTAAAGAAGCTTTCAAGGATCAGATCGGCGATGACATTCCAGAACCTATCACCCCAGAAAATTTGATTCACGGGTATGATCTGATATCGGTTAATATAATTCCCGAAGTGCATGGGGGGAGAGACCCTGACTAGATTTCTGAAAATTACTCTCAATCAAAGTTTAAGCAAGATTACAATCAATTGCAAAAGGTGAGAAACAATTTAGTTAAACTATATCAGGAAGAATTTATTGCTATTCTAATACATCAAGCTGTAGATGTCCCTGATAGATACAAACCAGTCACTCATAATAAGATCTCACCTGGAGATATTGTACTACTTAAAGAAAATTTCACTAAGCCAAATGACTACCCGATGGGCGTTGTAAAAGAGATTATTACAAATACATTGGGTGAGGTTACTGGTGTCACTATCCTTAAAGGGAAAACCCAAGAACTTGTGAAGAGACATTCGTCAGTCATTATCCCACTTCTCACCCGGAAAGATGAAATTCCGAATGATTCTAAGGTTGATGTACAGGAGTCTCAAGCACCCAAGGATACTAGAGTTAAATGCCAGGCTGCTATTGACAGCTCGGAGCGGACTAGAAAAATCTTGGAAGCTTAAAATGATTTATCTGTTTCGGGTGAATAAGAGAGACACTGGTGTCCCATGTATTGTGACATCAATGAGTAATACTTTCTTCTTGATTCTGTCAGTCAACGTCACGTCTGGTCTACTGGCACATATCCCCTATCTCTTCTGATACCATAGTCCCAGAGAATCTTTGCTTGGTCGTTTTCTATCACTTCCTCAGGTTGTTCATACCACTTATTACTGCAAGCTAGCTGGTGTTTCTTGCACAGGCTCCAGTGGAGGGTTTCTGCTATGGAATCATGCCTTTTTCTTGTACTAGTTCTGTGCAAGCGCCGGATATTCACATGCTATATGGTTTATGGTCTCATCTTTCATATTGCACTTCCTGCATATGGATGAGATGTTATTTCTATCTGTTGTTCTTTAGACATATCTGGTTCTTAGGACTTGACCTTGTGCTGCTGTTAGCATTCCTCCTGTTTCATCGCTGGCCAGTTCTATAGTCTGTCTCATGTATTGCCCGTGCATTGGTTTGTTGTGCATTCCTCTGTTCTGTTTTTCATTTTCCTGTTTCTGTATATTTCTGGATCTTCGTCTACTTTTATCAGTCCTTCTTCCCATGCACTCCTTAGCCACTCATCTTCACTGGTTTTCAGATAATGCCCAGTGCTCTGCTTTCGACATTGACACAGTCCTCTATGCTTAGTAGCCCTCTCTCTCCTTCCTTTCATGTTATGTATAGTCTGTATGTATTTGCTCTTGGGTGTTTCCTAGTTTTCTGATCTATGCTGCGGAGTTCAGTCTTCATCCACTCCACAACTCCTGCGCTGTATCTGATTACTGGTACTGCTAATGTGTTTAGCTTGAGTATCACCTTATTATTATTATTATTATTAAAATAGTTTAACCAGACCACTGAGCTGACCATCAGCTCTCATAGGGCTGGCCCGAAGGATTAGGATGGAATGACAAGTCTAGGCTAGAAGCCTAGCACTGGGACCTAATAAGTATCACCTTAAGTCTCTGCATATATTCTTACCTGATCGTGTCTTTCATCTCTTGGTGTTTTATATCCTCTTCTTCTATTATTCCCAGGTATATGTATCCTGTCTCATCTATGCATTTGATGCTATCCCCGTCTGGTAGCTTTATCCCTTCAGTCCTTGTCACTTTGCATTTTTGTATGTTGACTAAGGTGCATTTTTCTCTTCCAAACTCCATCCTGATGTCCCCAGATACAATCCTTACAGTCTGGATTAGAGTATCTATTTCCTTGATGCTTTTTAGATACAGCTTGATGTCGTCCATGAACATCAGATGGTTAATTCTGTTGCCTCCTTTCTTAAGTTGGTACCCAGCATCCATCTTCTGCAGTACTTTTGTCATGGGAATCATGGCTACTATGAAGGGTAGTGGGGACAGTGAGTTGCCTTGAAAGATCTCTCTCCTGATGTTAACCTCTGCTAGTCTTATCCCAGAGCTTGTAAGTACTGTTTTCCAGTTATGCATTGTATTTCTGAGGAAGCTGATGGTGTTTTCCTCTGCCCATATATTTTCAGGCATTCTATTAACCACGTTTGTGGTATCATGTCGAAGGCTTTCTTGCAGTCAATCCATGCCATGCTTAGGTTGGTTCTTCTTCTCTTACTATTCTTCATTACCATTTTGCCTATCAGGAGCTGGTCTTTTGTGCCCTTACACTTCCTCCTGCAGCCTTTCTGTTGGCGGGGGATGGTGTTTGTATCCTCTAGGTATTTGTATAGCCTTTTGCTGATGATACCTGTTAATAACTTCCACATTACTGGTAGGCAGGTGATAGGCCTGTAGTTACTTGCTATATTTCCCTTGTTCTTGTCTTTCTGTACTAAGGATGTTCTCCCTGTGATCATCCATTTGGGTGCATGGTGGTTTGTGATACAATGCTGGAGTTGTTCTGCTATTCATGGGTCTAGGGCCTTGAAGTTTTTGAGCCAGTATCCATGGACTTCATCGGGACCTGGGGCTTTTCAGTTGGGCACTTTCTTTAGTTAGTGTCTGACTGTGTCTTTCGTGATCTCAGTGAATTTTTGTTTTATTCTCCCCATTTCTTCTGCCTTGACCTCCTGGAGCCATGTTGCATGTTTGTTGTGTGATACCAGATTGCTCCATACGTTTTCCCAGTGTCTCTTACTTGGTTCAGCTTCAGGAGTTTCCTGGTGGTTAGGTTTGAAGAGTTTGTTCTGTTGGTATCCTTTACTCCTGTTCATGTACTGTTAGACCTTATGTGCTGTGGCTTTAAGCCTCTATTCTATATCTTCTATTGTGTTGTTTAGTCCCTTCTCCCGTATTTTGTATTTCCCATTCAGTTCCTCTCTTGTTTTCTTGCTGCTTAGCCTCTTTTCTGCCATCTCTTTCAGTTTACTAAAGTCAGATCTCATTGCCATGATTTGTTTCTCCAGGCACCTTTAACAAGGCAGTTGCTGTTTTGGTTTCTGTTGGGTTGGTTGTGCTTGTGGTGTTGGTGTTTGTATCCCCATGAGTTCTACTACTAGTCTCGTTCCTGCATATGCCAGGTTATTTGTTTCTGTGACACTGGTGACATGTATTAGTCTCATTATATTTCATTAACTTCACTTGTTTTCTCCCTTAGTTTCTTTGTGCTGTAGGCTTTCATGGGGGGGATCTTTGTTCTTTCTGTATCTGGTTTCATCCATTGTTTGATCTTTTCCACCCATTCCGACCTCCCTGTTACATCTTTGGTATTTCCTCATGCGTCGTTGTTTGGTAGCTCGTCATTCCTGTCATCTTCTGTGGCATCATCTCTTAGCTCAACTTCTTGTCTTTCGTTGCTGGATGTTACTTCTCTTTCCAGTTCCTCTCTTTCTGTTTTGGAGGGCTAGTTCTTTTTCTTTATGTTCCTTACTAGGTCTGCCAGCCTCTGTTCTGTTTGAGTGGTGTTATTTTTCTAATTCCAGATGTTGACCAGTCTTCTGTATCCTCTTTCTGTTTGGTTGCTTCTGATGTAGCATCTCCATATTTCCTTATTTTCTTCTCTTGTCCATTTCTTCTTCTGGTTTGCCTCTGTAGCTCCAGTCTCTGGTTGCTGTCGTTGTGGTGGTCCATTGATGGATGACGAACTCCAAGTACCTGACCGTCCTCCTCGTCGATTGGGCTGTATACCAGGCTGCCTGACGAAGCTCCACTGTTGCCAGAGGTTTCATTTACGTCGTTGTCATTTAATCTTTCATTTCTTTCCATCAGTGCTGAGTTTTGCTATCTAACCCATAGCTGGACCCTACCTCATCGGAAATAGGTACTCATTTACAGCTGAGTAGACTGAGGAAATTGTGGTAAAGATCCTTACCCAAGGAATCAACGACGAGGAGTGCAGTCACCCATCCAACGACTGATCAGCCCCAATATTGCTTAACCAGTCCATCAATGAACTAAACCACTCTGCCACTATGTTAACCATTTATAGTTAATGGATCTTAGGTTTCACTGGAATGGACTGGTTTGAAATGAACTGAATATAGAATTTAGCAAAAAGGCCAAGCACTGGGACCTATAAGGTCGCACAGAGCTGAAACGGAAATTGACAGTAAAAGTTCTGATAGGTGTAACAGGAGGAAAACCTCGCCGTTGCACTATGAATCAACTGGTAGGCGAGGGTGGGAAGTAAGATGGAAGAACGAGAATATAAAAGGAGGTACAGTAAAAGGAACAAAAGGAGTTGCAGCTAGGGGCCGAAGGCACGCTGCAAAGAACCTTAAGCAATGCCTACAGTGCACCGCATGAATTGCACTGACGACACTAACCCCCTACAGGGGGAATGGACTAGTAGTCTTGGTGGTGCTTTTGATGCACTGGGCTTATTCCTTCCCACTTCTACTTATAATTGGATTCATTTCTTGTGCAAAGGTAAGGCATAATCTTTCATTGTTAGATTCCACAAGGAATAATTGCTCATACCTCAAGACGTTCAACTACTCTTCAAAAATGTATTACATATGATACCTTATATATATCGGCCTCAAGCCGGTCAGTGACATTATTATTATTATTATTATTATTATTATTATTATTATTATTATTATTATTATTATTATTATTATTATTAAAATGGTTTTACTAGATCACTCTGAGCTGATTATCAGCTCTCACACGGCTGGCCCGAAGGACTCGTTTTTACTTATATTTTATTTTATATTTTGTCCATGAAATTACAATTTTTTCCAAAGTTTATAGTTGAAATTATTGCAAATGTTAAAGTTTCTGACAACATTTCACTGTTAGGTTTATGTCCAAAACTTGATAGCCGCTACTGATTATACTTTGGCATTCATACAACAAACATTCAATTCTTATCATTGCTTTACACCCATGGCATTCTGGAGCAGGGTTATGCAATATAAATGACGTTGTTGCCTCTTGGATGGAGATGTCAATGCACATATGAATGATGATTGACGATACATGTTTGCTTTCAAGTAAAGCAAACTACATTGGCACTAATTCTTCAAATAACCACTTTAAAGAAAGTAATGAATATTCGTCCCGTGTTCGCATATGTAGACGTCTGAAGACAGAAACAATCAGAACAACAGAGAAATTAATTGGGAGTGTCATTACTAACAATCCCAAAAAATCCATTGGCGCTCTCTCTCTCTCTCTCTCTCTCTCTCTCTCTCTCTCTCTCTCTCTCTCTCTCTCTCTCTCTCTCTCTCTCTCTCTCTCTCTCTCTCTCTTCCCAATACTTATTCACCGCTGACAGGCAATACAATGCATGCCCATTTGGACGTATCAACGTCCATATAAATTGTAGAAATATTGGCACCGAACTGTTAACATTTGGTCAGAAAAGCTCCATTTACTCACCTATTAAAAATATTCTCAACATCAAAGCAACTTTCATTGCACGGTAGTAAGTGACCGATTGATTTAAATCTTTAACATAGGTGTCAAAACTCCAATAAACATTTTCTCTTGGTACACCTGTTTTGTTAAAATTTTCTCCCAAAACACTTATTCAATGCACCCATACTTATAAACACTTCACTTTCACTCCCTATGAATTTACACCTGATAACTGAAGTGATCTGTTTTTGAAGAACTATAGTTTTTAAGGAAAATTAATTTCCATTATAAAGTTGAAAACCACTTGATTAATTATAAAAAAAAATCTCTCGAAATTGGCAAAAAAAAGTAAATATTTTCATTACCAGATATTCAGAGGGGAAATGTTTCCATGATTGGAGTGTTCCTCCACGTAATGCTTTCCGGTCAAAGGAACAAAGCAGTCACTAGCAGCAGGAGCACTAATGGTTGAAATGAGTGTAGCCTTCCCTCAGCCAACGAGAGGTGGTTCCCACTCCTTTGGCAATAATCTCTACAAGCAATCTCGAACATTCTCTTGTTGCTAACTCCCAAATTGTCTCTTGAACGCGACTAAGATCCTTAATTTCTCCTGTTAAAACTAAAAACGGAAACGGGTATATACCAACGAAGCAAAATAATTTCAACTCTGACGCCATTTATAAGTGGGGCTAAGTTACAAATCCTGAATTTCTACCTTTTCGCATGAATTAGCTCTTTTAACGACAAGGATTCGGAGGCAATCTTACATAGTTTTATCCTTATTGGCGAGTAAGTAGATGGATACTCTTGGCCATTATTCTTTCATAAATGGCAACTTTGGACAGCATCTTCTTTAATCAGCAAGTGCTGGAATAAGTCGCCATATCAACTACACCTACTTGCTATTGTTAGTACATGGCCCTTGGGCTGCTCAGTGCTTGACCTGCGTTCGTTTGTTTATTGCAAATATCAATAGATACATGCGTAATATATATATATAGATATATATATATATATATATATAAATATATATATATATGTATGTGTGTGTGTGTGTGTGTGTGTGTGTGTGTGTGTGTGTGTGAAAATACATACATACACACACATACACACACACACACACACACACACACATATATATATATATATATATATATATATATATATATATATATATATATATATATATATATATATATATATATATATATATATATATATATATAATTGGCATGTGAGTGTATGCATGTATGTATATATGCATATAGGTTATTCTTTTCGTATAAAGATAGATAGAAAGCTATGAGCACACTTTTGAACCAATTACGCCTATGTAAATAATGTGCCTCAAAGAGGAAATATATTCCTATACTTGGATTGTAGAAGCTCCTCCGTTTTATTCTGAATAGAAAACAGCACGGCACTGTTCGTATTTCTTAGGTGGAACTGACAATGGCCCGAAAAAGCTGACTTCAGCCCCGTTATTTAGATTGCAACGCTCACTTACTGGTGATCTGGCAACTCTGCTCAGTTCATCAGTTCTGACTGACTGATCATGGGTTGCTTTTAATTCAAAATTATGTATCGTTATACTCTTATAGGTTTTTGCTTTTCCCCTCAGAATAATCATTACTACTAACTTAAGAGATACCAACAGCATTAACATCAACAGTCAGTAGTAAAAGAAGCTTATGAAAGCTCTCATCCATCATTCGAATTGTCATCATTTATTTTAAGCTCAGATTTTCTTTCCTGTCTTACTACTTATTCGATTTGAGGCCGGCCACTCACGTCACATGGGATTTGTAATGCCGATCGAAGGGGCCGCGGTTTAAGCGCGTCTGAATGTGAGTAGGGCTTTTTTGTCTAGCCTGGTAAGATCAAGCCCATACGTCAAGTCAAGCGGGATCGATAAACCTGACAGTAAAAGTCTGAACTTTAAATGAGAAATTCACGGTCCGACACAACCGCCAAATAGGTGTTTTTCTAATGATGTCGTTCTGAACGGATAGAGCGCCGTGAGTGGAGCCTTCGACGAGGCTTGATTAACTAAGAAGTTCATTTACCTAGAAACAACACAGAAGAGAATGCAGTTCAACATGTCAGACTTTTGGGTAACTAAGGAGTTCTGGATGGGGTTCTTAGTGATTTACAAGTCGCAGCATTGTCTGTGATATATAAGAAGTACAGAACATTCTACCAGACACAAAAGGGAAGCGGCCCATCAGCCGCTA
>NC_089741.1:9573370-9610870 GCF_040412425.1 Macrobrachium rosenbergii | reverse complement strand
GCGAGCAGGCACTGCAAACGCCTGACTTACACAACCATTAAAAAGATCACTGCGATATAGGATTCGAAGTTGGATAATTCCGGTGTCCATTTCCCATGGAAAGCTGATTTGGCCATTTTCAGCACTTTCTAGTTACCAGACTAACGCCGGAGACATGCCAGTGCACCTTTGTTTTTCTCTTTCTACAATGGGAGGTATCTCTGAATTGTAATGGAATCCTTTTGTTGTTGCTCGATGCCCATAAGAGATGATTCGTATCTGTGGATTTTGTGCTCATTCTCAATTTCTATGCCATAGCTATACATGATCGGAAGCACGATGAAATATCGAGTG
The DNA here is from genome assembly GCF_040412425.1 of Macrobrachium rosenbergii. Classification (NCBI taxonomy): domain Eukaryota; kingdom Metazoa; phylum Arthropoda; class Malacostraca; order Decapoda; family Palaemonidae; genus Macrobrachium; species Macrobrachium rosenbergii. Next base: position 9,610,537 of record NC_089741.1, on the reverse strand, counting down.
TTACAAAAACCAATGAAAATGCATTTAAGGTGGTTAACGTATTATCACTTAAAATCTACCAATGTTAATAAACACTGTCATGCTACTAGAATAATTATGACTTAAAACTATAATAAGTATGACTTAAAACTGCGTGTGTATGTATTTGAAAACTGGGAAGAACTGAAATTGTAAAGTTTAAAAATATTCTATCGAATTTCCTAGCAACGCATCCGACCCAACTTGCCAATTTATGGTTAATTGCAGGGGAATAATCGCTAGTCCAAACAAATCCAATCTCCAGTTTTTCATTTCCGGCACTTCACCCTTATCCAGTTGCCTCCACCAACTGAACATGGTGCTTGATTTGTTTATTAAATCTGGTGTCATAACATCTAGGTTATTGACGCGGAAACAAATTTAAATATAAAAATTAAGTTTAAAATAAATTTCATATAAAAATATCTAAAAGTTATGTATATAAATATTTAAATTTGAAAAAAGAGGTAAGTTTAAAAAAACAAATTTCATATACTGTAAAAATATCTAAAAGGTATGCATATAAATATTTGAATAAAAAGAAATAGGTTTAAAATAAATTTCATATAAAAGTATCTAAATGATACGTATATAAATAAATTTCTTCATATATTCTATATACAAGCTAAATTTTCTTCAGAAGGCCCGCCTCCAACATAAAAGTATACAATTGCTGAGTGTTACAATCCTTTCCAAGGATTGTAGCAAGATTAAAATTATCAAGTTCATCTCGTCCCCAAGACAGGAACCTTTGTCTCAAATTCCTAAGTGTGGGACATTCAACCAGCAAATGTCCCACACTCAGGGGTACAGCACAGTCTTCACAAATTGGAGGATTCTCACGGGACATCAAGACCCCATGCGTGAGTCTTGTATGTCCAATCCTCAACCTGCATAGCATTGTCTCCTGTCTCCTTGGCATATGGGGATATGACCAAGGAGACACAGATGATGCAATACTACGCATTTTTCTATTTGTTAAAATATTCTCCCACTGGGACTGCCAACGCTTTTTTATTGTTTGTCTTACTACAGGATATACATCCCGATATGGTAGTAGGCATCTTGTGAGTTCTGGAGAGTTGACCGCTGATTTCGCTAGTTGGTCTGCTTTTTCGTTCCCATCCACCCCAACATGGGAAGGCACCCAACAGAACTTAACTTCTTTCTCTCTTCTTTTCAATAAAACAACCATTCTAATACTTCTAAAATCAGGGGGTTTAAAGGATTAAAAGATTCCAGTGCCTGAAGTACACTTTTTGAATCACTATATATAATAAAATTGTTTCCATTATGAATTAAAATCTCCTTTAAAGCTTTTAAAATTGCATTTATCTCGGCAGTAAAAACTGAGGCAACGGATGATAACCTTCCACTCCTCTCTATATCAGGGAAGGCTACACCAAAGCCGGCGCCAGCATCAGACTTTGAGCCATCCGTGAAGATTGGTGTGTAGGTGCCATGTTCCATCGAATGTTCTAAAAATATTGACCGCATGGCCTCATATGACAATTCTGACTTGGTGAAATTAAAATACTTGCAGAATTCTACCTCTGGAAATTTCCAGGGGGGAATAACAGAATACTTTACTAGTAGAATCTTCACCCTAGGCATATTTAATTCCCTGAGAATCAAGTTTACTCGAAGAGCAAACAGATGCGGTTGCATGGGATGATTTTCATAATAATGCCAATGCCTTTCCTTCTCATACATATGCTGGTCAAAGACTTAGGTAGCCTCTGGAATCTATACCAGCTCCGAACCAGCAGACGCTTGTAATGAAGATCCAGTGGCACCTCACCAGCATCTACCAACATGCTCTCAATGGGAGATGATTTAAATGCTCCTGTACACAACCGTACCCCACCATGATGAATCGAGTTGAGCATTTTAAGGCTATTGGGCTTTGCAGACGTGTAAACTTCGCATCCATACGTTAATTTTGAAAAGACCAGGGCTTCATACAATCTCAACATCTGAGTTCTGTCTGCACCCCACACAGTATGAGTCAGAACTTTCAGCAAATTCATCGCTTTCAAGCATTTGGTCTTAATATACTTCAGATTTGGGATCCAGGTCAGCTTACTATCGAAAATCAACCCAAGGAACCTCGTTTCACCTACACATGGAATTCTTTGCCTATGAATAAATAGATCTGGATTAGGATGAAATCCTCTTATGCGACAAAAGTGCATGGGTACCGTTTTACTAGTAGAAAATTTAAAACCATTAACCTCAGCCCACTTCACTATATTGTCGATGCAGAGCTGAAGGCGACGTTCAGCCACTGCCATCCTTGAAGCTGCAAAGGAGATTGAAAGGTCGTCAACAAAAAGGGTATATGTTATATCTGAGGGAATTATTTTGGAAACCCCATTGATTGCCAAGGCAAACAATGTTACGCTTAAAACACTTCCTTGTGGTACTCCTTCTTCTTGACTGAATACTTCTGACATTGTTGCTCCAACCAGGACCTGAAATAGCCTATTTTTAATAAAAGCCTTAATGAAGAGGGGCAAATTGCCTCTCAGGTTACATTCATGAAGGATCCTCAAAATGCCATATCTCCATGTTGTATCATAAGCCTTCTCCAAATCAAAGAAGACCGTGATGTGATGTTGCTTGTTGGCAAAAGCTTCACATATTGAAGACTCCATTCGAAGTAGAACATCAGTTGTGGAGTGCATGCTTCGGAAGCCACACTGTGCTGGGGACAGATATTTACCCCGTTCTAAGTACCACATCAAGCGTGTGTTTACCATTTTTTCCATGATCTTGCACAAACATGATGATAGTGCAATTGGACGATAATTTTCTACTTTAAACGAGTCTTTTCCAGGTTTCACAAACGGCAATAATTTTAACATCTCCCAGATCTTCGGGAAGATATGCTCCCTGTAAATTCTGTTAATAAGGCTCAATATGAATTGTTTCGTATTTTCAGGGGTTTGTTTAATCATTGAATACGTTATATCATCCAGTCCAGGAGCTGATTCATTACATTTATTTAGGGCAGATAGAAATTCCTTCATCGTAAACGGATCATTGTATTTCTCATGTCTCAACGTATTAAAATCTATTTCAACTTGTTCCATCTGCTGCCTTTGAGCCGAGTATGGTCGATCATCGTTTTTCTTTGCAACATTAGCAAAATGATTAGCAAACTCATTTGCAACTAACTGGGGGTCTGCTACCTCACAACCATTGATCTTGATAACTGGAGGTTGACAGGAGTAAACTTGCCTGCTATTTTTCTAACTCTCTTCCAAACTAGTGTTAGAGGAGTTTTCAATTTATTGAAGAAATAAAGATTGTCCAAGATTCTTTTCGTGCTTTTTTGATTTCCAAACGAAAATGAGCTCTTGCTTTTCGAAATTCTATACGGTAATACTCACATTTTCGTCTGCGGTATCTTGTGTATGCAGACCTCATAGTTCTATGAGTTTCCTGGCATTTACGAGTCCACCAGGAACCGGTCGGCGGATAAATATGCCTGATGTCCTGGTATGGACTGAAGACCAGCCGAGAACAATATTGTACTTAAAAATTCAAGAGCATCATCTACGCTGGGAAAGTCATCAGCAGAGTCATCTACTGAGCTTTGCTCCTGGAATGTTGCCCAATCAGCTTTTTTTGTATTCCATCTAGGTAGCCTGGAAGATGGAGGACTTGATGCTGAACTCACCACTATTGGGAAATGGTTACTGCTGAATCTATCATTTATAACTCTCCAATTAAAATCTATAAGGCAGTCATCACTACATATAGATAGATCAATTGCCGATAGCGTGCCTGTTTGAACGTGAAAATGTGTAGACTCCCCAGAGTTGAGGATCCCCACATTTTCACCTTCTATGATGGAACTTAGGCATCTTCCTCTTTGGTTGGTGACAATATCACCCCAAAGAGGGCTTCTGCAATTCATATCTCCCAAAATAATAAAGGGACGTGGTAACTGTTGGATAAGAGATTTAAATTCATTGATTGGGAAGACTTCATTTGGTGGTAGATAGAGAGAGCATACTGTATATTTTCTTTGTAGATGGATCTGTACACCTATACTTGCAAAGCTGACTGGATATTAATAGGATTTTGTGGGGTATCATTTCGAACATACAAAACGACACCACCATGACTTCCCATATTTAAATTATAGGTGGAGTAGTAAGATGTATACTCTCGTGGGCTGGGGCACATGTTGTTACCAATCATGGTCTCCTGCAGAGCTATACAAATAGGAGACACTTCTGATATAAGCAGTCTCAATTCTTCCCACTTTCCTCTCAATCCCTGACAGTTCCACTGGAGAACGTTAATGAATTTTATTTTCCTTTAGAGGCTGTAATATTGGAGCCTCTTTTAAGCGCTTTCAGCTTGCTACCTTGTTCCTTTTTTCTAGAAGGAGACCGATTGTTTGTAGCGGCCTTCCTTTTTAGGGGTTGTCGGTTTCAGGGACACCAGACAAAGCTGATGTCTCTGAGGAGGGTGTGAAGATCAGCAGTGCCAGCTACATCCGGCATTGCCTCCGATGAGTCGGGAGCGCCAGCAATGACTGGCGCAGCCTCCAAAGAGGTGGGGGCGTCAGCAACCACTGGCGCAGCCTCCGAAGAGGCCGAAGCACCAGCAATGACTGGCGCCGCCTCCAAAGAGGCAGAAGCGCCAGCAATGCCTGGAGCAGCCTCTGAAGAGGCGGAACCGCCGGCAATCACTGGTGCAGCCTCCAAGGAGGCAGGAATGCCAGAAACCACTGGCGCAGCCTCCGAAGAGGCAGAAGTGCCAGCCATCACTGGCACAGCCTCCAGAGGCAGAAGTGCCAGCCATCACTGGCACAGCCTCCGAAGAGGCAGAAGTGCCAGCCATCCCTGGCACAGCCTCTGAAGAGGCTCGGTTACGAGTCATCACTGGTGTTTTGTTTAGATTGGCCTTGGTACCATTTATATTCTTTCTACGGTTGGCGGCTACACTGGCAATGGATATTCCTGGTCTGACCTATAAGTTTAATACTCTCTCTCTTGCCTCTCTAAATGTAAGTCGTTCAGTTACCCTTAATGATTGAATCTCCTTTTCCATGATGTATACATCACAATTTATTGAAGATGAAGGGTGATTCTCTCCACAATGTACACACCTGGCATGCTTGTTACATATGCCATGCTCTGGTTCGCTGCACTTGACACAAATGGCAGGTTTGCCTTGCAGTTTCTGCCTGCATGACCCTAACATGTGTCCAAATTCCTGGCAATGAAAGCATCTCCTCGGCCTTGGGATGTATTGTTTGACCTTGAAGCATAACCAGGCTGCCTTCACTATATTAGGCAATCGAGTGGAATTAAAAGTGATTATCAAGTTAAGAAGTGGGACTAGGGCTCCATTTACTTTTTTCTTCATTCTTTCTATTTTTATTACTCCTTGATCTTTCAATTCTTCCACTAACTTTTCCTCAGAATATGTCATGAGCTGTGGGGCAAATATCATACCCTTGGAGTGGTTCCAATAGGCATGTACGGCACATTCCACTTTGACTCCTCCAAGGCGAGACAATGATTTTAGATTTTCACTTTCTTTAGCTGAGGTAGATTCAACCGTCAGCTTTCCTTTACCTTCAGGACTAATCTTAGGCTCTCGGCCACAACACTTTAAAATATCCCTGTATACATTGAAAATGTCACAATTTGGTTCTTCCAGGCTAAAGGTCAAATATTTGTCATACGACTGTTCATATATTCCTGGTCCAATTTCACAATCACCATTTCCATTAAATTTCCCTTTGCTCCGTACTGGAGCATAGGGTTTCAGTGTTATTACACTGGAATGTTTATTTGGGTTTTCCGTACGCGTATTCCGAGACGAGGTTGCAGAGGTCTTTGTCTGTGCTGATTGGTTATCATCACAGGGTCCAGGGGTACTTATATCCTTATTTATACCATCCATAAAGATAAAAGTATTGGGAAAAAAAAAACCTGCAAAATCTTAAAAAGATATCATCAGCCTTTCATGGGGTTTATTCTTCCACCAATGGCACAAGTGAGAACCGACTCCCAAATGTCCGCATCCCTACCCTACCCCAAAGGGGACGGCACAACATGATTAGAGTGGCTCAAGTGTAAGCCAACCAGCTTGATAGGACTGAGAGCATTACTAGAATACAATCATCCCCACCCTAATCACATTATGGGCAAACCGGACAGAATGCCGAGAGTCCTATTCCCAGAACTAGACCCCCTCTGGAATCCGTGGTCCAGTCCCGTAGAATAGTTCCGCCTGAAAACTCAGGTCCGAACATTATCGGGCAGTTGATGGTCCTGCCACGGTTTTCACTATTTAGCTTCGGATATAAACGCAATCCCAGCTATGATACCTTTTCCTATTTACCAGGTCCAAGAAATTTGTACGAAAGTGAAAATATCCACGCCATTTAAATCGAAAGGTTTGTAGGTGATCCGTCAGGGCCCGGGCTCTTATTCTTCATAAGAACGAAAAAGAAAAGCCAGGGTCCCTTACCCCCTCACCACGTGAAGGAACCTACTTCGAGGGGACCAACTGAACATAAGTAATTACACTTAATGGTGCGGTTTTATCATTCTTAGACAAACTCAACCCAAAGAGGATCTACAGTACAGTATCAAGATCTGAACAATACATACTTAGCAACCGATTATATTAATGATAGCAAATTAACTGAGCCAATCGTAATCCACACAGCTTAATATATATTTCAGATAATACAATAAAAATAAAATCATGGGAGACAAGGCAATTAAACTAACAATAAAACTGGTGTGTTTCTAGTGCTCCCGTTACAGCTTTTTTTCTCATTGTTTCATTAAGTATCTATTCAACATTATTAGAAGTACCCTACCAACTAGTGTGGCTACTTGTAGAAAAGTCTGGAGCAAAGGCAACTGGTTTGACATACTATTTTTTAATATAAATCATCATAATAATCATCATAATACATGGCATGATTTGAGAATAACGAAGCAGGATCTTTAAGAAAACAGATAAAACAAGATTAAAAGAATCCAAAATCATATATTAGGAAATATATGCGAGTCATAATCGAGCACAGTAGAGCACAAAAACAAACTTTTTCAAATAATATACAAACACCTAAGAAAATAAAAAAACAAAAATACATAATCATACTGAGGTATACGCAAGAAATGAAACCGCCGGGCCACATGAGACTGGCAAACAGGAATTCAGATACTTCTCAAAAGCAGTCTCCTCCGAACACCATTTTTGTGAAATCTTTCATCTCGCCGCCGAACTGTGCATTAAGTATCCGATGTCCTTACTTGTAGAATTCAGGAAAATTCTGCAGTGCATTCGAGGCGGTTCCCCCAAAACTATATATGTATAATATATATATATATATATATATATATATATATATATATATATATATATATATATATATATATATATATATATATATATATATATATAAATTATATATTTTTTTCTTGGGAAAACTGCTTTAAAAAAGCACTGCAGAAATTTCCTGAGCTCTACAAAGATGTCGAGGGTATCACAACTGAAATTTACCTGCACCCGTCATGTTATTTGTTCTCTTGAAGCCTCATATAAAAAGGCTATTCGAGTTACGCTCCAAGTTTTGACCATTTGTCTTAGAATAACACGAACTGCGGCTGAGATGCACTTAAAAGACAAGAACAAACATGTTCCTTTAAATGAACAGAGAAAGAATTTTGCACATTTTGTAGGGTTTTTCCTTTGCTCGAGGCGACATATTTTCCAAATATTGCCACATGGCAAAATATATAATTATATATATATATATATATATATATATATATATATATATATATATATATATATATATAAATCATATATATGTATGCATATTTATATGACATATGTATGAACATATTATCTGCCAATTAAGTTTAAGTCCTCAAGTGATTGGAAAAAGCATATATATATATAATATATATATATATATATATATATATATATATATATATATATATATATATATATATATATATATATAGTCATATATATATATATATAGTCATATATATATATATATATATATATATATATATATATATATATATATATATATATATAGTCATATATATATATATATATATATATATATATATGAAATATTTATGAACATATTAACTGCCAATTAAGTTTAAGCCCTCGAGTGATTGGAAAACGCATCTAAAATGCACTATTGATTATACTATAATCGAGAACCTTTTTTCTCTAACCATTGACGTCCTAAAGCGTAGAAAGCTCCGTCATGTCGGCATAGAAGATATTTTCAACCAAATTTGCTAATGAAAACATAGGATGACGAATGGCACCAAGATCATAACTTCATTGATGAAAGTAATAACCTTTCAATTAACTTTTCAAACCTCCAACAAGGCTACTATCATCATTTACATGAATAATACTTTGTTCCATTCTCATTTTCCCTCACAAAATCAAGAGTTCAATTACTGCTTTTAACCAGTTATTCTGCAAAGTTTTTTTGTTACAAGCAGTAGGATGTACCACTTTCTTTGGCTGTGAATAAATTATAATAAATATGAAAAGTTTTTGACACGCACAGAGCATAGAGAATCTTGAAAAAAAAAATCATCGAAAAATTGTACTACAGTTTCCGTGTAATCTTGCTAACATGCAGGAAATCGAACATTAAAAAAAGGATTCTATAGAAAAGGGAATAATAATGATGGCAATGATGATGATATTATCAACAACAAAGCGACATTCCTGTTAGCATAAATTTTGATGATAATGATAACGCGTAGGATGGCAGTAGTTAAAACGGGAAGTACTTGGATTTCATATCATACTGATAGTTACAATAATCATAACAAATTAAGATATAACTCTCAATACGCAGAAGCAATTTTGTTTCCCTTTAATGTTGTTAAAACATTTCCCAAGCTTTGTTTTAGGGTATCTCCTGTTACTCGTTCACTTTTTATTAAACATATTTGGAGTAACTACTTTAACGTTAAAGCTGAACGTTTTAAAAATTATAGAACCAAAATATCATCCAAACAAATGCGGAAATAGCAGTTCTTTTCAACGTTTTACATTTCCAAGGGAATAGAACTAAAGCAGCCAAGCCTTCACTGTAAACCATAAAAATTGTTTTCATACATCTGGTTGTCATTTTATTTACTAATCTGTCGTATTCAGCACATTCATTCCACGTCCCCACTCTGGTAACGCAATCTTTAGGTTTTGTAGTAATTTTTTGGGGTGAAAAATGCAGAATCTATTTTTCACAAACACCAAATCAATGAACTGTAATAACCACAACAACATCTTGACTCCTGTTTATTTCAGCTCCAGTTCAAATATATCTGGAGACGAAAATGTTTTTCTAGGTACCAGATGAGATGACTAATTATCGTTGTTGCCGGAGCCATGACCTTGTGGCAATTTAAATTTTTACGAAGTTGGGTGATTTTGTCAAATCTGAAGCATGAAAACCTTTGTATTTTGACGATATTTGCATTCAGAATTTCTTACGTTATTTTGTGATAATAAAGCTATCACATTCAAATAGCAAAATATAAAAGCTTCTTCCAAAGAACGAGATATTTTACCCGAAACACAAAAAGAAACAAGTAAAAAATGCTCATAACTTTCCTCGGTGCAATCGAGTTTTCTGTACAGCATATACTGTTCTATGAAACTCTCGATGTGATGCAATATGAAACTCTCAGCTAAGACCGGGCAACGCTCAGTTGCTCCCCAGGTGCGGTCAGGTGAAGGTACGTCGGTGACGCCTCCGGAACTGGACTCGGCAGTGCCACACGCACGATTATGGATGAATTTAGCCGTATATAAAATAATAACTACTGAGGCTAGAGGGCTGCAATTTGGCATGTTTGATGACTGGAGAGTGGATGATCAACATACCGATTTCCAGCCCTCTAGCCTCAGTAGTTTTTAGGACCCGAGGGTAGACAAAAAGTGCAGACGGACAGACAAAGCCATCTCAATAGTTTTCTTTTACAGAAAACTAAAACTGTGAAATGGATGTTTTTATCTACAATTAGTAACTTAACTTTGGAAGCTGTATATATTAGTATCAAGGGAATTACAGAGAAAAGTTTGCAATCTTCTTATTTAAAGAACTTATGAAGAAAATGCTCTTATTTTTGTTCAGTGAGCACTGAGTTCTATGTCAAATATCTTTCCTTGAGAGATTTGCCCTAATCTTATACTTTAGTTTTTCGTTTGAAAGGATACTCAAACTATAATCTTCTACATGTGTATGTATATATATATTTAATATATATATATATATATATATATATATATATATATATATATATATATATATATATATATATATATATATATATTTACATACACAAAAATGAATACATGAAGTAATTATTAGCATTCTTCCATACTTCCATAATAACTCTCATTTCTCCATCTTCCTGATTTCTGTTGAAGCTCCTATTATTTTTTTTACTTCTCTTCACTCTTTCAAATCAACACTACACCATACTTCATTCACAGCATTTCCTCTAATCAACAACATTGCATTTCTCTCCATTATTTGGGTTCATGCACCACTTCATCTACGAAGTAAAAAAATAGCTATGCAGAAGTAACCCATCATGTCTCGCACTTACTTTCCCTCCAAACAAGTCACTCCCTGGTCTAATTATTGTAGCATAATTCTCTCACAACATGAAAACTCTCGATCATGCTAAAATAATTACTATTCACGTCATACATCTCAGAAACCACAATGTAGTATCTATATCAATTCTATCATGGTTTTTTTTAAGCTCATACATACCACATACAGTTTTTTTATTTTTTCTCAAATATGACACACAACTGTTTCATAAGAACCACATAAGCCTTTCAACCTCTTTGTCTTCTTTTTTTTTTTTTTAACGTTAGTTTAACCGGACCACTGAGTTAATATTAACTCTCCTAGGGCTGGCCCGAAGGATTAGACAAGCTATTTAAACCCTAATAATTTAATTAAACCTAGCGACATATGTTTATCTAAGAACTAATTAAGTTAATTAGGAATATATTATAAATTATTCTATGAATCTTATATTTTATCGTATAAATGATTAAATTTAAGGAATTTTAAAATATTAAAAAGTGAAAATTTGTCATTTTCTGACAGTATATCTTTAAAGGAATATCTTCTAAATAAAATGTCTCTTTTTTATTCTATATTTTGGACATACCTTTAAAATATGCTTTACTGTTATTTGTATATTACATATTTCGCACATAGGTATAGGGGCATGGGGTTACTCATCAGGTAACCATGTGTCAGTTTAGTGTGACCAATTCTTAGCCGTGTCAACATTACTGAAAACCTGCGGCAATTCTGATAAGATGATGGCCATGGGTCTACAGTTTCTTTTATTTCTCTTAATTTATTGTTAAGACTGCTTTCCCTCCAGTTATTTTGCCATTTCTTCTTAATCACCGCTTTACTGTATCTAGTATAATCTTCTAATGGTAATAATTCTGCTGATATTGGGAGTGTTCTAGCCTCTCTTTCCCTAACAGTTCTTTCGTTTATGCACTTCACTGTAAACACGATTAATGCCATAATCCCTTTCATGTAAATCATTTGTAGTATTATGCCCTTATAATTTTTACTCACCTCTACATCATTTATTCTTAGATTAAGGAACAATTTCTCTCTCTCTTTCCATAATGTAAATGTGTGTGTGTGTGTGTGAGAGAGAGAGAGAGAGAGAGAGAGAGAGAGAGAGAGAGAGAGAGAGAGAGAGAGAGAGAGAGAGAGAGAGAGAGAGAGATCTATGACTAAATTCCAACATTTATATTGACATCGCAAAGCAGTGACACAGTAATCAAACTTCAAGTAGTTGTTAAAACAATGAAATTGAGTAAAAGCTTTGCCATGTTAATGTTGAGATAACGTTTGCAATATTAATTTTATCTCCTTTAATGATCAACCATGTAATGGTTGTACTGAAATGCTTCAGGTTATTCTTATTATTTTATTAGCATATTTCCGCAGGAGTGATGAACTATCAGTTCCACCTAATGAACCACATGAAATTCTTTTTTTTTACTTCATAGTCACTTTATGCACACACACACACACACACATATATATATATGAAATTTTTATCACACCGTGATTTATATACATTCATGAAGCTACCTCAGGAATATCCCCGAGGTAGCATGAATTTGATATTAAACAACATTTGTAGCTTCATGAATATATATATATATATATATATATATATATATATATATATATATATATATATATATATAAAAATATATAATGTATGTATGTATGTATGCATGAATATATGTATATAGCAGAAAGAGTTCCAATGAATACTTCCGTTCTTATTAACATAGCTTTATAGGTGCAACGTTTCGGGTACCAGCCCATTTTCAAGGTGAATATTACGATAAATTAAAATTAGTATAAGAATACTAATCTAAAAGTACATAATTAAAATAAAAAGCAAATTAAAAAACACCTAACGAAGGTCAAGAAGCATTTCCAGTAGAGGAAAGAAGACAAGTTTCTGGAACAGCGAAAGGAAGTCCGTTGTTCACGTCAGGATATAGGGGTGGAGGTAGTTTGGTTGTCCAATTTTGGAACAACCATTCTTATACAGCGCAATTCTGAAATATTTATATTCAATATTACTCTTATACCTATTTGCATAGTCACGGGTGCTGGAAAATTCAGAAGATAGTTTAACACCAGTACAATAGCTCGCCTCATAATGGCAATCTATGCTGACCTTAGGAAGTCTCCTTGAAGCCCCCACATATTTTCCTTGATTACATCTAAGACAAGTATATAACTAAATGACGTTAGATGCTATTAGAGGGCTCAACTTGTCTTTGTTCCAGAATAGATCCAATTGTCAGCAGGTTTGTTGGAATCAAATGACATTTTATATCTGGACAATGATGTCTAATCATTTGTTCAACTTGGGTATAGAATTTTGAACTGAGTAAAATAAGGAACACTGGCATAGAAAGGTATCCTAGATGGAGCTGAAATAGTATGGTCAAGTAAAATATTTTTATTCATAAACTTGTGAAGGCATTGCAAAAATAAACTGTTCCAATAACAATTATCAGTAAAATATTTCTTTTAAAAAACTGACCTCTTTGTGTTACTCAGACCATACAGAAGAAAAGCAGAAGACTGTGGAAAAGAGCAAAAAGAGTTTATTTTAATATTAAAATTGCAAAAACTATAAAAATTTGTGCCCAAACCAGGGAAAGTCTTCTTCCCGAAGATCCAGAATTATTACGAAACACTTCAACACATAAAACAGCAAGTTTGCTATCTTTCTCGTAATTAATAGTAAATTTTATATTCAGATGGGCCAGATTAACATCCTTTGACAATAGATCAGCATTATATTCATCTTTAAATAAGATAAAAGATATAACAATAGTAAAATAACGGGTGAAAAGCCAGGGGGCAGTTGTCCAGCAGCCCATATATACATAAAAATATTACTCAGCACTGGGTCGAGAGGGCTCCCAGTTACCTGCCATACACCTGCAAATATGCTTTACCAGTAAAAATGAAGGCGGTTTCCTGTACTGCAAAGATTAAAAGTTTCTTGAAATTAACATAGAGTTGAAACCATGAGGCAGTCTGTCATTATCGGTAAAAATCTTATTTAAAAGATTTTAAAAACAAAATGTCAGCTGATTCTAACAAACCTGCTGACAATTGGATCTATTCTTAAGCATGAAGACAGGTTGAACCCACTTATGGGATTTGATATCGTCTATTTATATACTTGTCCTAGATGTGATCTAGGAAATATGCCAGGGCTTCAGGGAGGCTTCTTAAGGTCAGCATAGACTGCCATATGGGAGTGAGTTTTCCTACTGGTTTTAAATCATCACCTCCGGAATTTTCTTCCATCGGTGATCAGGCAAGGACGTGTAAGAGTAATACAGAAAACAACCTTTTAAATTTTTACAAAAACGTCTTCTCCACAACAGTTAGCGGTCTTCGAATCTCTCTTTATAAGAAATGGTTGTTCCAAAACTGAAAATTCTAAGTACCTCCATCCCTCTACACCTGGAGTAAACAAAGGACTTGCTTCATTATTCCGATCACTTATCTTCCTTCGTCTGCTGGAAATAGTACTTGAGTTTCGTTGGTGTTCATTTAATTTCCTTATTTTCAATTATGAACTTTTAGATGAGCAATTTAATTCTAATTTTATTTTCTTCTTGTAATATTCATCTTGAAATTGGGGATGGTCCCCAAAGCATTTCATTGATAAAGTTATGTTAATATGAATAGGACATCTGCATTGGAAACCTTTCAACTATATATTCTATCTAAGGCTTCCCCTTCTTTTGATATATACATACATACATTATATGTGTATATATATATATATATATATATATATATATATATATATATATATATATATATATAGTACATATATGTGTATATATATATATATATATATATATATATATATATATATATATATATATATATATATATATATATTGACAAGTGCTTTATTTGTACATGTGAATGATTTTAACCATTGTATAGACTGGAAAAATTCATCTGAGATAATTTTTGTAACCACATTGTTAAGAGAAATATAATTGAATCTGCCTTTATTAAGCATTTTAACAATCAACTTATGAATATTAGTTCAGGTCTTTTAAATTAGATAGTTACCTTGTTCATAAAATTGTACAGGGAAGTACAATGTTACCTTTTAGCAATAGCCTGTTCTAACTGTAGTTTCAGTTCTTAAGTATTTTTAAAGTATTTATTTGTTTGGTATGTGATAATTTGACTTCAAACTAGTGATTGCATTCAGTAATGATGTTTGGCTTGTTAGTGGCTTTGATCTTTGTTTTGTGAAGTTTTCTTGTTTATGTCTCTATTTATTTATTTTACTTTGTACCCCGAAGAAGTGTACAATACACTTTTCAAGCGCTTACTTGGTACCTGGTCTTTAATTTTCACCTTTCATGTGTCGTCTACATAGTATATATATATATATATATATATATATATATATATATGTAAATATATATATATATATATATATATATATATATATATATATATATATATATATATATATATATAAATAATTAAGTATACCTTAGTTTAACAAGACCACTGAGCTGATTAACAGCTCTCCTAGGGCTGGCCCGAAGGATTAGATTTATTTTACGTGGCTAAGAACCAATTGGTTACCTAACAATGGGACCTACAGCTTATTGTGGAATCCGAACCACATTATAGCGAGAAATGAATTTCTATCACCAGAAATAAATTCCTCTTTATTCTTCATTGGCCGGTCTATGCACAATCTCTCTGCTTTCTAACAATTCTTCCAATGCAAACCTTCTTCACAATCCCGTGAATAGGTTTATAAAATACAAAATCCACATTTATGTAAAGTTCTGTATTTACAAATAATAAAATGAATTCCAGGAGCTTTCGAGAGCCTGCTCAGCTCCCTTCTTCAGCTAGAAATGACAGTCTTGGTTATGAGAACTTAAAAACAAACTTTAAAAGCAAGGGTAAACAAGACATATTCTTTACAAAAATGATAAAGAATGCGTCTTGTTTACCACTGCTTTTAAAGTTTGTTTTTAAGTCCTCATAACCAAGACTGTCATTTCTAGCTGAAGAAGGAGCTGAGAGCAACTCTCAAAGCTCCTGAAATTCACTTATTATTTGTAAATACAGTACTTTACATAAATGTGGATTTTGTATTTTAATTCTTCCAATGTTGGTTTACATTATTATTATTATTATTATTAAAATAGTTTAACCAGACCACTGAGCTGACCATCAGCTCTCATAGGGCTGGCCCGAGGGATTAGGATGGAATGACAAGTCTAGGCTAGAAGCCTAGCACTGGGACCTAATAGGTCACTTGTCAATGATGATAAACGAAAATGAAAATGAAATTAAAAGCTGTAAAAAGGCATACGCTTTCATACTGGAACACACTCACACAATAAATACATTTAAACTCATGCTTCCATACATACTCACTAAAAGGTATATTAAAATTTAAAATAAATTAAGTAAAATCATAAAATTTACTTGTTTTAAAATTCATTATACTGATTGATTGTTTTTTCTTATATTTTTCCAATTAATTTGCAGCTTCTCATGAACATTAAAATGGGTGCTATTGAGAACGTTGAAGATTCTGACAAAATTTCTTCTATCGGTCTATTTCCAAAATTTGATAGTCGCTGCACGTTATATTTTGGACATTCACACAGTATATGCTTAACTGTTATCAGCACATTGCAATCTGGGCATTTGGGAAGAGGGCCACATGGACTGTTCATTAAGTGTCCATGTGTCAAACGAGTATGGCCTATTCGAAGACGTGTCAGAATTACTTGTGCTTGTCTCTCTCTTTGATATGACGAATTCCATTTTCCAACACTGGATTTTATCTGTTTTAATTTATTATTTTCAGGTTCTTCGTTCCATATATTTTGCCATTTTTTACAATGACTGTTTTTATATATTTTGTATAGTCACTGATAGGGATGTCTACATTTGTTCTTGTCATGTGGACCGCTTCTTTAGCTGTTTTATCAGCCTCTTCATTTCCTTAATCCCTACATGGGCAGGGATCAACATATTTCAATATTTCTTCCCTTATTATACAATTTATGGATTGAGAACTTTATATGTTGTACAATATTATTTTTGGGATTATAGCTTTGAATAGCTTCTATAGCACTTCTGGAGTCGCTATAAATTACAAAATTATTATATGAGACTTCTCTAATTATTTTTATGGCCGATACTATTGCACATAACTCAGCTGTAAATACAGAGGCTTTGTCTGGGAAGGAGAACTGATACGTTTTGTTTTGGGATACTGCAGCATATCCCACTCCGTATTGTGATTTAGATCCGTCAGTGTATATTGCGTAATGTGGACCTTTTCGGATTATATGCTCTACTGCATGTTGTCTTTGGTATTCTGGAGTATATGAATTATTTTTGATAAATATTTCAAGTGTGTACAAATTCTCGTTTTATTCATTGTCCAAGGAGGAGGCAATTTTAACATTACAGGCAATTGTATATACATATTTAGTGACTCTAACAATCTTCTAGCCCTAATTGGGAAAGAAGGTGGATGATTGTTTATAAACACATCTCTTAATCCAAATAATTTTTTGGTTGGAGAATCATTTGTCTGAATTCTCAGAGCACTCTTCATCGTTACTAGCTCTCTATGGAGAGACAGAGGTAGTTCACCACATTCAACTTGTAAAGAAGATGTTGGTGATGATCGAAAAGCTCCTGAACATATTCTAAGACCCTCATTATGAATTGGGTCTACCGTTTTTCAGCGTTGCGTCTGATGCCGAGCCATATATTTCACTTCCATAATCAACGATAGACAGCACTGTTGCTTTATACAATAAAGTAAGGGTATGCCTATCGGCTCCCAAGTAGTGTTCGACAGTTTTTAATTAGGTTTAATGCTCTTTTACATTTTGATTTCATGTATGTTATGTGGGCTTTCCAGTTCATGTGAGCATCAAATACTAATCCTAAAAATTTTGCTGTTTGGCCAATTGGTATACTATGGTTTCTGATTTTTAAGTCTATTTCTTCTCCTTTTTTCCATTTTTTGTTTTTATAAAACATGATTGCTTGGGTTTTATCTATGGAAAATTTAAAGCCTACAGATAAAGCCCCATTCATCTATTTTTACTATGCTTTTATTAATGATTCGTTCTGCATGTTTTATTCGAGATGCTGAATAATATATGGCAAAATCATCCATATACAAGTTACTTTTAATACCAGTAGGTAAATTTTTACTGATATCATTAATTGCTAACGTAAACAGTGTGCCACTAAGGACGCTTCCCTGTGGAACACCATTTTCTAGAGGAAATGTTCTAGACAGAACATCATCAATTCTCACCTGAAAACTGCGATTTGTCAAAAAGTTTTGTATAAACCTAGGTAAATGTCCACAGATGTTGTTGTTTTGTAAAGTTTTTAATATAGCATACCTCCATGTAGTGTCATATGCTTTTTCAATGTCAAAAAAGACAGCTACAGTAATTTGTTTTCGTTCAAAACCTCGGCGTATATGGTCTTCTAAGTTACAGAGAGAATCTAATGTAGACCTGTTACACTGTGACCCAAA
Source organism: Macrobrachium rosenbergii (assembly GCF_040412425.1). Classification (NCBI taxonomy): domain Eukaryota; kingdom Metazoa; phylum Arthropoda; class Malacostraca; order Decapoda; family Palaemonidae; genus Macrobrachium; species Macrobrachium rosenbergii. Next base: position 9,592,310 of record NC_089741.1, on the reverse strand, counting down.
CTGAGTGGGAGTTAAAATTTTATTTTCTCGTATGTGCCATGTTAGTCGAGCATTTACCATTTTCTCTAGTAATTTGCACATACAACTTGTTAAAGAAATTGGTCTGTAATTGCACATTACTGGGATCTTTTCCAGGTTTGGGGATTGGAATAATTATAGCTTTACGCCATTCATCAGGAAATAAATTTCTAAGCCATAAGTGGTTATTATTATTATTATTATTATTAAAATAGTTTAACCAGACCACTGAGCTGACCATCAGCTCTCATAGGGCTGGCCCGAAGGATTAGGATGGAATGACAAGTCTAGGCTAGAAGCCTAGCACTGGGACCTAATAGGTCACTTGTCAATGATGATAAACGAAACTGAAAATGAAATTAAAAGCTGTAAAAAGGCATACGCTTTCATACTGGAACACACTCTCACAATAAATACATTTAAACTCATGCTTCCATACATACTCACTAAAAAGGTATATTAAAATTTAAAATAAATTAAGTAAAATCATAAAATTTACTTGTTTTAAAATTCATTATACTGATTGATTGTTTTTTCTTATATTTTTCCAATTAATTTGCAGCTTCTCATGAACATTAAAATGGGTGCTATTGAGAACGTTGAAGATTCTGACAAAATTTCTTCTATCGGTCTATTTCCAAAATTTGATAGTCGCTGCACGTTATATTTTGGACATTCACACAGTATATGCTTAACTGTTATCAGCACATTGCAATCTGGGCATTTGGGAAGAGGGCCACATGGACTGTTCATTAAGTGTCCATGTGTCAAACGAGTATGGCCTATTCGAAGACGTGTCAGAATTACTTGTGCTTGTCTCTCTCTTTGATATGACGAATTCCATTTTCCAACACTGGATTTTATCTGTTTTAATTTATTATTTTCAGGTTCTTCGTTCCATATATTTTGCCATTTTTTTACAATGACTGTTTTATATATTTTGTATAGTCACTGATAGGGATGTCTACATTTGTTCTTGTCATGTGGACCGCTTCTTTAGCTGTTTTATCAGCCTCTTCATTTCCTTAATCCCTACATGGGCAGGGATCCAACATATTTCAATATTTTTTCCCTTATTATACAATTTATGGATTGAGAACTTTATATGTTGTACAATATTATTTTTGGGATTATAGCTTTGAATAGCTTCTATAGCACTTCTGGAGTCGCTATAAATTACAAAATTATTATATGAGACTTCTCTAATTATTTTTATGGCCGATACTATTGCACATAACTCAGCTGTAAATACAGAGGCTTTGTCTGGGAAGGAGAACTGATACGTTTTGTTTTGGGATACCGCAGCATATCCCACTCCGTATTGTGATTTAGATCCGTCAGTGTATATTGCGTAATGTGGACCTTTTCGGATTATATGCTCTACTGCATGTTGTCTTTGGTATTCTGGAGTATATGAATTATTTTTTGATAAATATTTCAAGTGTGTACAAATTCTCGTTTTATTCATTGTCCAAGGAGGAGGCAATTTTAACATTACAGGCAATTGTATATACATATTTAGTGACTCTAACAATCTTCTAGCCCTAATTGGGAAAGAAGGTGGATGATTGTTTATAAACACATCTCTTAATCCAAATAATTTTTTGGTTGGAGAATCATTTGTCTGAATTCTCAGAGCACTCTTCATCGTTACTAGCTCTCTATGGAGAGACAGAGGTAGTTCACCACATTCAACTTGTAAAGAAGATGTTGGTGATGATCGAAAAGCTCCTGAACATATTCTAAGACCCTCATTATGAATTGGGTCTACCGTTTTCAGCGTTGCGTCTGATGCCGAGCCATATATTTCACTTCCATAATCAACGATAGACAGCACTGTTGCTTTATACAATAAAGTAAGGGTATGCCTATCGGCTCCCCAAATAGTGTTCGACAGTTTTTAATTAGGTTTAATGCTCTTTTACATTTTGATTTCATGTATGTTATGTGGGCTTTCCAGTTCATGTGAGCATCAAATACTAATCCTAAAAATTTGCTGTTTGGCCAATTGGTATACTATGGTTTCTGATTTTTAAGTCTATTTCTTCTCCTTTTTCCATTTTTTGTTTTTATAAAACATGATTGCTTGGTTTTATCTATGGAAAATTTAAAGCCTACAGATAAAGCCCATTCATCTATTTTTACTATGCTTTTATTAATGATTCGTTCTGCATGTTTTATTCGAGATGCTGAATAATATATGGCAAAATCATCCATATACAAGTTACTTTTAATACCAGTAGGTAAATTTTTACTGATATCATTAATTGCTAACGTAAACAGTGTGCCACTAAGGACGCTTCCCTGTGGAACACCATTTTCTAGAGGAAATGTTCTAGACAGAACATCATCAATTCTCACCTGAAAACTGCGATTTGTCAAAAAGTTTTGTATAAACCTAGGTAAATGTCCACAGATGTTGTTGTTTTGTAAAGTTTTTAATATAGCATACCTCCATGTAGTGTCATATGCTTTTTCAATGTCAAAAAAGACAGCTACAGTAATTTGTTTTCGTTCAAAACCTCGGCGTATATGGTCTTCTAAGTTACAGAGAGAATCTAATGTAGACCTGTTACACTGTGACCCAAACTGAGTGGGAGTTAAAATTTTATTTTCTCGTATGTGCCATGTTAGTCGAGCATTTACCATTTTCTCTAGTAATTTGCACATACAACTTGTTAAAGAAATTGGTCTGTAATTGCTTACATTACTGGGATCTTTTCCAGGTTTGGGGATTGGAATAATTATAGCTTTACGCCATTCATCAGGAAATAAATTTCTAAGCCATAAGTGGTTATTATTATTATTATTATTATTAAAATAGTTTAACCAGACCACTGAGCTGACCATCAGCTCTCATAGGGCTGGCCCAAGGATTAGGATGGAATGACAAGTCTAGGCTAGAAGCCTAGCACTGGGACCTAATAGGTCACTTGTCAATGATGATAAACGAAACTGAAAATGAAATTAAAAGCTGTAAAAGGCATACGCTTTCATACTGGAACACACTCTCACAATAAATACATTTAAACTCATGCTTCCATACATACTCACTAAAAAGGTATATTAAAATTTAAAATAAATTAAGTAAAATCATAAAATTTACTTGTTTTAAAATTCATTATACTGATTGATTGTTTTTTTCTTATATTTTTCCAATTAATTTGCAGCTTCTCATGAACATTAAAATGGGTGCTATTGAGAACGTTGAAGATTCTGACAAAATTTCTTCTATCGGTCTATTTCAAAATTTGATAGTCGCTGCACGTTATATTTTGGACATTCACACAGTATATGCTTAACTGTTATCAGCACATTGCAATCTGGGCATTTGGGAAGAGGGCCACATGGACTGTTCATTAAGTGTCCATGTGTCAAACGAGTATGGCCTATTCGAAGACGTGTCAGAATTACTTGTGCTTGTCTCTCTCTTTGATATGACGAATTCCATTTTCCAACACTGGATTTTATCTGTTTTAATTTATTATTTTCAGGTTCTTCGTTCCATATATTTTGCCATTTTTTTACAATGACTGTTTTTATATATTTTGTATAGTCACTGATAGGGATGTCTACATTTGTTCTTGTCATGTAGACCCTTCTTTAGCTGCTTTATCAGCCTCTTCATTTCCCTTAATCCCTACATGGGCAGGGATCCAACATATTTCAATATTTTTTCCCTTATTATACAATTTATGGATTGAGAACTTTATATGTTGTACAATATTATTTTTGGGATTATAGCTTTGAATAGCTTCTATAGCACTTCTGGAGTCGCTATAAATTACAAAATTATTATATGAGACTTCTCTAATTATTTTTATGGCCGATACTATTGCACATAACTCAGCTGTAAATACAGAGGCTTTGTCTGGGAAGGAGAACTGATACGTTTTGTTTTGGGATACCGCAGCATATCCCACTCCGTATTGTGATTTAGATCCGTCAGTGTATATTGCGTAATGTGGACCTTTTCGGATTATATGCTCTACTGCATGTTGTCTTTGGTATTCTGGGTATATGAATTATTTTTTTGATAAATATTTCAAGTGTGTACAAATTCTCGTTTTATTCATTGTCCGAGGAGGAGGCAATTTTAACATTACAGGCAATTGTATATACATATTTAGTGACTCTAACAATCTTCTAGCCCTAATTGGGAAAGAAGGTGGATGATTGTTTATAAACACATCTCTTAATCCAAATAATTTTTTGGTTGGAGAATCATTTGTCTGAATTCTCAGAGCACTCTTTCATCGTTACTAGCTCTCTATGGAGAGACAGAGGTAGTTCACCACATTCAACTTGTAAAGAAGATGTTGGTGATGATCAAAAGCTCCTGAACATATTCTAAGACCCTCATTATGAATTGGGTCTACCGTTTTCAGCGTTGCGTCTGATGCCGAGCCATATATTTCACTTCCATAATCAACGATAGACAGCACTGTTGCTTTATACAATAAAGTAAGGGTATGTCTATCGGCTCCCAAGTAGTGTTCGACAGTTTTTAATTAGGTTTAATGCTCTTTTACATTTTGATTTCATGTATGTTATGTGGGCTTTCCAGTTCATGTGAGCATCAAATACTAATCCTAAAAATTTTGCTGTTTGGCCAATTGGTATACTATGGTTTCTGATTTTTTAAGTCTATTTCTTCTCCTTTTTTCCATTTTTGTTTTTATAAAACATGATTGCTTGGTTTTATCTATGGAAAATTTAAAGCCTACAGATAAAGCCCATTCATCTATTTTTACTATGCTTTTATTAATGATTCGTTCTGCATGTTTTATTCGAGATGCTGAATAATATATGGCAAAAATCATCCATATACAAGTTACTTTTAATACCAGTAGGTAAATTTTTACTGATATCATTAATTGCTAACGTAAACAGTGTGCCACTAAGGACGCTTCCTGTGGAACACCATTTTCTAGAGGAAATGTTCTAGACAGAACATCATCAATTCTCACCTGAAAACTGCGATTTGTCAAAAAGTTTTGTATAAACCTAGGTAAATGTCCACAGATGTTGTTGTTTTGTAAAGTTTTTAATATAGCATACCTCCATGTAGTGTCATATGCTTTTTCAATGTCAAAAAAAGACAGCTACAGTAATTTGTTTTCGTTCAAAACCTCGGCGTATATGGTCTTCTAAGTTACAGAGAGAATCTAATGTAGACCTGTTACACTGTGACCCAAACTGAGTGGGAGTTAAAATTTTATTTGCTCGTATGTGCCATGTTAGTCGAGCATTTACCATTTTCTCTAGTAATTTGCACATACAACTTGTTAAAGAAATTGGTCTGTAATTATTTACATTACTGGGATCTTTTCCAGGTTTGGGGATTGGAATAATTATAGCTTTACGCCATTCATCAGGAAATAAATTTCTAAGCCATAAGTGGTTATAAAACTCTAACAAGTATTTCTTTGCCAAAGGTGCTAAATGGCATATCATTTCAAAACAAATATTGTCACCTCCAGGGGCAGATTTATTGCTGTTCAACAGAGCAAATTCTAGCTCTTCCATACTAAATTTCCTATTATAATATATATCTTCTACTGTTTCAAAATTTATTGTTATTAATTCTATATTATTTTTCTTTGTGCGGAAATGCTCATCTAAATTTTTGTTGCTACTTACTTTTGCTAAATTTTCACCTATTACATTACTAATTTCTTTATGATCAAGTATTCTTTTCCCATCTTTTATTATGGCATGTCTAGGTGGTTTAACATGGGTACCATTTATTTTCCTGAATTTTTCCCATATTTTTTGTATGGGAGTATTTTTAGAGATCTGATACATATTTTTTCCATGAAATGATTCTTCCCTGTATTACTTCTCTTTTAAACTTTGCAGATATTTTATTATACAGAGGTTTTAATGTATCAATTTCTAATAATAATATAGTCAGTTTTTGTAAGGTTCCTTCTAATATTGGTAACGTTTTGTTTAATTTACTGAATTTTCTATTCAAATTATTTAGTCGTCTTCCAATTTGGTGTTTTATTTTATTAATTCTGTTAGTTTTTCAGACCACCATGGGCCTTTGTGTTTTGTCGGATGAGATTTGGATTTTGGTATTGCTTTATCAGCAGCATTTGTAATGAAATCAACAAGAAATTCATTAGTTTCATTATGGTCTTTCAAATATTCAAATGGTGGGATATTCCTGGTGTGGAATTCATATTGTTCCCAATCTGCTTTATAAATGTTATATTGAGGGCATGTTTGGTGGGGTTATTCTGTAATAAAGAAATTAATATGGGGAAATGATCACTTGTATGCAAGTCATCTACTGTATTCCAGTCCAATCTGTCTACTATGTCTGCTGTATATAGAGTTAGGTCAATTGAGGAATATGTTCCATGTGTTTTAGAAAAATATGTGCTGATTTCGTCATCATTTATACAGCACATGTCATATGAATCTATGAATTCCTCTATTTTAATTCCTGCTCTATTTGATTCTGTACAATTACAGTCCCACATTGGGTTGTGGGCATTAAAATCACCTACTATTAACGTTGGTTCCTTAGTATTATTAAGTAATTCTTTGATTTTGTCAACGTCATAATTTTTATTAGGTTGATTGTACAAATTATGAATTACATAATTATCGTTTTTATTCGTATTCTAATACTCGACATTTGCAGATCAGTAAATTTTACAGGTACTTTGTCATAACATACTTTGTTATGTACATATATAGCAGTACCTAAATTTCCTCTTCCTCTCTTGATGCAGATGCTAAGGTATATTTACCTATCGTTAATATTGTTTTGTTGACATGTTGCAAACATAATATCATTGGTTCATATTCTTTTAATAACCGTTGTATTTCTCCTAGGTGTAATCTGGTCTGTAGACCATTTACGTTCCATTGTATAATATAACTATTGAAAATATTTTTTATAGCGGTCGGGTTTTACTCTCTTTTTTTATTATCAATTTGGAATTTTTCTAACAATTTACTCACGACATTCATCTGTTTTTCCTTATAATAGACTAAGTGCTCAATGCACATGCACCCTTTTTTCATGGTTACTCAAATCTGTGGTTTCTTTTTTCTATATTTCATAAAATTTCTTATAATGTTTGTTAAACCATCTTTTGTTATGCTTTTTGTTGTTATTGCATAATTCAATGAAACAATCATTACATCCACAAGTATTATCATGTGTATTTCTCTTTTCATTTGCTCTTGTTCCAATTATTGGAGAAGGAGTAATCTCTTCTCCTTGACATAATCATTATCATCTATGGTATGATTCTCTTTCACTTCTTCAGTGTTCTCGACATTTGCCTTCATAGGTTCTATTATTATTTTAGGAGATAAAGGTATATTCTTAGCTTGTTTTTGTTTTGTTCCTTTTTCATCTCCTTTATCTTTGGTTTAACTGATGTTTCTCTAATAATAGTTGGTTTCTTCGTTTTGGGTGGTGTTCTCTCCAAAGGCCTTTTTTATCTTTAATTTCCTGTCTATCTCTACCCTCTTCTGTCACTTTAGTAGCAGCATCCTCCTGTGTTTCTATCTGCATTAATATTTCAAATGAATTGGACAAAATATTATCCATCTCATTTGTACCTGTTTCTTTATTTTTTACAATTTTATTTTTATTTCTAAATTATTAATTTTTTTCTTGAGATTTACTTTTCTGTGCTCTGTTATTTCTATCTGTTTCCGTTTTTGCTTCATTTTTTTGCTCTTGTTATTGAGGAATATGAATGTTTCTTAGATGGATCTTGCATTCCTCTCACTTTTAATTCCAATTTAGCCTCTCTGATAGACATCCCTGTTCGTTCTTGCAACATTTTCAACTCTGTATTGTATATGTAGTACACACACTCCTTGGACCTAGCATGATGATCCTGTCCACAGTTTACACATTTGGGTTCACTACATTTCCATTGTGTGGCATGTTCGTTAGATCCACAATAAGCACATACAGGTTCATTACGACAGTTTTTCTTTGTGTGTCCATACTTACTACAATCTTGACATTGTAGCGGTTTGGGAACATAAGGTCTCAATTCTCTATTTTGACCCAAAATTTTTATTTTTTTGAGGTAACTCTTGACCCTCAAATTTTATTTTTGCAATTCTTAATGCTTTATTATTTTGTTTACTTGGTATTATATATACCTCACAGTCTTGGATTTTGGTATATCTCATTTTAAGAGAGTCCAACAGTATATTTTTGTCAACCGGTTCGTCATTATTTTCAGGAAGTACAATAGTACCCTGAATGCTGTTCATAGTGTCATGCTTCTTTACTTTTACATTTATATTGTCAACACTTTTTTTGACAGATAGTCCTCAGACTGGTTTTTGGTTGTGGCTTCTATAAGCCACGTCTTCATTTTTATCTGTCTAAACGACATTTCTGTCGTTGAGTGTCTTTTTAATAAGAAGTTTTCTAACTTTAGGGCTGATATTTGCTGTTCTGTTTCCATGGTTAGAAACCTTGACCAACTTCCACTCCCAAAGAGGGAGTCAGAAGTGAGTCAAGGTTGAGTCAAGACGATATTTACTTTTTTGATTTGTTGTGTACTGGAGCATAAGGTTCCAGTGTGATTATATTGGATTCTTTATTGTTTTTTTCCAAAGAAAGGTTGTTACAAGAGGTTCCATCGGTCGTCATCTGTGCCGAGTCACTACCATCAAAGGGCCCAGGGGTACTCGAATCTTTATTTTCACTTTGCATAAAGATTTGAGGGAGGAGAAAAAAAAAAAAAAAAATAACCTGAAAACCTTAAAAAGATATCATCAGCCTTTCATGGAGTTCATTCCTCCACTAATGGCACAAGTGAGAACCGACTCCCAAATGTCCGCATCCCTACCCTACCCCAAAGGGGATGGCACAACATGATTAGAGTGGCTCAAGTGTAAGCCAACCCGCTTGATAGGACTGAGAGCATTACTAGAATACAATCATCCCAACCCTAATCACATTATGGGCAAACCGGACAGAATGCCGAGAGTCCTATTCCCAGAACTAGACCCCTGGAATCCGTGGTCCAGTCCCGTGAATAGTTCCGCCTGAAAACTCAGGTCCGAACATTATCGGGCAGTTGATGGTCCTGCCACGGTTCTCACTATTTAGCTTCGGATATAAACCCAATCCCAGCTATGATACCTTTTCCTATTTACCAGGTCCAAGAAATTTGTACGAAAGTGAAAATATCCACGCCATTTAAATCGAAAGGTTTGTAGGTGATCCGTCAGGGCCGGGCTCTTATTCTTCGTAAGAACGAAGAAGAAAAGCCAGGGCCCCTTACCCCCTCACCACGTGAAGGAACCTACTTCGAGGGGTGTTGGTTTACAATCATGGGCACCTACATAATGTTAAAATATTGCCACTTGGTTACGGTGAGCTTGCAGTCATCTTTGTAAAGTGGTAGTGATGCGACCTATGTAGCAATTGCTGAGGGTTTGACATGCTGGTCAACTCCGACATCTCTCTACAGAGGGTGCAATTCCGCAGTATGAGGGTGCTGACCAGGCTTGGGCAGGGTGGCCGTAAATCAGTAAAGAGACTCTCTCATTATGATTTATAGGTGTGGCACTGCTGGCGAGCAACTATCATTTCCATGGTCTTGACCTCATCCTTAAACTGGCTGTGATCTGCTGTTCTATAATGTAATATGATGTTTCCTGATGAAGTACACATCGTCACTGGGATGCTGGCATGCATGTAAAACTGTGTTTGTAAGCAACTTTCAATTAGATTGCTATTATAAAGGTTGTTAGTAAGGAGTTGCCCAACACGTTCGAGCTCTGCATGAGTAGCATTCCATAAAGAGCAATGCTTAATTGTATGTCTTACATACATGGCTAATACAGTGTTTGTCAGTGTCAGGATACTTCCATTAGGTGATAAAGCACCATACCATATTCACTGTTCACATCCAAGAAAGGGAGTGTGCCTTTGACACTGTACTCAGTAATGTAGTTTAGGCACCACTTCCTCTTCAAGGCATACTGTAGGTGATTGGCTTCTTCATCAGAGCCAATAACAATGAAGATGCTGTCTGTGTATCATGCATATTTCATTGGTTTCGGATAGGAATTGAAGGCTCTTTCCTCATCATCTAACATATACATATTAGCAAATAAGGCAACAAGGTGGGATCCCATAACTGCACCATCTACCTGTCAGAAGAGGCCATCTCGATGTGAGAGGAAAGGAGCCTAATTGGCGCAGATTTGGAGATACCAAAAGGCATCTTCTGCTATGTCAAATAGTGTGGTAGCCAAATTCCAGGGATGCGATAGTTGAATTTGGAGACGTAGTATTTAAAGTAATGATAAACTCTACCAAAGAACCCAACAAGTAACCCTCGGGATGTAAGGAGTCATGGTCTTGTTAAGGATCTTGGCTATTTCATATGTTCGGTAGTTAATTTGCACAATTACAGGATGAAACAGGTTGCCCGCCTTATGGGTCTTGATGGTGTCATAACAATATCCTGGCCTGTAGTCTCCAATAATTGTAGGTAAATTGGTGGATCCATTTTAAGAATTTATTTTTTTGATCATTGAATTCAGGTTTTGTTTTCGGTAGGATCCTTGTTAGGAGCATAAATTTTGAAGGATCACTGAAGATGCTATCTATTTCAGAGTTATATTCTTCCCGTTTCATGATGGAATAGACAGCAGTCTTGTCACCTTTTCTTATGATGATATTTGGGCGTTGTCAGAACTGGGGGGCAGCTTCCTTCTTGTGAGGGGAAATGAGCTTCCTTCTATAATTACACCATTGGTGGCCAGTTCCCCGGTTCCACAGACTGCAAATACCAGACGCTGTAGTATAAATCAACAATAGCCTGCAATAAACATACAAAGAAACAAGAGCAAGGCCTTCAGCCTACCTTCTTCAAGGAAACCACAAGATATCTGTGAAAGCCCAAAATAAAAAACAAGCAACAAAATACTCCTGAATATGACAGGAAATACCGACAATTGAGCGGATCAAAACTATCGGCCAGACACTGAAATCACATCCTTGCTCACGCCCTCTGTAGCATGTTGTTGCATAGGATGTATCCTCCAAAGCACCAGAAATGCCCGTGCTGCTACAGACTGTGAGGATGTGAAAACTGAACCTTAACTTCATTGCTGTGACCAAAATAGAAATGAACATAGGCAGAAATATTGGTTGCTTTTTTTGTACACACTATATGTAAACACATTATTAGTTCTATGAATTAGGTAATATATATATATATATATATATATATATATATATATATATATATATATATATATATGTGTGTGTGTGTGTGTGTGTGTGTGTGTGTGTGTAAAATACCACAAGGATAAATGAATCAGAGAATATGGTCTAAATAAACAACACTGTTTATTTAGATGTTTTGGAGAGGACATCTCATTTCTGCCACTTCCATCTTTCTCTCTTGTGCTTTCTTCATAGGCCATGTGTCACAACTATACATCAACGCAGGTCTGACAATGCTCTTGTACATTTTTCCCTTCATCTTTACATTAAATCTTTTGTTACATAACACACCTGATGTTTTCCTCCAATTACACCAAGCTGATTGTATTCTGTGATTCACTTCCTCCTCCATCCCTCCACAATCAGTGACACACGACCCAAGGTACTTAAAGGATGTAGCTCTTTTTACTTCTGCCTGCTCTAAGTTGATGCTTCCCTCTTGGTCTCCTCCATTCATCCACATATATTCCGTTTTTGTTCTGCTTATCTTTAGGCCTCTGTCCTCCAATGCACTTCTCTACAACTCCAATTTCCTGTCTGCTTCTTCCTTACTGGTGGTCACTAGCACTATGTCATCTGCAAAGAGTATACTCCAAGGTACCTGATCTTTCACTCCAGACACTATCACATCCATTACCATATAAAAAATATAGGGACTCATGGCAGAACCTTGGTGGAGTCCCACTTTCACCTCAAACTTGTCTGTTGTTCCCACTGAGCTTCTTACCTGTGTTGTTGCTTCTCTATACATATCATTTACAATCCTCACATATTTTTCTGAGACACCTTTTTCCCTCATGCACCTCCACACTTCTTGCCTATGCACTCGATCATATGCTTTCTCAAGATCTATAAATACAAGATGTAGTTCCTTTCCTTTTTCTCTATATTTTTCCATTACTTGTCGCAATACAAAGATGGCATCTGTTGTCCCTTTCCCTGGCATGAACCCAAACTGTTCGTCACTTATAGATGTTTCAGCCCTTAGCCTTGCCTCTATTATTATTTCATAGATTTTCATGGTATGTGCCATCAGCTTTATGCCCCGATAGTTGGCACAATCTTGGATGTCCCCTTTTTCTTTGTAAATGGGGATTAGCAGGCTGTTTCTCCAGGCGTCAGGTATCTTCTCCTGCTGGTAGATCTTATTGAACAAGTCCCACAAGATGTCAATTCCCTCCTCTCCTAAGCACCTCCACACCTCGACTGGTATTCCATCTGGTCCCACTGGTAATGTAGCATTTAGCAAATAATTCAATGAAGAGAGCACTTATAAAGAACTCTCGACGATATTAAATGTTGGATATACTACATCTCTTGTAATTCCTGCAAAAACTTCTGTTTTGGTCAAACTTGTAAATCACTACAAAAGAGAACTGAACACAGTACAAAAATGGGCAACAGTGTAGTGTTGTTTTTTTTTTTATGTTAGAGATAGTAGATATCCTATTAGCTGCACAGGCACATAAACATTTGCCAAATCGAATATTAAGTTACAATGATGCATAATCGATTCTGGTTCTATGACGAAAATTTTAATAAGAAAATATGAGTTTCAGCCAAAAAGGTATAAATTTGATCAATTTATTTCAAAAGAAATATGCAAAATGTATAGATTTTAAGGAGTGTTGTTAAACCTACAACGAAACGTTGTTCGTTATAATCCATAATGAAACAGTCGATGTTAGGTGTCCTTCAAAAATAAGAGTTAAGAGAAGCAGAGGTACACCCATTCTCTGTCAGAAAAGCTCCGCACGCTCCTTCCAGATGTCAACAGCCTTTTCTAAGGGTTTGTATGCTCACACGAAATTTGCTTTATTCCTTGCGTATACTGTACTTATACCTCTCTCGACAGCCCAACGGTACAGAGAAACCGTCCTTCTCCAACCATTCGAGTCCACCAGGTGACGGATTGCTTTTCACTTACTAATTCCCCTTCGGTGTTTATTCCAAGACTGAGTCATTTTGATATTAAGCGACATTTGTAGACGAATGTTTGTGAATATAAAAGTGTCACGGTGCATGTGACAAAAATTTATATATATATATATATATATATATATATATATATATATATATATATATATATATATATATATATATATATATATATATATATTTATATATATATATATAGATATATATATATATATAGATATATAGATATATATATATATATATATATATATATATATATATATATATATATATATATATATATATATATATATATATATATATATATATATATATATATATAGTGAAAATGGCATAAACATTCCTCCTCATGCCATTGAGAATTCATGAGAGCTGAAAAAGACGGTATAATGAGGAAAAGTGCAGAGTTTTCTGTGCTTACAAAACGGCGTTCGGGGGAACGAGTTTTTGCTCCTCCCGCCTCACAGAATCGCTGTGAGGGCAAGCAGGAACATTTTCCCACAACGAAAACATCCACACAGGCAGCAACTAATGAGGCCTTTTTTTAGGACGCATTCAGCTCATATTCTTTAAAGCCAAATAAGTGAACCCTCGGCCTCGTCTATTTTCTAAAAGTTTTTACTCCCGCTAAGTCTGCTCCCATGACTTGAAGCTTAACTTCATAAATAAAGAAACTAACAGCGAGATATATTAGTATCTCACGAATAACATCATAAAACATGCATGAAAAGAAACGACACTGATGGCAATAAACGAAAACAGTCATAGTGAGTACACCAAATCCATCACATTTTAGTCTCATATACAATGAACATGTAATACCAGAAACCATGCAACCAATATGAATGAGTTATACATTCATTACCCTGTCATCATTCTTATGATTTCTTCAGAAATGCTTTTCTTCTATTTCTTTTTCTAGCATATATATTGTAAGCTTTCGTTTATTCTACCTCTACTAAAATTCTTGCCTAGGTTACGTCCACAGAATTATCGAGCGCGGTTTAGTTTTCTATAAAAGAAAACTACTGAGATGGCTATTTGTCTGTCTGTCCACACTTTTCCTGTCCGCCCTCAGATCTTAAAAACTACTCAGGCTAGAGGGCTGCAAATTGGTGTGTTGATCATCCACCCTCCAATTATCAAACATACCAAATTGCAGCCCTTTAGCCTCGGTAGTTTTTATTTTATTTAAGGTTAAAGTTAACCATGATCGTGCGTCTGGCACAGCTATAGTTGCCAACAACACATGCCACCACCGGGCGGTGGCTGAGAGTTTCATGGGCCGCGGCTGAAAGTTTCATGAGCCGTGGCTGAGAGTTGCATACAGTATTTATACGCTGTACAAAAAGCTCGGTTGCGCCGAAGAAACTTCTGCGCATTTTTTACTTGTTTTATTAAGATACCAAAATATTTTCCAAAGAAAGAGGATTCAAAGACAGTGTGAAAGCCTCGCTGTACCAAATCACCGCAGTCATGTTACGGATGTTTAGGAAAACTTCTTATTAGAACGACTTTCCGAATCAAAAAATTTTAACAATCTGGAAAACAAATTATACATCGAATGAAGCACCAAATCATTTCGAATAAAGTTTAAGATTCCAAATTACTGGGTTTATAACCATTAAGACAGACTATAATTTCACCGAAGAGGTATGTTGAAATTTCTTTTCATCAAGTCATGTATATAAGGTATAACTTTCATTCGGCAGAATTGTGTAACTGGATGAGAGATTAGAGAGAGAAATAAGTACTCCTACAAAGGGTATGAGTGCATTGCCGGCTGAGTAGCTCAATGGCATTCGTGGAATTCAAAAGAAATCTGTCAAGACAGAACAGTGTGGTATAAAGGGAATCATTGGAATTACTATGAAAGAGTCAGCAGAATGAAGCACGAACATAAGTGCAATCAATTTTCACGGGAGCCACCTCCAAATACATTAGAAAGCCACATTTGCGCAAATTACATAGATTTTATCGTAAACGACTGTTTTTGTTTGTTTTAGCAAAAAACAAAATCATGGAAGTCTAAAACAAGAACAAAATCATGGAAGTCTCCAACTGTGGATAAACAGTTTCTTTCACAAAAACACACAAGACGCCCGAGACTCAGCCCAAAGGGTTTAAGGATGACCAATCCATCTCTTTCAGAACCTGCTGACCAAAGAGCAAGAGTGAATTGAATTGGATATAGAATTTAGGCCAAATGAGGTGATTCGGCGCTGAAAAGGAAATTGACAGTAAAAATTTGTAAGGTGTAACAAGAGGAAAACCTCGATGTTGCACTATGAATCTGTTGTTAGGAGAGGGTGGAAAGTAAGATGGAAGAAAGAGAATATGAAAGGAGGTACAGTAAAGGAACGAAAGGGGTTGCAGCTAAGGGCCGAAGGCACGCTGCAAAGAACCTTAAGTAATGCCTACAGTGCATCGCCGAACAAGAATGGTCAAACCAGAAACAAATAGATTGACTATTTGGCGTCACTCTCACCGACCAGACACCAATATGACAAGAAACAAGATTCGACCTGATTTAGTTTATTATTTACAGTAGATCTTTATTTACTTATAAATACTAGCTTTCTTCAAAGAAACCTCGGTAAAATGCTTCATCCCAAGGATCGGATCACTTACCATTAGATAATATGGATTAAAAAACTCTTTCTAAGATTAAAAAAATATTTAATGATTCTTTCTTATTCCGTAAGACCCTGAAATTTCTTTGCAAGATACTGAAGAACTTCAGTGGTGGCGGAAGGTTCTATAGTAGGTGGTTTGTGACCAGGGAACTTGCACACACACAGTGAACGCTTTCCTTCTTACTACTGAAAACTTTACACCCAGAGCGCTAAGAACTGACAGCTTTTGCTTGAGTTTCAGAGAGAGAGAGAGAGAGAGAGAGAGAGAGAGAGAGGAGAGAGAGAGAGAGAGAGAGAGAGAGAAGAGAGAGAGAGAGGAGAGGCAAAACTACAACTACCAGAAGCACCCGCGATAGCCCCACATTGTAATTTTTCTGCCTAAAGGTCTGAAAACTACACGGTACTTGGAATTCGATTGAAACCGCCCCCCAATAGGTCCAAACGATTCCTCCCTTTTCCCACTCATTCAACCTTGTTTTTTTTCCAACCTCGGGTTTGCAACATACACTAATGTTTCGGTGTCCTTGACGGACTTGTGTCACTAGAGGGTACTAACTTTTATTTGCTAACATGTTCCTTCTCTGGTAACTTTTTATCGCTGATGGCAGAGTTTTGTTTACTTCAGGGGCACATCTTAAGTTGCTATTTTGAGATTCTCAGCTCTGCTATATTTACGACAACATAACTGGGTTTACATATTGATATATTTCAAGCACTATATATATGTGTGGTGGTTTTGGGAATTACATTTCATTATTCATAAAGCTGCTGGCGTTATTCCACATAACCTGCATTTGATAAGACAAGTTTGAAGTATGAATGCGGCAGTGACTTTCATTTTCATATATAAGGAAAATAATGACAAATTCTCATTACTTAATGTGTTTAAAAAAATGGTAATGTGCTTTACTAATTTCACTTTTCTTGTCCCCGATCTAAAATGCCGGTATCATTAATTGGTTCTGATGATCCTGTTTTTAGCAGAATGCTGACACTGTACTCCATCTCTCTCTCTCACTCTCTCATGCGCGCGCGGGTGGAAAAAGCTTTTAACAACTCCTGGTTTCTTCCTTCTTCAACGTCTTCTTTCCTGTACTGAAAACATTCCCAGATTAACAAACTCCTTCCACCCATTCGTCCTTCAGCTCTTCATCTCTGCCATTCTTCACATTCAGCAAATTTCCAAAATACTCACTTCATCCAACACGATAACATTAAGTTCAGATAAATTCTCACTGTTTCAGTTTTCTATTACCAGATCCATTTGATCAATAAACATCCTATGAGCATTTACAACTTTTGCTCATTAATGTTCTCTTTCACCTTCTACCCTCTGTTTTAGTTACTTGCCTTCATTTTCTCTCACTTCCTCCTTGACCGGTATTTGATCCTCTTTCCTTACATGAATTCGCTCATCAAATATTCCTTTCCTCTAGCTACTGCTTTTTTATTCCTCTTCCCACACTCTCCTCTAACCATAAATACTCCCTCCTGAATTATGATCTCGTCGTGAAATTCTTTAAACCTCTAAACATTCCCTTCACTTCCTCGTCCCTAATTTTACCTCATATTTCATCCGTTTAAGTGTTATGCGCCATTTCACTTACTTCTCTCCAAGCTCTCGTCTGTTAATTACATTCTTGGGTATATTTTTCTCAGTTCATCTTCGGTTTATAGTTTCATCGATTCTGGTTCCAGTTTTCAACTGTATAATGATCATACTAACTTCTGGCCACTTCTATTGTCATCATTACATCCATCATATCATTCTCCCATCTACTCCATATTACCATAATAACATACAGTTTAACAAACTCTTTTCGTCCCCACTCTCTTTTTCTTAAATATATTCCTGTTATATATATATATATATATATATATATATATATATATATATATATATATATATATATATACATATGTATATGTATATATATATATATATATATATATATATATATATATATATATATATATATATATATATATATATATATATATATATATATATATATATATATATATATATATATATATATATATATATAATATATATATATATATAATATATATATATATATATATATATATAATATATATATTATATATATATATATATATATATATATACGTGTGTGTGTGTATAATGTATTTTCATCTTGAATATTACTCTTGTATTACTTTCGGAAAAGGTCAGTAACTAAACAACCTCTACTCAATCTTATTTTCTTATGTTTCTCTTATACGATTGCTCATCCATTTCCTTTGTGTATGCTCCTAATCTTCGTTTTTGTCTGTTGTTTATAACCTGCTTCCTCCTTGTGCAATTGACTCTTTCTGAGACATGCAGGTTTGAATGATTTTACCTTGAATGCTTTCAAGAACTTTTACCGAAACGGTTTTTTCTTCACGTTTCTTTGAGGTCTTTCCACTTTCCCTTCCTCTCAGTTATGGCACCATTTTGGACTCCGGTACGCCATGCTATAGTATCAATTCTTTTAAAAGCTGACATTTCACATTTCCAAACATTTCATGTGACCCTTTTTGCCTGTGGTTTTTCTCCGAAAAATTCAGTAAAACTTTAGCTCCCCTCTTCCTTACGTCAATTAAACTCTCAACAACTATTCCCTTTTTTCATTTAAATGGCTTTTTATTATATGCTTGAACAGTTCCCAATTCTTACTTACCATGAGGAGTGATTTCAAGGTATCTGAAAAATCTTGTCTTGCATATACAGTCTTTACTTTATAATTTTTGCTAACCGTAATATATTCAATGTTTCTGTTTACTGTTTTCCCTAAACACATATATGCACTTGTCTGATTATCTATAAACCTCTCATTATTCATCAATGTTTGGTATTCTGAACCTAATTTGCAACCCTCTGAGAGTTTTCATTCAAGCTTTTTTTTCCAGACTACCAAGAATACCGTGCATTAGCAAGATGTTATGATCTCTTTACATTTGCATTCGTGTTTTTGTTTGTGCTTATTAACTCTTTCTCACCTAACTCTGATAATAGTTTATTTGTTCTAATAAAAATACATTCCTCTGCAAACGTGTAGTCGCATTTTTACAAGCTTTTATTTAACTTGTCTTCTTTGCC
>NC_089741.1:9490870-9568370 GCF_040412425.1 Macrobrachium rosenbergii | reverse complement strand
GAAGGAAATGATTAATAAATAAAATGAAGTGATGTGACCAATAAATAAAAAAGGTATGAAGTTTAATGAATGATGTGCTATATACATAAAAAAAATTTAATGTCATTAAAATTCTACTTGATGTAATAAATTATTAAATAAAATTAAATATCGTTAAAAATTTTAATACACTTTAAAAAAAGAGATGATAGCAGAAATATCTGCTTCATCTCCCAAAATATCAGACAGGGATTTACCTGAAAATATCTCTCCCTTTGGTTAAAATATCTGGGGCAGACCACCAGAATGTGCTCCACTGTTAGTGTCTCGTCACAGTAAGCACACTCTGGAGGGCTGCTTCCTTCAAAAATAAACTGATGGGTCAGACGAGTGTGCCCAATCCTTAATCTCGTTAAAATAACCTCTGTTCGTCTGTCAAGCTGGAATGACGAAGACCACGGTAGTACATTATCCCTAATCTTTCTATATTTCTTATTATTGGCAAGAAGGGAGAAGTCCACCTTTCTTGCCATTTACTAAAACATAAGATCTAATGGGACCTTTTAGATCTGTATGAGGCACTTTTCTAAAAGAGGTTTCTGATAAAATACTAGCAGCTTTCGCTTCCCTATCTGCCATCTCGTTTCCGCGAATCCCCACGTGAGAAGGGACCCAACAGAAAGAGACTGATTTACGTCGACAATATATACGAAAAAGCCACTCCTGAACTTTTTGAATTAATGGATGAAAGCTATTAAATTTTTTAATAGCTTCTAAGGTGCTTCTAGAGTCTGAGTATATGACAAAATTAGAGTCACTACTTTGAAAAACTAAATCTAGGGCAGAAAGAGACTGATTTACGTCGACAATATATACTGTTAATTCGGCAGTAAATATTGATGCAGAGTCAGGTAATTTAGCTGTGTACGCTGTATCACCAAGGATAACAGCGCAACCAACACCACTATCTGACTTAGATCCATCTGTATAAATTTTTGTAAAATTAGTATGGGTAACATCGTGCTCTAAGAATTTTCCCCTAATCTCTTCTACAGTGCAGTCCTTTTTATTAAACAGTTTCTTACATATTGATGCTTCTGGGATAAGCCATGGAGGATTTACAGGATATTCTACTTCAGGACTTTCTGGGATTTAAGGTGATTATTCTTAACATCCTCATTCAGTCGAATTTGGAATGGTTTAGAAGCTCTTGTACCAGAAAAACTTCAGTCTGTTTCCTTTAGTGCTTGAAAGGAGGGATTTTTGGGAGCACTTTTCATTCTAGCCATGTATCGCAACCCTAGCTCTTGCCTTCTTAGATCAAGGGGTAAATGATCTGTGTCGACATAAATGCTTTCAACAGGCGAAGTTCTAAAAGCCCCTGAGCATATTCTCAACCCCATGTTGTGTACAACATCCAGTTCTTTTAGCTTGGTTGTACAGGCTGAGGAATAAATCTGACAGCCATAGTCTAGCTTAGATCGACACAGAGAGTCATATAGCCTCAGAAGGGATTTCTTATCAGCCCCCCAACTAAATCCACAAACAACCTTTAAAATATTCATAGATTGTTTAACATTAAACTTTAGGGCATTTATGTGGCTTAGCCCATGCTAATTTATGGTCAATAGTCATCCCCAGAAATTTAAATGTATGATATTTAGGGCAAAAGCCCAGGCACTGGGGCCAACAAGGCCATTCAGCGCCGTAATGGAAAGAAAATAAATTATGTTAAAGTTATGAATTCATGAAGGAAATGATTAATAAATAAAATGAAGTGATGTGACCAATAAATAAGGGTATGAAGTTTAATGAATGATGTGCTATATACAAAAAAAAAAAAAAATTAATGTCATTAAAATTCTACGTGATGTAATAAATTAAATTAAATATCGTTAAAAATTTTAATACACTTTAAAAAAGAGATGATAGCAGAAATATCTGCTTCATCTCCCAAAATATCAGACAGGGATTTACCCTGAAAATATCTCTCTCTTTGGTTAAAATATCTGGGGCAGACCACCAGAATGTGCTCCACTGTTAGTGTCTCTCATCACAGTAAGCACACTCTGGAGGGCTGCTTCCTTCTAAAATAAACTGATGGGTTAGACGAGTGTGCCCAATCCTTAATCTCGTTAAAATAACCTCTGTTCGTCTGTCAAGCTGGAATGACGAAGACCACGGTAGTACATTATCCCTAATATTTCTATATTTCTTATTATTGGCAAGAAGGGGAGAAGTCCACCTTTCTTGCCATTTACTTAAAAACATAAGATCTAATGGGACCTTTTAGATCTGTATGAGGCACTTTTCTAAAAGAGGTTTCTGATAAAATACTAGCAGCTTTCGCTTCCCTGTCTGCCATCTCGTTTCCACAATCCCCACGTGAGAAGGGACCCAACAGAAAGAGACTGATTTACGTCGACAATATATACGAAAAAGCCACTCCTGAACTTTTTCAATTAATGGATGAAAGCTATTAAATTTTTAATAGCTTCTAAGGTGCTTCTAGAGTCTGAGTATATGACAAAATTAGAGTCACTACTTTGAAAAACTAAATCTAGGGCAGACACTACGGCTGTTAATTCGGCAGTAAATATTGATGCAGAGTCAGGTAATTTAGCTGTGTACGCTGTATCACCAAGGATAACAGCGCAACCAACACCACTATCTGACTTAGATCCATCTGTATAAATTTTTGTAAAATTAGTATGGGTAACATCGTGCTCTAAGAATTTTCCCCTAATCTCTTCTACAGTGCAGTCCTTTTTGTTAAACAGTTTCTTACATATTGATGCTTCTGGGATAAGCCATGGAGGATTTACAGGATATTCTACTTCCAGGACTTTCTGGGATTTAAGGTGATTATTCCTAACATCCTCATTCAGTCGAATTTGGAATGGTTTAGAAGCTCTTGTACCAAAAAACTTCAAGAGTCTGTTTCCTTTAGTGCTTGAAAGGAGGGATTTTTGGGAGCACTTTTCATTCTAGCCATGTATCATTACCCTAGCTCTTGCCTTCCTAGATCAAGGGGAAAATGATCTGTGTCGACATATATGCTTTCAATAGGAGAAGTTCTAAAAGCCCCTGAGCATATTCTCAACCCCATGTTGTGTACAACATCCAGTTCCTTTAGCTTGGTTTTACAGGCTGAGGAATAAATTTGACAGCCATAGTCTAACTTAGATCGACACAGAGAGTCATATAGCCTCAGAAGGGATTTCTTATCAGCCCCCAACTAAATCCAGAGACAACCTTTAAAATATTCATAGATTGTTTAACATTAAACTTTAGGGCATTTATGTGGCTAGCCCATGTTAATTTATGGTCAATAGTCATCCCCAGAAATTTAACTTCACTCTCATAAGGAAGGATGGACCCTTTTAAACTAAGTGTGGGAACCTCTTCCACACGCCGGCACCTGGTGAATCTTACTGCAACTGTTTTGGAAGAGGAGAATTTGAAACCATTCTCATCAGCCCACTTAGTAATAGCATTAATAGACCTTTGCAAATGTTTACATACGGACAAGGAATCATATCCTGTGCAGTATATTGCAAGGTCATCGACAAAAAGCGAGCATTTAACAGGGGGGCGAGATTTTTTCAATCACACTATTTATTGCCACTGAAAAAGTGTTACACTTAAAACGCTTCCTTGGGAACTCCTTCCTCCTGCATAAAAGGTTGGGAGAAGGAGTTTCCCACTCTTACCTTAAAAAGTCTGTCTGATAAAAAGGAATATATAAACCTGACCATTCTTCCACATATGCCCATCTTGTGCAATTGTTTCATGATGCCAATTCTCCAGGTAGTGTCATATGCTTTCTCCAAGTCAAAAAATATGCCAATGGTCTGACACTTTTTGGCGAATCCTTGCTGGATTTGGTTGGTCAGCCTCAGCAAGGGATCAAGGGTGGAGCGGTTTTTCTGAAACCAAATTGAAATGGCGATAGTAATCCTTTGGTCTCCAGGTGCCAAACCAGTCTAGTATTTATCATTTTCTCCATCAGCTTACATACACAGCTGGTAAGAGCTATTGGTCTATAGCTGGTGGCTTGGGAAGCATCTTTATTAGGCTTTTTAACTGGGACAATTATGGATATTTTCCAGTCCTTGGGTAAAATTCCAGTTTCCCATATTTTGTTTATAATCTTCAGTAAATATTTTTGGCATCATCTGGGAGGTGTTTCAGCATTTCATATATGATTGTATCCTCACCTGGAGCTGTGGATTCACTTGAGGAGAGCGCCTCACGAAGTTCTCTTAGGGAAAATTTGTAGTTGTATGGTTCAGATTTTCCTGAATCAAACTTCAGACACATTTCAGAATTCCTAATTCTTTGAAATTCTGGAGAATAATTGTTAGGGCTGGAAACTTTAGAAAAGTGTTTTCCTAGCTCATTGGCAACTTCAGTGGGCTCTGTGATTAGAGTGTCATTTATTTTTAATGAGGGCAATGGTGACGCTACAAATTTTCCACTCAGTTTCCTTATTTTGCGCCACACCACTCTTAGTGGGGTCTTGGAGTTTATTCCATTAATATAGTAAAGCCAACATTCTCTTTTGGCTTTCTTATAAAAGCGCCGCTGCTTGGCTAAAGCACGTTTGTAGATTAATTTAGACTGAGGGAGCCACTAGTTTTGTAACGTCTGTAGCATTTCCTAGTCACTTTTCTCAGAATACCACATGTCTTATTCCACCAGGGAACTGCAGGTCTACGAGGTTTGCCTTTTGTTTTTGGAATCGAGCTTTCAGCACTCTTCAAAGTAGATTCAATAAAGTAATCATAGGCATCTAGATGAGAATGAAAGGACTCAAACTCCCTATCTAGATTGACACCCTTACTAAATTTATCCCAGTCTGCGTCCTCTACCTTCCACTTAGGTAAAACTTCAGATGGAGCATTCAGAGCATATTTCAAATGGATCGGGTAGTGATCACTTCCATTTAAATCTTCATTAACAGACCAATTAAAATCAAGGTGGATACTAGTTGAAGAAATACTAAGGTCCAGTGCAGAGAAATGATTATCGTGAATGTTGTGGAAAGTCATTGACCCATTATTATACAGGGTAACATCATTCCTGTCAATAAGGTCTTCGATTAATTTCCCTTTACTATCTAAAAACCGACTTCCCAAAGGGGTTGTGGGCATTAAAATCACCTAGCAGAAGTAAAGGAGCTGGAAGTTGGTCAATTAACGACTGAATATCTCCAATGTTAAAATCAAGGTCTGGTGGAAGGTATAAGGAGCAGATTGTTATCCTCTTTTCCAAAATGACTGAAATAGCGACAGCTTGTAGTGTTGTATTTAATTGTATTGTGGAGTGCTGTAGAGATTTATTAATAATAATTGCAGCACCTCCATGGGCACGATCACCAATTGGGGATATGATTTAAATATTGAATAATTTAGTCCAGGATTATAAACAGAGTTGCCTAACATTGTTTCCTGTAGGCATATAATCCCTGGATTAAATTCATGCATTAAAACTTTAAGGTCTTCTGTACGGGCTCTGAGACCTTTACAGTTCCACTGAAGAATATCGAGCAAGAATGCTAAGGTGGTAAAATGTGCTACTTCCCACTCCTTGGAGGGGAAGTACTGTTCCTAGGTGGAGTGGAAATTCTCCTTTATAAGAGATTGTTTTCTTAATCCCTTTTCATCTGAATTGGTGTTCAGGGTCTTTGGTTGATCTTCATATTTTTTATTATGAACCTGATGTTCAGAATTATTGCTGTGGTTCTGTGCACCACTAATCCTATTTGTCTTAGGGCGGCAAGACTGAATTGAACTCAGATGTTTTTGTTCTGAAACTACTTTTGGAACCACCTTTCTAGGAGGAGAGATGTCTTCCAAAACACTGAACCCATTTGAAGTTTTTATTATAAAATTATCATTATTTGGGGAACTATTTCTTGTGCGTTTCTTGGTAGTTGCAACTGTAGTTTTATTATTATTTTTGTTTGTGGCTGTGGCGATTGATGGCTCTGAACTAGCTCTATCTAATTGGGATTGTTCCTTTAGCTTATTTTGGTTTGAAGTATTTTCAGAATATTTTCCTGAATTATTGGCTGATTTTGGCACCCTTATTTTTGGAGATGAATCGACAGCTGTGGATGTGGTGGAAGATAAATTTTCTGTGCTTTTGGAAGTACAATTTTTGCTACTGGACTTCAAAGCACTTGCCGACGAAAGTTTCTCACCAGTTTGGAGATTTTCATTATTATTTATGGTTCGAGAAATACCAGGTTTGTGATATCTTCCATCAGACACAGTTATTGGTGGCCTTACATTGTTGGAAGTTTTCATAAGTTTTATTACAGAAGCATACGTAGTGTTGGCACTTTTGTTTGCCCCCATTACCACCGCGCTTTGCTTCACTAATGCTAATATGTTCATTATCTGCCACTGCCAACACTTCTTGTTCAAATTTATATCTGGGACAAGCCCTAGAGTTTGGTGTGTGATCACCCTTGCAAAGAAAACAGTATCGGGCTGCTTTGCAATCATCAAAATTATCGTGCTCTGCAGAGCACACAGGACATCTTTTATTGTTATCGCAAGAGTTTTGAATGTGGCCATATTCAAAGCATTTGCGACACTGTCTAGGACTTCTTTTATATTTTTAACCTGCATCCTCTCATGGCCAACAATGATGGTATCAGGTAGGTAATTGGAGGAGAAGGTTAAAAGGATAGCTGCATCACCACCCAGTTTTTTTACATGAGATACACAAGGAGGGCATCGATGGAGAATCTCCTCCTCTTTAAAAACATGCAGATCTTTTGAGTAAACTACTCCTTTCAGTGTATTAAAGAATCTGTGAGATGAAATAGATTCAATATTTCCACTTTCAGGAGGTTTAAAGTTAGCTAACAGAACTGCTTGAGTCTCATTTCCAGCTTTTATTAGAAGATTCTTTCCATACCGTTTTAAATTTCCAATGGGAATGGAACCAACCTTGCTCTCAATGCAGTCAGCAGCTTTTATCAAATTTTTCCCTCCCTCCTTGTAGATAGCAACATGCCATAATTGGGGGAGGAAGAGCTCTGGTACATGGGACTGGTCCATGTTCTTCAGCCTTTGGAACAAAGTCAAATGGCTCATCATTCAAGTTTTTCACTGAAAACACTTTCGTGCTGACAACTGAGTCATTTAGAATGTGGCCATGGAGTCTCTGTTGTGCCTCACTAGCTTCCAAGGGAGAGGAAAATTTGATAAAAGCACAAAATGACTGCTTATCTTTTTCTAGAACTAATTTAATTCTTTCCACTTTGCCGAATTGCTTCACTACACTGTATAAACATTCGTAATCTAATGATAAGTTTACATTAGTGCAATAAAGGACCCTATTATTTGAATCAAATCCACCAGATTTATTAACACCCTGGTGTCTCAGTGTTTGGTTCTGTCCAACAGCCAAGCCCGTATCCATGTTCATGCCAGAAGTCGTTGCCAGTGCCGTTAAGTCATCGGATCCAGGGGGAGAACTAAAAGCCAAATCCATAAGTTTAAACCAGTCCACATGCAAAGGTCCAAAAGTGCACACCCGACACCCAAGAGCCCCCGCACAGACCCCGACAGCATATCAAAAGGACAAACTGGGCAGCTCCACTGCTCAGCTTCCCACCCCAACACACTCCCAAAGCCCACAAAAGAGACCCCAAGATGCCAAGCATGCACACATCAGACCACCACACACAAACTGGTTCATCCACCCACCCAAAACTGCTTGGTCATATCAAGAAAGTATCGTAGATCAGTCAGGTATTCGCATTCTCCACCAATGGCACAAGTGAGAGTTGACTCCCAACAGTCCACCCCATACCCTACCCTTTCAGGATAGCACCAGTACGCTTGCAGTGGCCCAGGTATAAGCCAATCCGCCTGCTGGGAGTTCTGCCCCACTAATGGGGACTGACTCCCACTCCAACCGTGTTTTCTGGTGGGCTTCCGGACAAAAGCCAGGAGTCCCACCTCCAAAAACCAGCCCCCTGGATTCCGATGGGCTGATCCCCAGAGATGGTTCCGCCCTCAAGATAGCAGTGGAAAAATCCCATCACCATCTCTTAGGTCCAAACTATCTCAGGTGGCGACTCAACCACCACAACTCCCACAATTAGCTTCAGAATGCGAACCCCTTCCAAAAACGATCCCTTCTCAGACTCACCTAAGCAGTAAAATTTTTGCAAATGTGGAAATGTCCACGCCATTTAAACCAAAAACTATGTAGGATGATTCGTCAGGACCCAGGCCCAAAGGCCAGGGTCCCTTAGCCCTCACCTCGTCAAGGCGTCCTACTCGAGGGTCTGAATTTTGGACCTTGAAATTTTTATGGAATATGTTTGCTAAGCCCCAAAGTAATAAGGCAGTCTTTAATTTCTTAAAACGCCAAGAGTTTGGACAGAGAATAAGACTGCAATTTTGTTTTGGAAGAGGAGAATTTGAATTTTACTAATTTTCAGCCCAATCTTAGTAAATTTTAAATGGATGGATGGATGTATGATATTTAGGCAAAAAGGCACTGGGGCCAACAAGGCCATTCAGCGCCGTAATGGAAAGAAAATAAATTATGTTATGTTATGTTTAATTCATGAAGGAAATGATTAATAAATAAAATGAAGTGATGTGACCAATAAATAAGGGTATGAAGTTTAATGAATGATGTGCTATATACAAAAAAAAAAAAATGTCATTAAAATTCTACGTGATGTAATAAATTAAATAAAATTAAATATCGTTAAAAATTTTAATACACTTTAAAAAGAGATGATAGCAGAAATATCTGCTTCATCTCCCAAAATATCAGACAGGGATTTACCCTGAAAATATCTCTCTTTTGGTTAAAATATCTGGGGCAGACCACCAGAATGTGCTCCACTGTTAGTGTCTCATCACAGTAAGCACACTCTGGAGGGCTGCTTCCTTCTAAAAAATAAACTGATGGGTTAGACGAGTGTGCCCAATCCTTAATCTCGTTAAAATAACCTCTGTTCGTCTGTCAAGCTGGAATGACGAAGACCACGGTAGTACATTATCCCTAATATTTCTATATTTCTTATTATTGGCAAGAAGGGGAGAGAAGTCCACCTTTCTTGCCATTTACTTAAAACATAAGATCTAATGGGACCTTTTAGATCTGTATGAGGCACTTTTCTAAAGAGGTTTCTGATAAAATACTAGCAGCTTTCCTTCCCTGTCTGCCATCTCGTTTCCAAAATCCCCACGTGAGAAGGGACCCAACAGAAAGAGACTGATTTACGTCGACAATATATACGAAAAAGCCACTCCTGAACTTTTTGAATTAATGGATGAAAGCTATTAAATTTTTAATAGCTTCTAAGGTGCTTCTAGAGTCTGAGTATATGACAAAATTAGAGTCACTACTTTGAAAAACTAAATCTAGGGCAGACACTACGGCTGTTAATTCGGCAGTAAATATTGATGCAGAGTCAGGTAATTTAGCTGTGTACGCTGTATCACCAAGGATAACAGCGCAACCAACACCACTATCTGACTTAGATCCATCTGTATAAATTTTTGTAAAATTAGTATGGGTAACATCGTGCTCTAAGAATGTTTCCCTAATCTCTTCTACAGTGCAGTCCTTTTTGTTAAACAGTTTCTTACATATTGATGCTTCTGGGATAAGCCATGGAGGATTTACAGGATATTCTACTTCCAGGACTTTCTGGGATTTAAGGTGATTATTCCTAACATCCTCATTCAGTCGAATTTGGAATGGTTTAGAAGCTCTTGTACCAGAAAAACTTCCGAGTCTGTTTCCTTTAGTGCTTGAAAGGAGGGATTTTTGGGAGCACTTTTCATTCTAGCCATGTATCGCAACCCTAGCTCTTGCCTTCTTAGATCAAGGGGTAAATGATCTGTGTCGACATAAATGCTTTCAACAGGCGAAGTTCTAAAAGCCCTGAGCATATTCTCAACCCCATGTTGTGTACAACATCCAGTTCCTTTAGCTTGGTTTTACAGGCTGAGGAATAAATCTGACAGCCATAGTCTAACTTAGATCGACACAGAGAGTCATATAGCCTCAGAAGGGATTTCTTATCAGCCCCCCAACTAAATCCAGAGACAACCTTTAAAATATTCATAGATTGTTTAACATTAAACTTTAGGGCATTTATGTGGCTAGCCCATGTTAATTTATGGTCAATAGTCATCCCCAGAAATTTAACTTCACTCTCATAAGGAAGGATGGACCCTTTTAAACTAAGTGTGGGAACCTCTTCCACACGCCGGCACCTGGTGAATCTTACTGCAACTGTTTTGGAAGAGGAGAATTTGAAACCATTCTCATCAGCCCACTTAGTAATAGCATTAATAGACCTTTGCAAATGTTTACATACGGACAAGGAATCATATCCTGTGCAGTATATTGCAAGGTCATCGACAAAAAGCGAGCATTTAACAGGGGGCGAGATTTTTTCAATCACACTATTTATTGCCACTGAAAAAGTGTTACACTTAAAACGCTTCCTTGGGGAACTCCTTCCTCCTGCCTGCAAAAAGGTTGGGAGAAGGAGTTTCCCTCTTACCTTAAAAAGTCTGTCTGATAAAAAAGGAATATATAAACCTGACCATTCTTCCACATATGCCCATCTTGTGCAATTGTTTCATGATGCCAATTCTCCAGGTAGTGTCATATGCTTTCTCCAAGTCAAAAAATATGCCAATGGTCTGACACTTTTGGCGAATCCTTGCTGGATTTGGTTGGTCAGCCTCAGCAAGGGATCAAGGGTGGAGCGGTTTTTCTGAAACCAAATTGAAATGGCGATAGTAATCCTTTGGTCTCCAGGTGCCAAACCAGTCTAGTATTTATCATTTTCTCCATCAGCTTACATACACAGCTGGTAAGAGCTATTGGTCTATAGCTGGTGGCTTGGGAAGCAGGTCTTATCTTTATTAGGCTTTTTAACTGGGACAATTATGGATATTTTCCAGTCCTTGGGTAAAATTCCAGTTTCCCATATTTTGTTTATAATCTTCAGTAAATATTTTTGGCATCATCTGGGAGGTGTTTCAGCATTTCATATATGATTGTATCCTCACCTGGGCTGTGTGGATTCACTTGAGGAGAGCGCCTCACGAAGTTCTCTTAGGGAAAATTTGTAGTTGTATGGTTCAGATTTTCCCTGAATCAAACTTCAGACACATTTCAGAATTCCTAATTCTTTGAAATTCTGGACAATAATTGTTAGGGCTGGAAACTTTAGAAAAGTGTTTTCCTAGCTCATTGGCAACTTCAGTGGGCTCTGTGATTAGAGTGTCATTTATTTTTAATGAGGGCAATGGTGACGCTACAAATTTTCCACTCAGTTTCCTTATTTTGCGCCACACCACTCTTAGTGGGGTCTTGGAGTTTATTCCATTAATATAGTAAAGCCAACATTCTCTTTTGGCTTTCTTATAAAAGCGCCGCTGCTTGGCTAAAGCACGTTTGTAGATTAATTTAGACTGAGGGGAGCCACTAGTTTTGTAACGTCTGTAGCATTTCCTAGTCACTTTTCTCAGAATACCACATGTCTTATTCCACCAGGGAACTGCAGGTCTACGAGGTTTGCCTTTTGTTTTTGGAATCGAGCTTTCAGCACTCTTCAAAGTAGATTCAATAAAGTAATCATAGGCATCTAGATGAGAATGAAAGGACTCAAACTCCTATCTAGATTGACACCCTTACTAAATTTATCCCAGTCTGCGTCCTCTACCTTCCACTTAGGTAAAACTTCAGATGGAGCATTCAGAGCATATTTCAAATGGATCGGGTAGTGATCACTTCCATTTAAATCTTCATTAACAGACCAATTAAAATCAAGGTGGATACTAGTTGAAGAAATACTAAGGTCCAGTGCAGAGAAATGATTATCGTGAATGTTGTGGAAAGTCATTGACCCATTATTATACAGGGTAACATCATTCCTGTCAATAAGGTCTTCGATTATTTTCCCTTTACTATCTAAAAACCGACTTCCCCAAAGGGGGATTGTGGGCATTAAAATCACCTAGCAGAAGTAAAGGAGCTGGAAGTTGGTCAATTAACGACTGAATATCTCCAATGTTAAAATCAAGGTCTGGTGGAAGGTATAAGGAGCAGATTGTTATCCTCTTTTCCAAAATGACTGAAATAGCGACAGCTTGTAGTGTTGTATTTAATTGTATTGTGGAGTGCTGTAGAGATTTATTAATAATAATTGCAGCACCTCCATGGGCACGATCACCAATTGGGGATATGATTTAAATATTGAATAATTTAGTCCAGGATTATAAACAGAGTTGCCTAACATTGTTTCCTGTAGGCATATAATCCCTGGATTAAATTCATGCATTAAAACTTTAAGGTCTTCTGTACGGGCTCTGAGACCTTTACAGTTCCACTGAAGAATATCGAGCAAGAATGCTAAGGTGGTAAAATGTGCTACTTCCCACTCCTTGGAGGGGAAGTACTGTTCCTAGGGTGGAGTGGGAAATTCTCCTTTATAAGAGATTGTTTTCTTAATCCCTTTTCATCTGAATTGGTGTTCAGGGTCTTTGGTTGATCTTCATATTTTTTATTATGAACCTGATGTTCAGAATTATTGCTGTGGTTCTGTGCACCACTAATCCTATTTGTCTTAGGGCGGCAAGACTGAATTGAACTCAGATGTTTTTGTTCTGAAACTACTTTTGGAACCACCTTTCTAGGAGGAGAGATGTCTTCCAAAACACTGAACCCATTTGAAGTTTTTATTATAAAATTATCATTATTTGGGGAACTATTTCTTGTGCGTTTCTTGGTAGTTGCAACCGTAGTTTTATTATTATTTTTGTTTGTGGCTGTGGCGATTGATGGCTCTGAACTAGCTCTATCTAATTGGGATTGTTCCTTTAGCTTATTTTGGTTTGAAGTATTTTTTCAGAATATTTTCCTGAATTATTGGCTGATTTTGGCACCCTTATTTTTGGAGATGAATCGACAGCTGTGGATGTGGTGGAAGATAAATTTTCTGTGCTTTTGGAAGTACAATTTTTGCTATTGGACTTCAAAGCACTTGCCGACGAAAGTTTCTCACCAGTTTGGAGATTTCATTATTATTTATGGTTCGAGAAATACCAGGTTTGTGATATCTTCCATCAGACACAGTTATTGGTGGCCTTACATTGTTGGAAGTTTTCATAAGTTTTATTACAGAAGCATACGTAGTGTTGGCACTTTTGTTTGCCCCCATTACCGTGCGCTTTGCTTCACTAATGCTAATATGTTCATTATCTGCCACTGCCAACACTTCTTGTTCAAATTTATATCTGGGACAAGCCCTAGAGTTTGGTGTGTGATCACCCTTGCAAAGAAAACAGTATCGGGCTGCTTTGCAATCATCAAAATTATCGTGCTCTGCAGAGCACACAGGACATCTTTTATTGTTATCGCAAGAGTTTTGAATGTGGCCATATTCAAAGCATTTGCGACACTGTCTAGGACTTCTTTTATATTTTTTAACCTGCATCCTCTCATGGCCAACAATGATGGTATCAGGTAGGTAATTGGAGGAGAAGGTTAAAAGGATAGCTGCATCACCACCCAGTTTTTACATGAGATACACAAGGAGGGCATCGATGGAGAATCTCCTCCTCTTTAAAAACATGCAAATCTTTTGAGTAAACTACTCCTTTCAGTGTATTAAAAATCTGTGAGATGAAATAGATTCAATATTTCCACTTTCAGGAGGTTTAAAGTTAGCTAACAGAACTGCTTGAGTCTCATTTCCAGCTTTTATTAGAAGATTCTTTCCATACCGTTTCAAATTTCCAATGGGAATGGAACCAACCTTGCTCTCAATGCAGTCAGCAGCTTTTATCAAATTTTTCCCTCCCTCCTTGTAGATAGCAACATGCCATAAAGGGGGAGGAAGAGCTCTGGTACATGGGACTGGTCCATGTTCTTCAGCCTTTGGAACAAAGTCAAATGGCTCATCATTCAAGTTTTTCACTGAAAACACTTTCGTGCTGACAACTGAGTCATTTAGAATGTGGCCATGGAGTCTTTGTTGTGCCTCACTAGCTTCCAAGGGAGAGAGAAAATTTGATAAAAAGCACAAAATGACTGCTTATCTTTTTCTAGAATTAATTTAATTCTTTCCACTTTGCCGAATTGCTTCACTACACTGTATAAACATTCGTAATCTAATGATAAGTTTACATTAGTGCAATAAAGGACCCTATTATTTGAATCAAATCCACCAGATTTATTAACACCCTGGTGTCTCAGTGTTTGGTTCTGTCCAACAGCCAAGCCCGTATCCATGTTCATGCCAGAAGTCGTTGCCAGTGCCGTTAAGTCATCGGATCCAGGGGAGGGAGAACTAAAAGCCAAATCCATAAGTTTAAACCAGTCCACATGCAAAGGTCCAAAAAGTGCACACCCGACACCCAAGAGCCCCCGCACAGACCCGACAGCATATCAAAAAGGACAAACTGGGCAGCTCTACTGCTCAGCTTCCCCAGCCCAACACACTCCTAAAGCCCACGAAGAGACCCCAAGATGCCAAGCATGCACACATCAGACCACCACACACAAACTGGTTCAAGTCCACCCACCCAAAACTGCTTGGTCATATCAAGAAAGTATCGTAGATCAGTCAGGTATTCGCATTCTCCACCAATGGCACAAGTGAGAGTTGACTCCCAACAGTCCACCCCATACCCTACCCTTTCAGGATAGCACCAGTACGCTTGCAGTGGCCCAGGTATAAGCCAATCCGCCTGCTGGGAGTTCTGCCCCCACTAATGGGGACTGACTCCCCACTCCAACCGTCACTGGTGGGCTTCCGGACAAAAAAGGAGTCCCACCTCCAAAAACCAGCCCCCCCTGGATTCCGATGGGCTGATCCCCAGAGATGGTTCCGCCCTCAAGATAGCAGTGGGAAAAATCCCATCACCATCTCTTAGGTCCAAACTATCTCGGGTGGCGACTCAACCACCACAACTCCCACAATTAGCTTCGAATGCGAACCCCTTCCAAAAAACGATCCCTTCTCAGACTCACCTAAGCAGTAAAATTTTTTAAACGAATGTGGAAATGTCCACCATTTAAAAGAACCAAAAACTATGTAATTCGTCAGGACCCGGGCCCAAAGGCCAGGGTCCCTTAACCCTCACCTTTCAAGGCAAATGTTTTTTATAAGGAATCATATCCTGTGCAGTATATTGCAAGGTCATCGACAAAAAGCAGCATTTAACAGGGGCGAAATTTTTTCAATCACACTATTTATTGCCACTGAAAAAGTGTTAAACTTAAAACAAATTTCCTTGAAATTCCTTCCTCCTGCATAAAAAACTTTTTAGAAGGAGTTTCCCACTCTTACTTAAAAAGTCTGTCTGATAAAAAGGAATATATAAACCTGACCATTCTTCCACATATGCCCATCTTGTGCAATTGTTTCATGATGCCAATTCTCCAGGTAGTGTCATTAACTTTCTCCAAGTCAAAAAATATGCCAATGGTCTGACACTTTTTTTTAAATCCTTGCTGGATTTGGTTGGTCAGCCTCAGCAAGGGATCAAGGGTGGAGCGGTTTTTTCTGAAACCAAATTGAAATGGAGGATAGTAATCCTTTGGTCTCCAGGTGCCAAACCAGTCTAGTATTTATCATTTTCTCCATCAGCTTACAATACACAGCTGGTAAGAGCTATTGGTCTATAGCTGGTGGCTTGGGAAAATATCTTTATTAGGCTTTTTAACAGGGACAATTATGGATATTTTCCAGTCCTTGGGTAAAATTCAGTTTCCAAATATTTTGTTTATAATCTTCAGTAAATATTTTTTGGCATCATCTGGGAGGTGTTTCAGCATTTCATATATGATTGTATCCTCACCTGGAGCTGTGGATTCACTTGAGGAGAGCGCCTCACAAAATCTCATCTTTTTACAGTTCTCTTAGGAAAATTTGAATTGTATGGTTCATATTTTCCCGAATCAAACTTTAGACACATTTCAGAATTCTAATTCTTTGAAATTCTGGACAATATAATTGTTAGGGCTGGAAACTTTAGAAAAGTGTTTTCCTAGCTCATTGGCAACTTCAGTGGGCTCTGTGATTAGAGTGTCATTTATTTTTAATGAGGGCAATGGTGACGCTATAAACTTTCCACTCAGTTTCCTTATTTTGCGCCACACCACTCTTAGAGGGGTCTTGGAGTTTATTCCATTAATATAGTAAAGCCAAAGCCAACATTCTCTTTTGCTTTTCTTATAAAAGCCATTTTGTTTTAAAGCACGTTTGTAGATTAATTTAGACTGAAAAATGCCACTAATTTTGTAACGTCTGTAGCATTTCCTAGTCACTTTTCTCAGAATACCACATGTCTTATTCCACCAGGAACTGCAGGTCTACGAGGTTTGCCTTTTGTTTTTGGAATCGAGCTTTCAGCACTCTTCAAAGTAGATTCAATAAAGTAATCATAGGCATCTAGATGAGAATGAAAGGACTCAAACTCCCTATCTAGATTGACACCCTTACTAAATTTATCCCAGTCTGCGTCCTCTAACTTCCACTTAGGTAAAACTTCAGATGGAGCATTCAGAGCATTATTTCAAATGGATCAGGTAGTGATCACTTCCATTTAAATCTTCATTAACAGACCAATTAAAATCAAGGTGGATACTAGTTGAAGAAATGCTAAGGTCCAGTGCAGAGAAATGATTATCATGAATAATGTGGAAAGTCATTGACCCATTATTATACAGGGTAACATCATTCCTGTCAATAAGGTCTTCGATTAATTTCCCTTTTGTTTTCTAAAAATCGACTTCCCAAAATGGGGTTGTGGGCATTAAAATCACCTTTAAAAGTAAAGGAGCTGGAAGTTGGTCAATTAACGACTGAATATCTCTGTTAAAATCAAACTGGTAAAATATAAAGAGCAGATTTTATCATCTTTTTAAAATGTATTTTAATATCGAAAACATGCTAGAGTGTTTTGGTGCATGTTAATTTGTTATCCTGCTTTCATTATTATTATTAAAGATAGTTTAACCAGACCACTGAGCTGACCATCAGCTCTCATAGGGCTGGCCCGAAGAGATTTGGATGGAATGACAAGTCTAGGCTAGAAGCCTAGCACTGGGACCTAATAGGTCACTTGTCAATGATGATAAACGAAAATGAAAATGAAATTAAAAGCTGTAAAAAGGCATATCTTTCATACTGGAACACACTCACACAATAAATACATTTAAACTCATTTGCTTCCATACATACTACTAAAAAAGGTATATTAAAATTTAAAATAAATTAAGTAAAAATCATAAAATTTACTTGTTTTAAAATTCATTATACTGATTGATTGTTTTTTTAATTTTATATTTTTCCAATTAATTTGCAGCTTCTCATGAACATTAAAATGGGTGCTATTGAAATGTTGAAGATTCTGACAAAATTTCTTCTATCGGTCTATTTCCAAAATTTGATAATCGCTGCACGTTATATTTTGGACATTCACACAGTATATGCTTAACTGTTATCAGCACATTGCAATCTGGGCATTTGGGAAGAGGGCCACATGGACTGTTCATTAAGTGTCCATGTGTCAAACGAGTATGGCCTATTCGAAGACGTGTCAGAATTACTTGTGCTTGTCTCTCTCTTTGACATGATGAACTCCATTTTCCAACACTCGATTTTATCTGTTTTAATTTATTATTTTCAGGTTCTTCGTTCCATATATTTTGCCATTTTTTTACAATGACTGTTTTTATATATTTTGTATAGTCACTGATAGGGATGTCTACATTTGTTCTTGTCATGTGGACCGCTTCTTTAGCTGCTTTATCAGCCTCTTCATTTCCTTTAATCCCTACATGGGCAGGGATCCAACATATTTCAATATTTTTTCCCTTATTATACAATTTATGGATTGAGAACTTTATATGTTGTACAATATTATTTTTGGGATTATAGCTTTGAATAGCTTCTATAGCACTTCTGGAGTCACTATAAATTACAAAATTATTATATGAGACTTCTTTAATTATTTTTATGGCTGATACTATTGCACATAACTCAGCTGTAAATACAGAGGCTTTGTCTGGGAAGGAGAACTGATACGTTTTGTTTTGGGATACTGCAGCATATCCCACTCCGTGTTCTGATTTAGATCCATCATCATGTATATTGCATAATGTGGACCTTTTCGGATTATATGCTCTACTGCATGTTGTCTTTGGTATTCTGGAGTATATGAATGATTTTTGATAAATATTTCAAGTGTGTACAAATTCTCATTTTATTCATTGTCCAAGGAGGAGGCAATTTTAACATTACAGGCAATTGTTTAATATACATATTTAGTGACTCAAACAATCTTCTAGCCCTAATTGGGAAAGAAGGTGGATGATTGTTTATAAACACATCTCTTAATCCAAATAATTTTTTGTTGGAGAATCATTTGTCTGAATTCTCAGAGCACTCTTCATTGTTACTAGCTCTCTATGGAGAGACAGAGGTAGTTCACCACATTCAACTTGTAAAGATGATGTTGGTGATGATCTAAAAGCTCCTGAACATATTCTAAGACCCTCATTATGAATGAATTGGGTCTACCGTTTTCAGCACTGCGTCTGATGCCGAGCCATATATTTCACTTCCATAATCAACGATAGACAGCACTGTTGCTTTATACAATAAAAGTAAGGGTATGTCTATCGGCTCCCCAAAGTGTTCGATAGTTTTTAATTAGGTTTAATGCTCTTTTACATTTTGATTTCATGTATGTTATGTGGGCTTTCCAGTTCATGTGAGTATCAAATACTAATCCTAAAAATTTTGCTGTTTGGCCAATTGGTATACTATGGTTTCTGATTTTTAAGTCTATTTCTTCTCCTTTTTTCCATTTTTGTTTTTATAAAACATGATTGCTTGAGTTTTATCTATGGAAAATTTAAAGCCTACAGATAAAGCCCATTCATCTATTTTTACTATGCTTTTATTAATGATTCGTTCTGCATGTTTTATTCGAGATGCTGAATAATATATGGCAAAATCATCCATATACAAGTTACTTTTAATACCAGTAGGTAGATTTTTACTGATATCATTAATTGCTAAAGTAAACAGTGTGCCACTAAGGACGCTTCCTGTGGAACACCATTTTCAAGAGGAAATGTTCTAGACAGAACATCATCAATTCTCACCTGAAAACTGCGATTTGTCAAAAAGTTTTGTATAAACCTAGGTAAATGTCCACAGATGTTGTTGTTTTGTAAAGTTTTTAATATAGCATACCTCCATGTAGTATCATATGCTTTTTCAATGTCAAAAAGACAGCTACAGTAATTTGTTTTGTTCAAAACCTCTTCGTATATGGTCTTCTAAGTTACAGAGAGAATCTAATGTAGATCTGTTACACTGTGACCCAAACTGAGTGGGAGTTAAAATTTTATTTTCTCAAATGTGCCATGTTAGTCGAGCATTTACCATTTTCTCTAGTAATTTGCACAAACAACTTGTTAAAGAAATTGGTCTGTAATTGCTTACATTACTGGGATCTTTTCCAGGTTTGGGGATTGGAATAATTATAGCTTTACGCCATTCATCAGGAAATAAATTTCTAAGCCATAAGTGGTTATAAAACTCTAACAAGTATGTCTTTGCCAAAGGTGCTAAATGGCATATCATTTCAAAACAAATATTGTCACCTCCAGGGGCAGATTTATTGCTGTTCAACAGATGCAAATTCTAGCTCTTCCATACTAAATTTTCTATTATAATATATATCTTCTATTGTTTCAAAATTTATTGTTATTAATTCTATATTATTTTTTTTTGTGCGGAAATGCTCATCTAAATTTTTGTTGCTACTTACTTTTGCTAAATTTTCACCTATTACATTACTAATTTCTTTAGGATCAAGTATTCTTTTCCCATCTTTTATTATGGCATGTCTAGGTGGTTTAACATGGGTACCATTTATTTTCCTGAATTTTTCCCATATTTTTTTGTATGGGAGTATTTTAGAGAGATCTGATACATATTTTTTCCATGAAATGATTCTTCCTTGAATTACTTCTCTTTTAAATTTTGCAGATATTTTATTATATAGAGGTTTTTAATGTATCAATTTCTAATAATAATATAGTCAGTTTTTGTAAGGTTCCTTCTAATATCGGTAATGTTTTGTTTAATTTACTAAATTTTCTATTCAAATTATTTAATCGTCTTCCAATTTGGTGTTTTATTTTTATTAATTCTGTTAGTTTTTCAGACCACCATGGGACTTTATGTTTTGTTGGATGAGATTTGGATTTTGGTAGTGCTTTATCAGCAGCATTTGTAATGAAATCAACAAGAAATTTATTAGTTTCATTATGGTCTTTCAAATATTCAAATGGTGGGATATTCCTGGTGTGGAATTCATATTGTTCCCAATCTGCTTTATAAAT
This sequence comes from Macrobrachium rosenbergii, assembly GCF_040412425.1. Taxonomy (NCBI): domain Eukaryota; kingdom Metazoa; phylum Arthropoda; class Malacostraca; order Decapoda; family Palaemonidae; genus Macrobrachium; species Macrobrachium rosenbergii. Next base: position 9,547,955 of record NC_089741.1, on the reverse strand, counting down.
GTTATATCGAGGGACATGTTTGGTGGGGTTATTTTGTAATAAAGAAATTAATATTGGGAAATGATCACTTGTATGCAAGTCATCTACTGTATTCCAGTCCAATCTGTCTACTATGTTTGCTGTACATAGAGTTAAGTCAATTAGGAAATGTTCCATGTGTTTTAGAAAAATATGTGCTGATTTCGTCATCATTTATACAGCACATGTCATATGAATCTATGAATTCCTCTATTTTAATTCCTGCTCTATTTGATTCTGTACAATTACAGTCCCACATTGGGTTGTGGGCATTAAAATCACCTACTATTAACGTTGGTTCCTTAGTATTATTAAGTAATTCTTTGATTTTGTCAACGTCATAATTTTTATTAGGTTGATTGTACAAATTATGAATTACATAATTATCGTTTTTTATTCGTATTCTGATACTCGATATTTGCAGATCATTAAAGTTTACAGGTACTTTGTCATAACATACTTTGTTATGTACATATATAGCAGTACCTAAATTTCCTTCTTCCTCTCTTGATGCAGATGCTAAGGTATATTTACCTATCTCGTTAATATTGTTTTGTTGACATGTTGCAAACATAATATCATTGGTTCATATTCTTTTAATAACCGTTGTATTTCTCCTAGTGTAATCTGGTCTGTAGACCATTTACGTTCCATTGTATAATATAACTATTGAAAATTTATTTTTTTAAAGCGGTCATGTTTTACTCTCTTTTTTGTATTATCAATTTGGAATTTTTCTAATAATTTACTCACGACATTCATCTGTTTTTTTTTATATAATAGACTAAGTGCTCAATGCACATGCAAATTTTTTTCATGGTTACTCAAATCTGTGTTTTCTTTTTTCTATATTTCATAAAATTTCTTATAATGTTTGTTAAACCATCTTTTGTTATGCTTTTGTTGTTATTGCATAATTCAATGAAACAATCATTACATCCACAAGTATTATCATGTGTATTTCTCTTTTCATTTGCTCTTGTTCCAATTACTGGAGAAGGAGTAATCTCTTCTCCCTTGACATAATCATTATCATCTATGGTATGATTCTCTTGTACTTCTTCAGTTGTTTTCGACATTTGCCTTCATAGGTTCTATTATTATTTTAGGAGATAAAAAATATATTCTTAGCTTGTTTTTGTTTTTGTTCCTTTTTCATCTCCTTTATCTTTGGTTTAACTGATGTTTCTCTAATAATAGTTGGTTTCTTCGTTTTGGGTGGTGTTCTCTCCAAAGGCCTTTTTTATCTTTAATTTCCATGTCTATCTCTACCCTCTTCTGTCACTTTAGTAGCAGCATCCTCCTGTGTTTCTATCTGCATTAATATTTCAAATGAATTGGACAAAATATTATCCATCTCATTTGTACCTGTTTCTTTATTTTTTACAATTTTATTTTTTTTTCTAAATTATTAATTTTTTTCATGACATTTACTTGTCTGTGCTCTGTTATTCCTATCTGTTTCCATTTTGCTTCATTTTTGCTCTTTGTTATTGAGGAATATGAATGTTTCTTAGATGGATCTTGCATTCCTCTCACTTTTAATTCCAATTTAGCCTCTCTGATAGACATCCCTGTTCGTTCTTGCAACATTTTCAACTCTGTATTGTATATGTAGTACATACACTCCTTTGGACCTTAGCATGATGATTTTCCTGTCCACAGTTTTGATCCCACATTTTGGTTCACTACATTTCCATTGTGTGGCATGTTCAGTTAGATCCACAATAAGCACATACAGGTTCATTACGACAATTTTTCTTTGTGTGTCCATACTTACTACAATTTTGACATTGTAGATTTGGGACATACATAAGTCTCAATTCTCTATTTTGACCCAAAATTTTTATTTTTTGAGGTAACTCTTGACCCTCAAATTTTATTTTTGCAATTCTTAATGCTTTATTATTTTGTTTACTTGCTATTGGAATATATACCTCACAATCTTGGATTTTGGTATATCTCATTTTAAAAGAGTCCAACAGTATATTTTTGTCAACTGGTTCATCATTATTTTCAGGAAGTACAATAGTACCCTGAATGCTGTTCATAGTGTCATGCTTTTTTACTTTTACATTTAATATTGTCAACACTTTTTATTGACAGATAGTCCTCAGACTGGTTTTTTGGTTTGTTTGGCTTCTATAAGCCACGTCTTTTTTTTATTTGTCTAAACGACATTTCTGTCGTTGAGTGTCTTTTAATAAGAAGTTTTCTAACTTTCTGGCTGAGATTTGCTGTTCTGTTTCATGGTTTAGAAACCTTGACCAACTTCCACTCCCAAAGAGGAGTGAAAAGTGAGTCAAGGTTGGTCAAACATATTTATTTTTTTTTTGGTTGTTTTCAAAAACTGGAGCATAAGGTTCCAGTGTGATTATATTTTGGATTATCTTTATTGTTTTTTTAATGAAAGAAATTTAAATGTTAAAGAGGTTCCATCGTCGTCATCTGTGAATTAAGTCACTACCATCAAAGGGTCCAGGGGTAATACTCAATACTTTTAAATTCACTTTGATAAAATTAAAAAAAAAAAGAAAGGAAAAAAAAAAACCTGAAAACTTTAAAAGATATCATCAGCCTTTCATGGAGTTCATTCCTCCACTTATGGCACAAGTGAGAACCGACTCCCAAATGTCCGCATCCCTACCCTACCCCAAAGGGGATGGCACAACATGATTAGAGTGGCTCAGTGGCCAAAAAGCCAACCCGCTTGATAGGACTGAGAGGATTACTAGAATACAATCATCCCCACCCTAATCACATTATGGGCAAACCGGACAGAATGCCAAGAGTCCTATTCCCAGAACTAGACCCCCTGGAATCCGTGGTCCAGTCCCAAGAATAGTTCCGCCTGAAAACTCAGGTCCGAACAACTGGGTCATCAGTTGATGGTCCTGCCACAGTTCTCACTATTTAGCTTTTATATAAACCCAATTTGAAAATGATACCTTTTCCTATTTACCAGGTCCAAGAAATTTGTACCAAAAGTTAATCCAAAATATCCACATTTTAAATCGAAAGGTTTGTAGGTTCCAAAATCATTTCTCAGGGCCGGTATTTATTCTTCATTTCAAAAGAATGGTAGAAAAGAAAAGCCAGGGCCCTTTAATTTTTACCCTCACCACTGGCTTGAAGGAACCTACTTTGATAATCCTCTTTTAAAAATGACTGAAATAGATTTCAGCTTGTTGTGTTGTATTTAATTGTAGATTGTTTGGAGTGCTGTAGAGATTTTTTAATCCATTATTTCCATTGCAGCACCTCCATGGGCATGATCACCAAATGGGGATAAATTTAAATATTGAATAATTTAGTCCAGGATTATAAACAGAGTTGCCTAACATTGTTTCCTGTAGGCATATAATCCTGGATTGAATTCAAGATAGGCTGCATTAAAACTTTGAAGGTCTTCTGTTTTTCTCTGAGACCTTTATTAGTTCCACTTAAGATTATTATTATTATTATTAAAATAGTTTAACCAGACCACTGAGCTGACCATCAGCTCTCATAGGGCTGGCCCTGAAGGATTAGGATGGAATGACAAGTCTAGGCTAGAAGCCTAGCACTGGGACCTAATAAGTCACTTGTCAATGATGATGAATGAAAATGAAAATGAAATTAAAAGCTGTAAAAAGGTATACGCTTTTATACTGGAACACACTCATACAATAAATACATTTAAACTCATGCTTCCATACATACTCACTAAAAAGGTATATAAAAAATTCAAAATAAATTAGTAAAATCATAAAATTTACTTGTTTTAAAATTCATTATTCTGATTTTTTTTTTTTTTTTTATATTTTTCCAATTAATTTGCAGCTTCTCATAAACATTAAAATGGGTGCTATTGAGAACGTTGAAGATTCTGACAAAATTTCTTCTATCGGTTTATTTCCGAAATTTGATAATCGCTGCAGGTTATATTGTGGACATTCACACAGTATATGCTTAACTGTTATCAGCACATTGCAATCTGGGCATTTGGGAAGAGGGCCACATGGACTGTTCATTAAGTGTCCATGTGTCAATCGAGTATGGCCTATTCGAAGACGTGTCAGAATTACTTGTGCTTGTCTTTCTCTCTGATATGATGAACTCCATTTTCCAACACTGGATTTTATCTGTTTTAATTTATTATTTTCAGGTTCTTCGTTCCATATATTTTGCCATTTTTTTACAATGACTGTTTTTATATATCTTGTATAGTCACTGATAGGGATGTCTACATTTGTTCTTGTCATGTGGACTGCTTCTTTAGCTGCTTTATCAGCCTCTTCATTTCCCTTAATCCCTACATGGGCAGGGATCCAACATATTTCAATATTTTTTCCCTTATTATACAATTTATGGAGAGAACTTTTTTTATATGTTGTACAATATTATTTTTTTATTATAGCTTTGAATAGCTTCTATAGCACTTCTGGAGTCGCTATAAATTACAAAATTATTATATGAGACTTCTCTTATTATTTTTATGTCTGATACTATTGCACATAACTCAGCTGTAAATACAGAAGCTTTGTCTGGGAGAGAGAACTGATACGTTTTGTTTTGGGATACCGCAGCATATCCCACTCCGTGTTGTGATTTAGATCCGTCAGTATATATTGCGTAATGTGGACCTTTTCGGATTATATGCTCTACTGCATGTTGTCTATGGTATTCTGGAGTATATGAATGATTTTTTGATAAATATTTCAAGTGTGTACAAATTCTCATTTTATTCATTGTCCAAGGAGGAGGCAATTTTAACATTACAGGTAATTGTATATGTATATTTAGCGACTCAAACAATCTTGTAGCTCTAATTGGGAAAGAAGGTGGATGATTGTTTATAAACACATCTCTTAATCCAAATAATTTTTTGGTTGGAGAATCATTTGTCTGAATTCTCAGAGCACTCTTCATTGTTACTAGCTCTCTATGGAGAGACAGAGGTAGTTCACCACATTCAACTTGTAAAGATGATGTTGGTGATGATCGAAAAGCTCCTGAACATATTCTAAGACCCTCATTATGAATTGGGTCTACCGTTTTCAGCGTTGCGTCTGATGCCGAGCCATATATTTCACTTCCATAATCAACGATAGACAGCACTGTTGCTTTATACAATAAAGTAAGGGTATGTCTATCGGCTCCAAGTAGTGTTTGATAGTTTTTAATTAGGTTTAATGCTCTTTTACATTTTGATTTCATGTATGTTATGTGGGCTTTCCAGTTCATGTGAGTATCAAATACTAATCCTAAAAATTTTGCTGTTTGGCCAATTGGTATACTATGGTTTCTGATTTTTAAGTCTATTTCTTCTCCTTTTTTCCACTTTTTATTTTTATAAAACATGATTGCTTGGGTTTTATCTATGGAAAATTTAAAGCCTACAGATAAAGCCCATTCATCTATTTTTATTATGCTTTTATTAATGATTCGTTCTGCATGTTTTATTCGAGATGCTGAATAATATATGGCAAAATCATCCATATACAGGTTACTTTTAATACCAATAGGTAGATTTTTACTGATATCATTGATTGCTAAAGTAAACAGTGTGCCACTAAGGACGCTTCCTGTGGAACACCATTTTCAAGAGGAAATGTTCTAGACAGAACATCATCAATTCTCACCTGAAAACTGCGATTTGTCAAAAAGTTTTGGATAAACCTAGGTAAATGTCCACGGATGTTATTTTTTTGTAAAGTTTTTAATATTGCATACCTCCATGTAGTATCATATGCCTTTTCAATGTCAAAAAGACAGCTATAGTAATTTGTTTTCGTTCAAAACCTCTTCGTATGTGATCTTCTAAGTTAGAGAGAGAATCCAATGTTGATCTGTTACATTGTGACCCAAACTGAGTGGGAGTCAAAATTTTATTTTCTCGAATGTGCCATGTTAGTCGAGCATTTACCATTTTCTCTAGTAATTTGTACAAACAACTTGTTAAAGAAATTGGTCTGTAATTGTAATTACATTACTGGGATCTTTTCCAGCTTTGGGGATAGGAATAATTATAGCTTTAAGCCATTCATTAGGAAATAAATTTCTAAGCCATAAGTGGTTATAAAACTCTAATAAGTATGTTTTGCCAAAGGTGCTAAATGGCAGATCATTTCAAAACAAATACTGTCACCTCCAGGGGCAGATTTATTGCTGTTCAACAATGCAAATTCTAACTCATCCATATTAAATTTTCTATTATAATAAATATCTTCTATGTTTCAAAATTTATTGTTATTAATTCTATATTATTTTTCTTTGTTCGGAAATGCTCATCTAAATTTTTGTTGCTACTTACTTTTGCTAAATTTTCACCTATTACATTACTTATTTCTTTAGGATCAAGTATTCTTTTCCCATCTTTTATTATGGCATGTCTAGGTGGTTTAACATGGGTACCATTTATTTTCCTAAATTTTTCCCATATTTTTTGTATGGGAGTATTATTAGAGAGATCTGATACATATTTTTTCCATGAAATGATTCTTCCTTGAATTACTTCTCTTTTAAATTTTGCAGATATTTTGTTATATAGAGGTTTTAATGTATCAATTTCTAATAATAATATAGTCAGTTTTTGTAAATTTTCTTCTAATATCGGTAATGTTTTATTTATTTTACTGAACTTTCTATTCAAATTATCTAATCCTCCAATTTGGTGTTTTATTTTTATTAATTCTGTTAGTTTTTCAGACCACCATGGCACTTTGTGTTTTGTTGGATGAGATTTGGATTTTGGTATTCCTTTATCAGCAGCATTTGTAATGAAATCAACAAGAAATTCATTAGTTTTATTATGGTCTTTTGAATATTCAAATGGTGGGATATTCCTAGTGTGGAATTCATATTGTTCCCAATCTGCTTTATAAATGTTATATTGAGGGACATGTTTGGTGGGGTTATTTTGTAAAAAAGAAATTAATATTGGGAAATGATCACTTGTATGCAAGTCATCAACTGTATTCCAATCCAATCTGTCTACTATTTTTGTTGTACATAGAGTTAAGTCGATTGAGGAAAATGTTCCATGTGTTTTAGAAAAATATGTGTTGATTTCGTTGTCATTTATACAGCAAATGTCATATGAATCTATGAATTCTTCTATTTTACTTCCTGCTCTATTTGAGTCTGTACAATTACAGTCCCACATCGGGTTGTGGGCATTAAAATCACCTACTATTAATATAGGTTCCTTGGCATTATTAAGTAATTCTTTAAGTTTGTCAAAGTCATAATTTTTATTAGGTTGGTTGTATAAATTATAAATTACATAATTATCGTTTTTATTCGTATTCTAATACTCGATATTTGCAGATCAGTAAAGTTTACAGGTACTTTGTCATAACATACTTTGTTATGTACATATATAGCAGTACCTAAATTTCCTTCTTCCTCTCTAGATGAAGATGCTAAGGTATATTTACCTATTGTTGATATTGTTTTGTTGACATGTTGTAAACATAATATCATTGGTTCATATTCTTTTAGTAATCGTTGTATTTCTCCTAGGTGTAATCTGGTCTGTAGACCATTTACGTTCCATTGTATAATATAACTATTGAAAATATTTTATTATAACGGTCAGTTTTACTCTCTTTTTTGTATTATCAATTTGGATTTTTCTAATAATTTTCTTACGACATTCATTTGTTTTTCTTTATAATATATTAAGTGCTCAATGCACATGCAACCCTTTTTCATGGTTACTCAAATCTGTGGTTTCTTTTTTTCTATATTTCATAAAATTTCTTATAATGTTTGTTAAACCATCTTTTGTTATGTTTTTTGTTATTATTGCACAATTCAATGAAACAATCATTACATCCACAAGTAGTTATCATGTATATTTCTTTTTTCATTTGCTCTTGTTGTCCAATTATTGGTGATGGAGTAATCTCTTCTCCTTTGACATAATCATTATCATCTATGGTATGGTTGTCTTTCCACTTCTTCAGTATTTTGGATTCTGTATTCATTGGTTTTATTATTATTTTAGGAGATAAAGGAATATTCTTAACTTGTTTTTGTTTTTGTTCTTTCTTCATCTCTCTTTATTTTGTTTTAACTGATGTTTCTCTAATAATTGTTGGTTTCTTTGTTTTGGGTGGTGTTCTTTCCAATGGCCTTTTTTATTTTAATTTCTAATCTATCAGGTCCCTCTTCTGTTATTTTAGTAGTAGCATCCTCCTGTGTTGTTTCTATTTGCATTAATATTTCAAATGAATTGGATAAAATGTTATCCATCTCATTTGTCCCTTGTTTCTTTATTCTTTACCATTTTAGTTTTTATTTCCAAATTATTAATTTTTTTTCAGAGAATTACTTTTCTGTGCTCTGTTAGTTCTATTTGTTTCCATTTTTGTTTCATTTTTGGTTTTTGTTGTTAAAGAATATGTAATGTTTCTTAGATGGATCTTGAATTCCTCTTACTTTTAATTCTAATTTAGCTTCTTTTACAGACATTCCAGTTCTTTCTTGCAATATTTTCAACTCTGTATTGTATATATAGTACATACATTCTTTGGATCTTGCATGATGATTTTGTCCACAGTTTATGCACTTTTGGTTCACTACACTTCCATTGTGTGGCATGTTCTTCAGAGATCCACAATAAGCACATACAGGTTCATTTCGACAATTTTTTTTGCATGTCCATATTTGCTGCAATTTTGACATTGTAGTGGTTTTGGGACATATGGTCTTACTTCTCTGGTTTGGCCTAAAATTTTTATTTTCTGAGGTAGGTCTTGGCCTTCAAATTTTATTTTTGCAATTTTTAAGACTTTTTATTATTTTGTTTACTTGGTTGGCAGATCATATATACCTCAATCTTTGTACTTTTGGGGTATCTCTTTTTAAGTGAGTCTAACAGTATTTTTTTTTCAACTGGTTCGTTATTATTTTCAGGAAGTACAATAGTACCCTGAATACTGTTCATAGTATCATGTTTTTTTATTTTTATATTTATGTTATCAATATTTTTATTGATAAATAATTTTCAGATTGACTTTTTTTCGTGGCTTCTATAAGCCAAGTCTTTTCTTTTATTTGTCTAAACGACATTTCAGTCGTTGAGTGTCTGCTTAATAAATAATTTTCCAACTTTAGTGCTGATATTTTCTGGTCAGTTTCTATGGTTAGAAACCTTGACCAACTTCCACTCCCAAAGAGGGAGTCAAAGTGAGTCAAGGTTGGGTCAAGACGATATTTACTTTTTTGGTTTGTTTTGTACTGGAGCATATGGTTCCAGTGTTATTATATTCTGAATTTGTTTTGACTTTTTCTACAGAAGGGTTGTCAGATGAGGTTCCAATGGTTGTCAACTGTGCCGAGTCACTACCATCAAAGGGTCCAGGGTACTCAAATCTTTAAACTTACTTGTCATAAAGATTGAGGAGGAAAAAAAAAAAAAAAAAAAAAATAAACCTGAAAACCTTAAAAAGATATCATCAGCCTTTCATGGAGTTCATTCCTCCACTAATGGCACAAGTGAGAACCGACTCCCAAATGTCCGCATCCCTACCCTACCCCAAAGGGGATGGCACAACATGATTAGAGTGGCTCAAGTGTAAGCCAACCCGCTTGATAGGACTGAGAGCATTACTAGAATACAATCATCCCCACCCTAATCACATTATGGGCAAACCGGACAGAATGCCGAGAGTCCTATTCCCAGAACTAGACCCCCCTGGAATCCGTGGTCCAGTCCCGTAGAATAGTTCCGCCTGAAAACTCAGGTCCGAACATTATCGGGCAGTTGATGGTCCTGCCACGGTTCTCACTATTTAGCTTCGGATATAAACCCAATCCCAGCTATGATACCTTTTCCTATTTACCAGGTCCAAGAAATTTGTACGAAAGTGAAAATATCCACGCCATTTAAATCGAAAGGTTTGTAGGTGATCCGTCAGGGCCCGGGCTCTTATTCTTCATAAGAACGAAGAAGAAAAGCCAGGGCCCCTTACCCCCTCACCACGTGAAGGAACCTACTTCGAGGGGAGTTCCACTGAAGAATATCGAGCAAGAATGCTAAGGTGGTAAAATGTGCTACTTCCCACTCCTTGGAGGGGAAGTACTGTTCCTATACCAGGTGGAGTGGGAAATTCTCCTTTATAAGAGATTGTTTTCTTAATCCCTTTTCGTCTGAATTGGTGTTCAGGGTCTTTGGTTGATCTTCATATTTTTATTATGAACCTGATGTTCAGAATTATTGCTGTGGTTCTGTGCACCACTAATCCTATTTGTCTTAGGGCAAAAGACTGAATTGAACTCAGATGTTTTTGTTCTGAAACTACTTTTGGAACCACCTTTCTAGGAGGAGAGATGTCTTCCAAAACACTGAACCCATTTGAAGTTTTTATTATAAAATTATCATTATTTGGGAACTATTTCTTGTGCGTTTCTTGGTAGTTGCAACCGTAGTTTTATTATTATTTTTGTTTGTGGCTGTGGCGATTGACGGCTCTGAACTAGCTCTATCTAATTGGGATTGTTCCTTTAGCTTATTTTGGTTTGAAGTATTTTCAGAATATTTTCCTGAATTATTGTCTGATTTTGGCACCCTTATTTTGGAGATGAATCAACAGCTGTGGATGTGGTGGAAGATAAATTTTCTGTGCTTTTGGAAGTACAATTTTTGCTATGGACTTCAAAGCACTTGCCGACGAAAGTTTCTCACCAGTTTGGAGATTTTCATTATTATTTATGGTTCGAGAAATACCAGGTTTGTGATATCTTCCATCAGACACAGTTATTGGTGGCCTTACATTGTTGGAAGTTTTCATAAGTTTTATTACAGAAGCATACGTAGTGTTGGCACTTTTGTTTGCCCCCATTACCGTGCGCTTTGCTTCACTAATGCTAATATGTTTATTATCTGCCACTGCCAACACTTCTTGTTCAAATTTATATCTGGGACAAGCCCTAGAGTTTGGTGTGTGATCACCCTTGCAAAGAAAACAGTATCGGGCTGCTTTGCAATCATCAAAATTATCGTGCTCTGCGGAGCACACAGGGCATCTTTTATTGTTATCGGAAGAGTTTTGAATGTGGCCATATTCAAAGCATTTGCGACACTGTCTAGGACTTCTTTTATATTTTTAACCTGCATCCTCTCATGGCCAACAATGATGGTATCAGGTAGGTAATTGGAGGAGAAGGTTAAAAGGATAGCTGCATCACCACCCAGTTTTTTACATGAGATACACAAGGAGGGCATCGATGGAGAATCTCCTCTTTAAAAACATGCAGATCTTTTGAGTAAACTACTCCTTTCAGTGTATTAAAGAATCTGTGAGATGAAATAGATTCAATATTTCCACTTTCAGGAGGTTTAAAGTTAGCTAACAGAACTGCTTGAGTCTCATTTCCAGCTTTTATTAGATTAGTGATTCTGAACCAGTGTGCCACGGCACACTGGTGTGCCACGAGATTATTTGAAGTGTGCCACGAAATATAGTCATGGCACACCAGAAAATACGAAAAATGGGTATAGATTTTGGTTTCACATGAATGAAAAGTAACGCTTATTGATACTGACAATTATTTAAAATATAGCCTACTTTGCAGTTTACATAAGTAACTTTCAGCCATTTGAGTTCGTCATAATATTTATAATAATTCTACAATTAATAAAAGTTTAATATTATATGTGGAGATGGCATTCGGTATTGTGATGGGCGTCGTTCTGTCTGGGATGTATGACGTGGTATTGCCTTATGCTTTCAAACCGTTTTTAGTATAGTTCCTTTTGTTTCAACCAAAATAGTTGCATTTTAATGTAGCACTGTGTCTACTTGTAATGAGTATATTGCTATGTTGTTACTGAATTTTGATCTTCAGGCTGCCCGTTGTTGCTATCATCTGCAATCGATGTTAGGAGTTTAATCACTTCCAAGTTTGATAATTGATATATGTATCATATACGTAATCATCGTAATGTAACCAGATTTGTGAGCTAAAAGAAGGACACTTCCCTCTTGTATATACCCACTAAATGTGTGTGTGCATCCATAAAGCAAATACATAAATACATACATACATACACAATATGTATATATATATATATATTTATGGTATATATATATATATATATATTCACATATATATATATATATATATATATATATATATATATATATATAAAAAAATATATATATATATATATATATATATATATATGGAATTATAAAACACACACACACATTTTTATGCACACATATCTTTTGATATAATTATGAATACAATTTACATATCTTTGCCAATAGTTATTTAAATTTTACTTAAAATCATGTGCATGCCTTTTGTTCAGTCTTTGGTAGGTATATTTCTGTAAAAGAAATGCACATCATTTGAGACTCCTGTACTATTAAAAGCTTCACATATAAACAACGTTGGATGAATGTACATGTGAGGATGGATGGTCTATCAACCATTACATAACATCTCTCTCTCTCTCTCTTTCTAATCTCTCTCTCTCTCTCTCTCTCTCTCTCTCTCTCTCTTTCATCTCTCAGACACACACATACAATTCAGTAAATATTGGGCACACTTATAAGAAAGCAGAACATATTAGTAACATAAAAAAGTAGGGCATATGTACAATCAGTTAACTGATTTGTTCCGCTCAAAAGCAGAGCTCTGGTCACCTTGCCTACGCGTATCATACGTGTCTGAGTCTCGCTCTCATTGCATACTCTCGGTGTCTTGTTGTCAGTGTCGGTTGAGACAGTTTTGAGTGGTCATGGTAGTGCACTTCAAATCACATTACTAGCCTTTTGTTTCATTCAGTCTGTTGGGGTTTTATGATAATTCCCACTGACCAGTGTATTTGCAGGACAAGAGTACCATGTTTATTGATTTTAGTGCATTCCTTCACAATGGATAAATTTCTTATAAGAAAGGAGGCTAGTGGCAGCCGTGAGTCTGATAGTGAACAATCATTGAACCCAACAAACTCCAATGTAAAAAGGCAAAAATTCGCCATTATTTAAATAGACAGTATAATGAGAGCTACTTGAAGTTCGGATTTTTTGGTCTGGAGATGCTGCTCAACCAAATCCATTATGTGTTGATTTTGCGGCGATAAAATGTCAAATGAATCCATGGTACCAAGTAAGTTAAAGAGACATCTCACTTCTAAACATTCATCTCTGCAGGATAAAGATCTTGTATATTTTCAAAGGCTTTTAGATCAGCAATCGAAGCGGCGCAATGTATTTGAGAAAACAATGACCGCATCAGAAAGGGCTCAGCTTGCTTCAATTGAAGTCGCAGAAATAATAGCATTAAAATCTAAATCTCACACACTTGCTGAGTCAGTTATACTGCCCGCTTGCAAAAAGATTGTTAAATCCATGTTTGGTGAGAAAGCTGAAAAAGAAATTAGCAAAATCCCTTATCAAATGATACAATACACAGAAGAATTTTAGATTTATCTGAAAATATTGAAAAAAAATCCTCTACCTTCAGAAAAAACTTCAGATGGAGCATTCTACTTTTGCATTAACTGTTGATGAGTCCACGGATATAAGCAACACTAGTCACTTGCTTGCATTTGTACGTTTTATTGATGGCAGTGAAATAATCAATCAGTTTTTGTGTTGCAAAGGAATGTCAACTACTACTAGAGGTCTGAAATTGTCAAGATATTTTTGATGTGATAACTGACTGCCTTAGAGAAATGAATTTAACATGGAAATCTTGCGTAGGCATTTGCACTGATGGAGCCCCACGTATGACAGGCTGTATTAAAGGATTTGTATCTCTTGCAGAAAAAGAAAACCCAGATCTTATTCGTACTCATTGATTTTTACACAGAGAAGTTCTTATTTCAAAAATATCACAAGAAAATTTAAAACTGGTGTTACACCAGGTAGTTGAAATAGTAAATTATATTAAAAGTAGGCAGGCCTTTGAAGTCAAGATTATTTGAACAACTATGCAAAGGAATGGACTCCCAGCATGTTAGATTACTAATGCATACCGAAGTTCGATGGCTATCGAAAGGTAAGGTATTAACTCGTGTTCTAGGGTGAATTACACAAGGAATTAATCGTATTTTTTTTTACCAAGAAAAGCAGGGTCTTTGTGAGCATCTTCGTTGTGAACTTTGGATGTCTAAACTGGAATACCTAACAGAAATATTCAGTCAATTAAACAACACAAACAGTAGCATGCAAGGGAGAAATGAAAATATTCTCACCTCAACAGATAAGTTAGTTGCTCTAAAAAAGAAAATTATTATTTGGAAAAATAGAGCAAGCTCAGGTAATTTTGATATGTTTCCTTCAATGCGTTTGTGGCACTTGCATTAAAGAAATGATCCCTATTGTTGTTTCTCATCTGACAGCGCTTGATGAAAACATCGACCACTATTTTCCATCACTGAGCACAGAGAAGTATGATTGGATTGGAAAATTTTTGCCTTTCATAAATATTCCCTCTAATATTGGATTACAGTTGTGTGAAGAAGAGAAATACTGGCCACCATTTCTAGTGACAGAGATTTTAAAATAAAACATTCTACTGTACCTATTGACTCATTTTGGATATCTGTTCAAGAGGAATATCCTTTGCTTCATTATCTAAAAAAAAGTTCTTTATCACTTTTTGTTGCAATTTTCTACATCTTATTTATGTGAACTTGGCTTCTCAACCCTAAATAACATCAAAACTAAGAAGCGAGAGAGACTACGCTCAACTGAAGAAGAAATGAGGGTCTTTATATTATTAACATTCGACCAAATATTGAGGGTAGTCAGGTAAAAACACCAGGCACAAGTTTCACACTAATCATCTTCCCAATTTTTTCTAAGAAAAACACTGAAATAAAGTCTTTAAAAACATGCATTTAAAAGTGTTTTATTTCTTAAGTGTAGTTCCATCTCATATTTACAAGATAAATATTCTTTAATTTTTTCACTTAAGGAGGTTTAAAGTTAGCTAACATATTACTATAAGATCTCATTTGCCATTGCTTTTATTAGAAGATTCTTTCCATACCGTTTTAAATTTCCAATGGGAATGGAACCAACCTTGCTCTCAATGCAGTCAGCAGCTTTTATCAAATTTTTCCTCCCTCCTTGTAGATAGCAACATGCCATAAAGGGGGAGGAAGAGCTCTGGTACATGGGACTGGTCCATGTTCTTCAGCCTTTGGAACAAAGTCAAATGGCTCATCATTCAAGTTTTTCACTGAAAACACTTTCGTGCTGACAACTGAGTCATTTAGAATGTGGCCATGGAGTCTTTGTTGTGCCTCACTAGCTTCCAAGGGAGAGGAAAATTTGATAAAAGCACAAAATGACTGCTTATCTTTTTCTAGAATTAATTTAATTCTTTCCACTTTGCCGAATTGCTTCACTACACTGTATAAACATTCGTAATCTAATGATAAGTTTACATTAGTGCAATAAAGGACCCTATTATTTGAATCAAATCCACCAGATTTATTAACACCCTGGTGTCTCAGTGTTTGGTTCTGTCCAACAGCCAAGCCCGTATCCATGTTCATGCCAGAAGTCGTTGCCAGTGCCGTTAAGTCATCGGATCCAGGGGGGAGAACTAAAAGCCAAATCCATAAGTTTAAACCAGTCCACATGCAAAGGTCCAAAAAGTGCACACCCGACACCCAAGAGCCCCGCACAGACCCCGACAGCATATCAAAAGGACAAACTGGGCAGCTCTACTGCTCAGCTTCCCCACCCCAACACACTCCCAAAGCCCACGAAGAGACCCCAAGATGCCAAGCATGCACACATCAGACCACCACACACAAACTGGTTCATCCACCCACCCAAAACTGCTTGGTCATATCAAGAAAGTATCGTAGATCAGTCAGGTATTCGCATTCTCCACCAATGGCACAAGTGAGAGTTGACTCCCAACAGTCCACCCCATACCCTACCCTTTCAGGATAGCACCAGTACGCTTGCAGTGGCCCAGGTATAAGCCAATCCGCCTGCTGGGAGTTCTGCCCCACTAATGGGGACTGACTCCCCCACTCCAACCGTACTCGTGGGCTTCCGGACAAAAGCCAGGAGTCCCACCTCCAAAAACCAGCCCCCCCTGGATTCCGATGGGCTGATCCCCAGAGATGGTTCCGCCCTCAAGATAGCAGTGGGAAAAATCCCATCACCATCTCTTAGGTCCAAACTATCTCGGTTGGCGACTCAACCACCACAACTCCCACAATTAGCTTCGAATGCGAACCCCTTCCAAAAACGATCCTTCTCAGACTCATCTAAGCAGTAAAATTTTGCGAATGTGGAAATGTCCACGCCATTTAAACCAAAAACTATGTAGGATGATTCGTCAGGACCCGGGCCCAAAGGCCAGGGTCCCTTAGCCCCTCACCTCGTCAAGGCGTCCTACTCGAGGGAGAGAGAGAGAGAGAGAGAGAGAGAGAGAGAGAGAGAGAGAGAGAGAGAGAGAGAGAGAATAACAGGACCTATTTTAAACATGATAGTATCTAGCAGAGATTTTATTCGCAAAACTTCAAGCTTTCAAGGACCAAAAGTCCGTTGTCCTGCAGCCGTGAAATGACCAGACACGTGTTCTCGCTGTATTGATAAGCGTCTAGGGAAGGGAATGAAATGCCTTGTTGATCCGGTTCCGTCTGCTGGCTCTCGGAAATCATTTGACCTCCATCTCCTATGTGTATGTTCCTGCCTTCATGACCTTGACCTTTCTCTGCCTGCGGCTTCTTCCAGGGGCGCGTGGTCCACGCTGTCTCTTTTATTTTTGTTTCTCCTCTTATTCTTTGTTTCGTATTTAATTTTCCTTAGTACGCTGTCCTGAAAACCCCTTCCAGTGTTGCCTGCCATTGCATTATTTGCGCATGTTATGAATCGATTCTCTACAGTAAATCTGGCCGTTTTACTTGTATTTTCTCATAAGAATTAGTTTAGAAGAACAATGTACGGGGAGTATGTGGGCGTGCTGTAAGATGTATAGATTTGTGTTTCCGGACAGATTACCCAAGGCCCTTAACAGCCTTGATAAATGTTAGGATACAAAGATTTGCAAGTCAGATAAATGTGAAGCGGTAGCAGTAAGGGGCGCCAACGATTACGAAAACAAGTAAGAACAGTCATTAAATGATGAAAAACATACGAGGCTTGAAACAAAAAACCGGACCCAGTGGAGTACAAAGCAATTTTAACAAAATTCGGGGATAAAACGAAAAGAAAGGCATTAGGACATAGGGCAAAATCAAGGAAAGCCCGGAGATCGCATATATTTACGGTAGTCCTAAGATCCATAAGGAAAGTTGTCTGCTAAGACCCCAATGGCATCAGCGAGAGCAGTGCGCTCAAGAAGGTAGGAGGAATTTCTTTCCAACTTCATGGGAAAACTGATGTGGTTGATATTATTATTATTATTACTATAATAGGTTTGGTATTATTATTATATTATTATTAAAATAGTTTTTAAAGCCCATTGAGCTGATTATCAGCTCTCACAGGATCGCGCGAAGGATTTGTATTTATACTTATATTTTCTTATATATATTGACAATTAAATAACAATTTTTCAAAAGCTTATAAATAGATTAATAGTAAATGCTGAAATTTCACAGCCCGATTTATTTCCAAAACTTGATAGCCGCTACTTATTATACTTTGGACAATCACATAACAAATGTTTAATTGTGAGCATTACTGCGCACTCAGAACACTCAGGAGCAGAGATTATGTGGATTACTTATTAGAATGCCTAATTACTTGCATGTGTCTTTCTCTTTGATATGATAAGCTCCATTTTCCAACCCTAGCTTTTATTTGTTTTAATTTATTACTTTCAAGTTCTTCATCCCATATATTTTGCCATTTATTTATAATACCTATTTCTATACGTGTTACATAATCATTACTTGGGATATTTTCATTTGATCTTGTCATCTGGGCTGCTTCATCAGCCTCTTCATTTCCTTTAATCCCTACATGGGCAGGGACACAACATACTTCTATATTTTTCCCATTATTATAGAACTTGAGTAATAACCTAATTTGCTGTATCATTACGCTACAAAATATTGCAAGTGGTATCCGACAACTGGTTGCCAGGCGGCGCATGCGCATTATGTGCCATGTTGACAGACTGATATCCTCTCAGTTGTTCGGTACACGGTCAAGTATGTTGGCCAACACGCTTAAAAAACCTCCAACACAATCAAACCAAACAGACAGTCAACTTAAACCATCTTTTATTAAAAATTCACTAATAAGTTAAAAAAATATAATTCTTTGAGACACACCAGGATTTTCTTACAATCAATCATGTCTACAAAAATAAAAGCGTGGGTCCCAAACATGGAAGGAAATACTACAAGAAAAGAAATAGATTTTTTTTACTTCTTGTAGCATTTCCTTCCATGTTTGGGGTCCACGCTTTTATTTTTGTAAACATGATTAATTGTAAGGAAATCCTGGTGCGTCTAAAAATGTATTTTTTAGTTTTTGGTGCATTTTAATGAAAGCATGTTTATTTTTATTTTATACTTTCTAGTTTTGACAGAAAATGTAACCAATTTATGATTGTAGTCAGCAAAACTGATATCCGTTTAAGGGGTGGGTAAGGGAAGGAGGAAGATGGAAGGGGAGGGGCAGGAAGGGAAGAGGGAGAGGGAGTAGGAAGATGAGGGAAGGGGAAACAGGATGGGAGGAGGAGGGGAAAGGGGAGGAGGGGTAAGGAAAGGGGAGGGGGAAGGGAGGGGAAGGAAGAGGGAAGAGGAGGGAAGGGGATAGTGGAAAGGAGGGGAAGGAAAGGAAAGGAAAGGAAAGGAAAGGAAAGGGAAGGGAAGGGGAGAGGGAGGGGAGGAAGGGAATATGGACGGTGATGGGAAGGGGAGGGGAGGAGAAAGGAGATGGGGAAGGAGGAAGGTGGAGGAGGAAAATGAGAGGATGGAGGAAAAAGAGGAGGAGGAGGAGGAAGGGGTATTTTCAGGAAAGGGAGGGGAAAGGGGGAAGGAAAGGAGGGGAGGGGAGGGGGAAGGGAAGGGAGGGGAGGGGAAGGGGGAAGGAAAGGGAGGGGAGGGAAGGGGGAAGGAAAGGGAGAGGAGGGGGAGAGGAGGGGAAGGGGAAGAAAAGGGAGGAGGGGAGGAGATGGGGAGAGGAAGTGGGAGGGTGGGGGAAGTGGGAGGGGTGTGGGAAGGGGGGAAGGGGAAGGGGGGAGGGGAGGAGGAATGGAAGAGAGAAGGGATGGAGGAGGGAAGGGGGAGGAGGAGGACACAGCTAAATTAACGTTTGATCACATGCTCCGGAAGGGGGGGAAGGGAGGGGAAGGGGATGGAGGAGGAGGAGGAAGGGGTAGGGGAGGGAAAGGGGGGAAAAAGGGGAATGAAAGGGAGGGGAGGGGAAGGGGGAAGGAAAGGAGGGGAGGGGAAGGGGAAAGAAAGGGAGGGGAGGGGAAGGGGAAAGAAAGGGAGGGGAGGGGAAGGGGGAAGGAAAGGGAGAGGAGGGAAGGGAAGAAAAGGGAGGGGAGGAGATGGGGAGAGGAAGTGGGAGGGGTGAGGGAAGTGGGAGGGTGGGGGGAAGTGGGAGGGGGTGTGGGAAGGGGAAGGGAGAGGGGAAGGGAAGGAGAGGGGGAGGGGGGGAGGAAATGGAAGAGAGAAGGGATGGAGGAGGAAGGGGAGGAGGAGGACACAGCTAAATTAACGTTTGATCACATGCTCTGCATTTAGGGGAGGGGAAGGAGGGGAAGGGGGATGGAGGAGGATGGGGAGGGGAGGGGAGGGTGGGGAGGGGAGGGAAGAGGAAAGGGAAGGGAAGAAGGAATGGGAGGGGAAGGGGAGGGAAGGGGAGGGGAAGGGGAAGGGGAGGGGAAGGGGAAGGGGAGGGGAAGGGGGAAGGGGGCAACTCAATGAAGAGGGGAAGGGGAGAGGGAATGGGAGGGGGAAGGGGAAGGGGGGGAGGGGAGGGGAAGGGGGGGGGGAGGGGAAGGGGAGGGGGGGAGGGGAAGGGAGGGGGAGGGAAGGGGAGACAGAATGGGAGGGGGAAGAGAGAAGGGAGGGGAAGGGAAGGGATGAGGGAAGGGGAGGGATGAGGAGGGGGAAGAGGGAAGGGTAGAGGGAAGGGGAGGGAAGAGGGAAGGGGAGGGAAGAGGGAAGGGGAGGGAAGAGGGAAGGGGAGGGAAGAGGGAAGGGGAGGGGAAGGACATAGTTAAATTTACACTTGATCATGTGCTTCGGAAGGGGGAGGGGGATTCCTTATTCCTTATTCATTACAGTTCGTGGGGTTGCCCCAGGTCCCTCAGTGTGAGGCACCTCTGATGTCTACCAGAAATTGCTAATGCATCTTCCGGTATATTTTGCATCTTTCAATCTTGGATGGTCTGGGATGCATCTTAGATATTTGTCGAGCTTATTCTTAAACACATCTACGCGCACTCCGGATATGTTCCTCAGATGAGCTGGTAACGCACTGAATAGACACTGCATTATCGATGCTGGTGCGTGGTGGATTTAAGTCCTGTGTGCTTTTCTTAGTTTTCCTGGTATAGTTTTGGGCACTATTAATCTACTCTGCTTGCTCTTTCTTGTATTTTTAGCTCCATGATGTTTTCGGTAATTCCTTCTTTCTGTTTCCATGCCTGTATTATCATGTAACGTTCTCTTCTCCTTTCGAGGCTATATAAATTTAAGAATTGTAGTCTTTCCCAGTAGTCAAGGTCCTTAACTTCTTCTATTCTAGCTGTAAAGGACCTTTGTACACTCTCTAGTTGTGCAACATCCTTTTGGTAGTGTGGGTGCCATATTATATTGCAATATTCAAGTGGACTACGTACATGCGTTTTACAAAGCATAATCATGTGTTCGACTTTTCTTGTTTTGAAGTGCCGGAACAACATTCCCATTTTTGCTTTGCATTTTGCCAGTATTATTGCTATTTGATAATTGCATAACATATTCCTATTCAACATCACACCACGGTCTTTAACTGCTTCCTTATTTGTGATTGTCTTGTTATTAGGTCCTCTATATGCATATAGCACTCCTTCTTTATCACCATAATTTATTGATTCAAATTTATCAGAGTTAAATACCATCCTATTTACCTCTGCCCATTCATATATTTCATTTAGGTCTCTTTGTAACAATTTCCTATCCTCATCACAAGTAATTTCTCTACTTATTCTTGTGTCACCGGCGAAACTTCTCATTACTGAGTCCTTAACACTACTGTCTATGTCTGCATCATAATAACAAACAGCAATGCAGCTAACACTGTACCTTGTGGCACACCGGATATTACCTTAGCTTCATCCAATTTCTCGTCATTTGCAATCACTATCTCTTTTCTGCTTTGCAAAAATTCTTTTGTCCATCTTCCTACTTTGTCCACAATATTATGTTTTTTAAATTTATTTTGCTAATATATTATGGTCTACCTTGTCAAAAGCTTTTTCAAAATCTAGGTAAACCACATCTGTATCTTTTTTGTTTATCATATTTTTATATATGCTTGCATGGTGGACTTACAGTTGGTTTGTGTACTTTTTCCAGGTACAAAACCATGTTGTCCTATATTAAACAAACTATTTTTCATTAAATGTTTCATTATATTTTTCTTCATTACCCTTTCATACACTTTCATAATATGAGATGTCAGACTCACGGGCCTATAATTACTTGCCTCTAGTCTTGATCCACTATTGGAAATGGGGGTAACATATGCTAATTTATGCTCATCATAAATCTTGCCTGTATCAACACTTTGTTTTAATAATATTGCAAGCTGCTTTGCAATTGAATGAACCACTTTCTTTAAAAAAAATGGCAGGGACGCCGTCTGGTTCGGCTGCTGATCCATTTTTAATTTCATTAATAGCCTGCATAATATCGGCTTCAATAATATCTACGTCCGATAAATATTCACTATTTTCATATCTTATTTCTGTATCATTATCTTCATTATCAATTCTAGGTGTAAATTCACTCATATCTTTCTGCTAATATTTTACATATTTCCTTTTTTTCATTCATTAATCGCCCTTCAATTCTTAGAGGGCCTATTTCTCCTCTTCTTTTATTTATCTTTTTGGCAAATGAGTAAAAAATTTTGGGGCTTTGCTTGATATTTTTTAGGGTCTTTTCTTCTAGGTCCTGTTTTTCATTTTCTTTTGATTGTTTAATCTTTTTTTCTGCATTCTCTATCTTACTTTTTAGTTCCATCACTTTCCATGCATTCTTTTCTTTTGCAAGAGCCTCTTTCCACTTTCTGATTTTCTAGAACAGGATCTGACTCTTGGTATGCATGACTGATGTTTACTTTTTTTCTTCGGTATATATTTATCCACTATTTTCTCTAATATTTTATATAATATTTCCGTATTTACCTGTATATTATCACTTGCAAATATGTTTTCCCAGTCTTTGTTTAATTCTTCATTTATTTCTGACCATTTTATATTCTTACTATAGAAATTGTATTTTCCATATCCTTCCCATTTTTCATCTCTTGCTTATCTCTGTTTTCACTTGCTTTGGAGTGGACTGTTAATTCTATGACATTATGGTCTGAAATACTTGTGTTATATACTATTATATCTTTAACATAATTCACCTCATTCACAAATACTAGGTCTAAAATATTATCCTTTCTTGTTGGCAGGTGATTTATTTGCTGGATGTTATGTTCTAGTAGCATGCAGGTGATTTATTTGCTGGTTGTTATGTTCTAGTATCATATCTAATAGCTTTTCAAATTGCCTCTTATCTTCTGCACTACTATTACTCTCTTTTTTATATGTACAATTACAACCACAATCTCCTATTCATTCTTTCCAATCTACGAAAGGAAAGTCAAAGTCTCCAGATAGGAGTATATTCCATTCTTTGTGATTTCTACATATTTCATCTAATTGGTCTATTATTATCTCAAAAACTCTTTAGTATTAGGGGGTCTGTATATTACGATGTTTACTAATTTTTCAAATTCAAATTCTACTGCTATTAATTCACATTCTGTGTTACTATATTTCTCACAGATTTTTCCTTGATTTACGTCTCTCCAATATATCGAGGTTCCCCCCTGATTCCTATTTTTTCTATCTGATCTATAACTTTGGAAACCCTTTATCTGATCATCATTACCAGTCTCTTGGGAGTACCAGGTTTCACTTACATTCATTATATCTATTTTTTTCAGTTTGGGTTAGTTCTTCTAAGAAGTCTATTTTTCTTTCTGAGTTACTCGAAACTAAACCCTGAACATTCATCACTATGATGGTTTGCGTGTTATCCCCATTATCTAATATGGGTAACAATAAGGATTTTCCCATGTCTCTTTCCTGTTCTGATATGTTGTTGTTTTCTTCATTTCCATAACTTCGGACATTAAAATATCCAACTTTTCCAATATATTTGATCTCCCATCTTCATATTTATTAATTTTGTGTTTGTACCTGCATCTATCTCCATATCTGCACCATCCCTTTGCATTGTAGATACATTGCTTCCTTGCACTGTACTTGGGTGTTGATGCCTCATATCATGATGCTGAGGGGAGTGGGAGGACATAACTAAACTAACACTTGATCATAAATTAATCGTGTGCTTTGGGAGGGGCGGGGAAGGGGAGAGGGGTGGGGAAGGAATGGAAGAGGGAAGTGGGAGAGAAGTGGGAAGGGAAAGGGGAGGGGAGGACACAGATAAGTTAACACCTGATCATGTGCTGGGGAGAGGAAGGGGAGGGGATGGAAAAGGGAAGGGGAAGGGGATGGAAAAGGGAAGGGGGAAGGGGATGGAAGAGGGAAGGGGGAGGGGTTATATAGAAGATGGAGCGTAATGAGTTAAAGAAGTTGTGAAAAATCCGATGAGTTTCATACAAATCCTGAGATACTGGGAGAGGCCACTGTGAGGTCACTAGAGGTCACTGCTGACCCACTGAGCATGTAAGGTTGTATTGTCACCAGGACTGAGTAACCATGCAAAATTTCAAGTCCATCGGATGAAGGGAACAGGTTGAAAATTGAGTTACAAGATTCGAAGACAGACAGACAGACGCAGAAGTCAAGTTAAATAAAAGCATGTAATAAAAAGGAGACAATCAAAGTGGACAAAGGACTGGTTGCTGAAGAAGGACCAAATTTCTCACACAAACTTAATGAAGGAGCTGAAACTACACCCAGAAGATTGGCGCAATTATATGAGCATGGACAAATCTACATATTTAGAACTTTTAAATGTGGTCACTCCATTCATTACTTACAAAGACACGATTGAGAGGAAGTCCATTAGCCCTCAAGAACGCCTGAGCGTACCACTGTGTTTTTAGCAAAGGGCACATCTCTGCAAGACTTGAGACTTCACCTTCCACAAAGCAATATGCTTCCAGCCAATGAAATCCATCATGATTTCCCATGCCGCGTCCTTAAAGATGGACGTTATTATTATTATTAAAATAGTTTAACCAGACCACTGAGCTGACCATCAGCTCTCATAGGGCTGGCCCGAAGGATTAGGATGGAATGACAAGTCTAGGCTAGAAGCCTAGCACTGGGACCTAATAGGTCACTTGTCAATGATGATAAACGAAAATGAAAATGAAATTAAAAGCTGTAAAAAGGCATACACTTTCATACTGGAACACACTCACACAATAAATACATTTAAACTCATGCTTCCATACATACTCACTAAAAAGGTATATTAAAATTTAAAATAAATTAAGTAAAATCATAAAATTTACTTGTTTTAAAATTCATTATACTGATTGATTGTTTTTTTTATATTTTTCAATTAATTTGCAGCTTCTCATGAACATTAAAATGGGTGCTATTGAGAAATGTTGAAGATTCTGACAAAATTTCTTCTATCGGTCTATTTCCAAAATTTGATAATCGCTGCAGGTTATATTTTGGACATTCACACAGTATATGCTTAACTGTTATCAGCACATTGCAATCTGGGCATTTGGGAAGAGGGCCACATGGACTGTTCATTAAGTGTCCATGTGTCAAACGAGTATGGCCTATTCGAAGACGTGTCAGAATTACTTGTGCTTGTCTCTCTCTTTGATATGACGAACTCCATTTTCCAACACTGGATTTTATCTGTTTTAATTTATTATTTTCAGGTTCTTTGTTCCATATATTTTGCCATTTTTTTACAATGACTGTTTTTATATATTTTGTATAGTCACTGATAGGGATGTCTACATTTGTTCTTGTCATGTGGACTGCTTCTTTAGCTGCTTTATCAGCCTCTTCATTTCCCTTAATCCCTACATGGGCAGGGATCCAACATATTTCAATATTTTTTCCCTTATTATACAATTTATGGAGTGAGAACTTTATATGTTGTACAATATTATTTTTTTATTATAGCTTTGAATAGCTTCTATAGCACTTCTGGAGTCAGCTATAAATTACAAAATTATTATATGAGACTTCTCTAATTATTTTTATGGCTGATACTATTGCACATAACTCAGCTGTAAATACAGAGGCTTTATCTGGGAAAGAGAACTGATAAGTTTTGTTTTGGGATACTGCAGCATATCCCACTCCGTATTGTGATTTAGATCCGTCAGTGTATATTGTGTAATGTGGACCTTTTGGATTATATGCTCTACTGCATGTTGTCTTTGGTATTCTGGAGTATATGAATGATTTTTTGATAAATATTTCAAGTGTGTACAAATTCTCATTTTATTCATTGTCCAAGGAGGAGGCAATTTTAACATTACAGGTAATTGTATATACATATTTAGTGACTCAAACAATCTTCTAGCTCTAATTGGGAAAGAAGGTGGATGATTGTTTATAAACACATCTCTTAATCCAAATAATTTTTTGGTTGGAGAATCATTTGTCTGAATTCTCAGAGCACTCTTCATTGTTACTAGCTCTCTATGGAGAGACAGAGGTAGTTCACCACATTCAACTTGTAAAGAAGATGTTGGTGATGATCGAAAAGCTCCTGAACATATTCTAAGACCCTCATTATGAACTGGGTCTACCGTTTTCAGCGTTGCGTCTGATGCCGAGCCATATATTTCACTTCCATAATCAACGATAGACAGCACTGTTGCTTTATACAATAAAGTAAGGGTATGTCTATCGGCTCCCAAGTAGTGTTCGACAGTTTTTTAATTAGGTTTAATGCTCTTTTACATTTTGATTTCATGTATGTTATGTGGGCTTTCCAGTTCAAGTGAGTATCAAATACTAATCCTAAAAATTTTGCTGTTTGGCCAATTGGTATACTATGGTTTCTGATTTTTAAGTCTATTTCTTCACATTTTTCCATTTTTGTTTTTATAAAACATGATTGCTTGAGTTTTATCTATGGAAAATTTAAAGCCTACAGATAAAGCCCATTCATCTATTTTTACTATGCTTTTATTAATGATTCGTTCTGCATGTTTTATTCGAGATGCTGAGTAATATATGGCAAAATCATCCATGTACAGGTTACTTTTAATGCCAATAGGTAGATTATTACTGATATCATTAATTGCTAAAATAAACAGTGCCACTAAGGATGTTTCCCTGTGGAACACCATTTTCAAATGGAAATGTTCTAGACAGAACAACATCAATTTTCACCTGAAAACTGCGATTTGTCAAAAGTTTTCTATAAACCTAGGTAAATGTCCACGGATGTTGTTGTTTTGTAAAGTTTTTAACATAGTATACCTTCATGTAGTATCATATGCTTTTTCAATGTCAAAAAGACAGCTACAGTAATCTGTTTTCGTTCAAAACCTATACGTGTATGGTCTTCTAAGTTACAGAGAGAATCTAATGTAGATCTGTTACACTGTGACACAAACTGAGTGGGAGTCAAAATTTTATTTTCTCAAATGTGCCATGTTAGTCGAGCATTTACCATTTTTGTCTAGTAATTTGCACAAACAACTTGTTAAAGAAATTGGTCTGTAATTGCTTACATTACTGGGATCTTTTCCAGGTTTGGGGTTGGAATAATTATAGCTTTATGCCATTCATCAGGAAATAAATTTCTAAGCCATAAATGGTTATAAAACTCTAACAAGTATGTCTTTGCCAAAGGTGTTAAGTGGCAGATCATCTCAAAACAAATATTGTCACCTCCAGGAGCAGATTTATTGAAACCAAGAGAGCATATTCCAACTCTTCCATATCAAATTTTCTATTATAATATGTATCTTCTATTGTTTTGAAATTTATGGTTATTTATTCTATATTATTTTTCTTTGTGCAGATGTGTTCATCTAAATTTCTATCTCTACTTACATTTCCTAAGTTTTCTCTATTACATTACTAATTTCTTTCAGATCAAGTATTCTTTTTCCATCTTTTAATATGGCATGCCAAGGTGGTTTAATATGAGTACCATTAATTTTCCTGAATTTTTCTCATATTTTTTGTATGGGAGTAGCATTAGGGAGAGCTGATACATATTTTTCCTCAATGAAATTATTTTTCTTTGAATTGCTTCTTTTTAAAATTTGCAGATATTTTGTTGTATGGAGGTTTTAGTGTATCAATTTCTAATAATAATATAGTCAGTTTTTTAAAGTTTCTTCTAATATCGGTAATGTTTTATTTATTTTACTGAATTTTCTATTCAAATTTTTTAGTCGTCTTCCAATTTGGTGTTTTATTTTTATTAATTCTGTAAACCTTCAGACCACCATGGGACTTTGTGTTTTGTTGGATGAGATTTGGATTTTGGTATTGCTTTATCAGTAGCATTTGTAATGAAATCAACAAGAAATTTATTAGTTTCATTATGGTCTTTCAAATATTCAAATGGTGGGATATTCCTGGTGTGGAATTCATATTGTTCCCAATCTGCTTTATAAATGTTATATTGAGGGGCATGTTTGGTGGGGTTATTTTGTAATAAAGAAATTAATATTGGGAAATGATCACTTGTATGCAAGTCATCAACTGTATTCCAATCCAATCTGTCTACTATGTTTGTTGTACATAGAGTTAAGTCGATTGAGGAATATGTTCCATGTGTTTTAGAAAAATATGTGCTGATTTCGTCATTACACCACATGTCAATATGAATCTATGAATTCTTCTATTTTACTTCCTGCTCTATTTGATTCTGTACAATTACAGTCCCACATTGGGTTGTGGGCATTAAAATCACCTACTATTAACGTTGGTTCCTTAGTATTATTAAGTAATTCTTTGATTTGTCAACGTCATAATTTTTATTAGGTTGATTGTACAAATTATAGTTACATAATTATCGTTTTTATTCGTATTCTAATACTCGACGTTTGCAGATCAGTAAATTTTACAGGTACTATGTCATAACATACTTTGTTATGTACATATATAGCAGTTAAATTTTCTCTTTTGATGCAGATGCTAAGGTATATTTACCTATCATTAATATTGTTTTGTTGACATGTTGCAAACATAATATCATTGGTTCATATTCTTTTAATAACCGTTGTATTTCTCTTTAATCTGGTCTGTAGACCATTTACGTTCCATTGTATAATATAACTATTGAAAATATTTTTTATAGCGGTCGGTTTTACTCTCTTTTTGTATTATCAATTTGGAATTTTTCTAATAATTTACTCACGACATTCATCTGTTTTTCCTTATAATAGACTAAGTGCTCAATGCACATGCACCCTTTTTCATGGTTACTCAAATCTGTGTTTTCTTTTTTTCTATATTTCATAAAATTTCTTATAATGTTTGTTAAACCATCTTTTGTTATGCTTTTGTTGTTATTGCATAATTCAATGAAACAATCATTACATCCACAAGTATTATCATGTGTATTTCTTTTTCATTTGCTCTTGTTCCAATTACTGGAGAAGGAGTAATCTCTTCTCCCTTGACATAATCATTATCATCTATGGTTTGATTCTCTTTACTATTTCTCAGTGTTCTCGACATTTGTTTCATTGGTTTTATTATTATTTTAGGAGATAAAGGTATATTCTTAGCTTGTTTTTGTTTTTGTTCCTTTTTCAGCTCTCCCGCCTTTATTTTAACTGGATGTTTCTCTAATAATAGTTGGTTTTTTTGGTTTTGGGTGGTGTTCTCTCTAAAGGCCTTTTTTATCTTTAATTTCCTGTCTATCTCTACCCTCTTCTGTCACTTTAGTAGCAGCATCCTCCTGTGTTTCTATCTGCATTAATATTTCAAATGAATTGGACAAAATATTATCCATCTCATTTGTACCTGTTTCTTTATTTTTTACAATTTTATTTTTTATTTCAAATTATTAATTTTTTCTTGAGATTTACTTTTCTGTGCTCTGTTATTTCTATCTGTTTCTTTTTGTTCATTTTTGCTCTTGTTATTGAGGAATATGAATGTTTCTTAGATGGATCTTGCATTCTATCTCACTTTTAATTCCAATTTAGCCTCTCTTATAGACATCCCTGTTCGTTCTTGCAACATTTTTGACTCTGTATTGTATATGTAGTACAACACACTCCTTGGACCTAGCATGATGATCCTGTCCACAGTTTACACATTTTGGTTCTCTACATTTCCATTGTGTGGCATGTTCGTTAGATCCACAATAAGCACATACAGGTTCATTTTACAGTTTTTTTTTGTGTGTCCATACATACTACAATTTTGACATTGTAGTGGTTTGGGAACATAAGGTCTCAATTCTCTATTTTGACCCAAAATTTTTATTTTTGAGGTAACTCTTGACCCTCAAATTTTATTTTTGCAATTCTTAATGCTTTTTCCATTATTTTGTTTACTTGGTATTATATATACTCACAATCTTGAATTTTGGTATATCTCATTTTAAGAGAGTCCAACAGTATATTTTTTCAACCGGTTCATCATTATTTTCAGGAAGTACAATAGTACCCTGAATGCTGTTTATAGTGTCATGCTTTTTTATTTGTACATTTACATTGTCAATACTTTTATTGACAAGATAGTCCTTCAGACTGGTTTTTGTTTTGATTTCTATAAGCCACATCTTCATTTTTTATTTGTCTAAATGACATTTCTGTCGTTGAATGTCTTTTCAAATAAGAAGTTTTCTAATTTTAGGGCTGATATTTGCTGTTCTGTTTCTAAGGTTAGAAATCCTTGACCAACTTCCACTCCCAAAGAGGGAGTCGAAGTGAGTCAAGGTTGGGTCAAGACGATATTTACTTTTTTTTTATTTGCTTTTCTACTGGAGCATAAGGTTCCAGTGTGATTATATTTGTATTTTTATTGATTTTTCCAGAGAAAGGTTGTTACAAGAGGTTCCAGTGGTCGTCATCTGTGCCAAAATCAAAGGGCCCAGGGGTACTCACTTTATTTTCACTTTGCATAAAGATTTGAGGAGGAAAAAAAAAAAAAAACCTGAAAACCTTAAAAGATATCATCAGCCTTTCATGGAGTTCATTTCCTCCACTAATGGCACAAGTGAGAACTGACTCCCAAATGTCCACGTCCCTACCCTACCCCAAAGGGGATGACAAAACATGATTAGTATGGCTCAAGTGTAAGCCAAACCTGCTTGATAGGACTGAGAGCATTACTAGAATACAATCATCCCCACCCTAATCACATTATGGGCAAACCGGACAGAATGCCAAGAGTCCTATTCCCAGAACCTAGACCCCCTGGAATCCGTGGTCCAGTCCCTAAAGAATAGTTCCACCTTTGAGCTATCAATCTGAAAACTCAGGTCCGAACATTATCGGGCAGTTGATGGTCCTACCACAGTTCTCACTATTTAGCTTTAGATATAAACCCAATCCCAGCTATGATATCTTTTCCTATTTATCAGGTCCAATAAATTTGTAGTAAAGTGAAAAATTCCCATGCTATTTAAATCCAAAGGTTTGTAGGTGATCAAATGGGACTCTTGGACTCTTATTCTTCAACAGAATCCTGGAAAGAAAAGCCCCTCACCACCCAAAGTGGACCCAAATGAAGGAACCTCTGTCAAGCTGGAATGACGAAGACCACACTCATTCTATTGATTGATTGATGATCATGAAATTTGTCTTGAAGACCAGGAGCTGCCCATCAGGATTATTCAGCTCCATGATGAAGTTGAAATATGGATGATATGTTTGATAAGTGAATGATAACATACTAGTAAAATTCACCATTAAAATATGAACGTAAAAATGAAGAATGATATTGGATAAACCAGGAAAAAAATATATATTAAACTTTGGTCAAAATATTTACCCCTTTATAAAATAAATATGACTAAAATCTTTATTGAATATACTAAGATCATATCTCATTAAAATAAACAGATTCTTTCAGATAACCCAGGTCATCTAAATCAATGCCATCATGTAAAATTTCTAAAATAGTCTTAAACTTACTAATGAATCACCCTTGATTAATGGGTATCATGTGCACAAGCATGTATCCAACTTAACTAAACAACATTACATTCAAACCAACTTAGGCACTTATCATTCTTTTGTTTAATTATTTATAGGTGAAGCCTTAAGAATTGTAATTATATTAGGATGATCTCAAATCTTCTTTAGTTACATGATTAAAACCCGAACTCCATGAATTGATTACTATTTATTAATGTTTTGTTTTCCATAATCAAGTTCATCTCTAGAGCCATTTTGTACCAATGTATCAATCTTTAAATGTTTGTGCTCATACCCCTATTGTCCCTGATGATTCCTGATTTGTCCTCCCTCAAGCTGCTGCTCCATCTTTCTTCATCATCAGCATTTTGGTTTTGTTAATAAGTCACTTTGTGACACTAGACTTTCAATTTCAAAATTAATTAGTTTTCAACTGCTTTTAAATATATGATGGTTTTATAACTCTGTTTTAGACATTAAACTTATTCATCTGTTTTAGACTTAAACAGAGTAACAAATTAATTTATTTCCATATCAATTTCAGATGCCAAATTCTCATCTGCATTTATGATCATCAGTCAGGTCTTGCTTTTGATCAAGCAATTCAAAAGGTCTTTCATTGAGAGAGAAAAGAGAATTTAGATAAAACCAATATAAAAGATATCAACAAATAAATTAACAGAGCCAATTGAACACAATTCAAGAAAGAAAGCAAAAATTAAGTTTGTTCCTCAATGATTTTTTCAGCCTCTAGCAGTTTGTGTTTGGATGCTACTCAGTTTCTGAATGTTTGTTAAATTTCACATATGTCATTACCATTCCACCATTCATTGTAGGTCTACTGTGTTTATACCATTGTTTCTGTGCAGGTTCTTTCAATATTTCCAAATTTCCTTAAGACCTATCTTCAGACTGAGTTCCTGAAAACTTATAAAAAAATGGTTCTCTGTTAATTAGGACATTGCAAGTGGCATTAATGTCTGTTGGTCAAGAAACTGTATTTAATGATTACAAATCATAATCTTGATTTTGATGTTTATATCAATTTTATCTGGCATAAAAAACAATCATATTTTAAAAGATGAGAATGTGATGAATCAAAGTGCCAATGCCATTCACTCCCACTTGCTATAATTGATTATGAATATTGTTTTAAGGGTGAGCTCTTTGATAAATCTGAAACTGTCTTATAACACTTGGGTAAATGCGATTCCTTTTAAGGGCTAAAATGATTTAATAATGAAAACAAAATTCTGATGCACCTGTGTAAAACCTGTGTTTTTTCCTTGCACTTTTATTTTTAAACATCGATAATTGACTCTTTTCATATTATAAAAAAAATTTTCTCAAAGTTTATTATAAGTGAAAATAAAAAACCAGTTTCCAAAGCGCTATTTCGTAGTGGTGGTTAATTTTACCATGTTAAGTTTAGCTTTGTAACTTTTAGGGTAAAAGCTTCACTTCTCGAAAACTCTCAGCACATTTGAAATGATGTTTCTTTATAAAATTTAGGTTTTGTTGAGGAAAAACTCTAAACATAAGGCACAACTTGGGAAGGGGTGAATGATTTTTAAATAAATGCATTCAGGGATATCAATTATTTTTTTGTTTGTGGAATCAAAACTTGGAATTTTTAATCCTTTGGTTCTTAACAATGTCCAGGATATATTAATTTCTTATTTATTTTTAGGTGCAGTATGGAGTTCACTTCTAGTTCTAAGTTTTCTCACATGATCTAAATGCTCTTGAAATATTCTAAGGCATTCTGTAGTGGATAATTGGTATTTTCTAGGTTGCGTCTGAAACTACAAATCTAGAAAGTCTTAGACTGTGTCAATGATAGACTTCATTTGCTTTACATAAATTAAGATTGGTCCATTGGCTCTCCAAGTTCCTTGGATAGTTTTTTAATTAGAATTAATCCTCTTTTAATTTTGAGAAGACACTAATATTATTTGAGGCTTTCTTTAACTGAGTATCAAATAATTTTCTAAATTTATTTTATTCTCTTTTGGTTAATTATGATTTCAGGTTTTTATTATAACTGGACTGCTTTTCACCCAGGGCATTTGCAATTTTTGAGAAAACATGACTGCTTGAGTCTTATTGATGTTTAGGACAAATTCAGAGATGAAAAGACGTTTCTTATCATTTTATTAACGATTCGTTAATGGATGTTTTATGGGTCATTTTGAATAATGTTTGGCAAAATCATCCATATTAATAGTTTATTATGCGTTTACAAAATGTTGAATAGGTTTATTAATATACACATTTATCAAAGTTTATTTTAAAGTAAACTGGAATCCATTAAGAGTCTCTCAATGTGGAACATTTTCATTAATGGAATGTTTTTCCCAAAACATCATCAATATCTGACCTGGAAAAGTTTGATCTGTCAGAAAGTTTTGGATAACGAATAATTTTGTGGTCACATGTTTAAGATTTATGTCTTGATTTTAATGAGTAATGTATTATGGGAGATAAAACAAAACAGTTTAACGCTATAAAATCCAGATCTTACAAATACTTTTGGAGGATATTAAATTTCTTTGATTTTGTGGTCATCAGGACTTAGATGGACCTCTACTTTGATTTCAGACAAGAACATGAAACCCGAATGAAAGATTATTTCCTCGAATGACTTCTTGTTAGTCAAGGATGCTGGACTGAATTTCTCAGGTGAGTCTTTTCATAAGCAAATTGTTAAAGAAATTGGTCTGTAATTATTCACATTACTGGGATCCTTTCAAAATTTGGGGAATAAATTATGACATTTCGCCATTTATTTTTTATATTTCGATTTATTATTTTTAATATTAAAAAAGTTTAACCAGACCACTGAGATGACTAATCAGCTCTTATAGGGCTTTAGCCCAAGGTTTCCTGAAAGATGTTGAAGAGATATGTTATATTCTTACCAGAAAAAGGTCATTCCCATGATGATGAATAAATGAAAATGAAGTTTAAAAGAAAAAAATGAAATTTATGTTTACTTGAAACCATGTATACAATAAATACATTTGCTTTTCCATGCATACAAAAAAATTGAAGATTAAAAAAATAAAATAAAATTTCATAAAAATCTAAAATTAAAATTCATTTTTACAATATATTTTTTTAAAATAAATAAATATTCTGTATTTTTATTATTTACTTGGAAATTATATTTTGTCTAAAAGTTACATTCTTAATGAAACCCAAAATTGGGATGACTGAAAATCATTTAAAATTCTGATAAAATTTCCCCCATTGATTTATTTCCAAAGGCTGATACTCGCTGTTGATTATATTTTGGACAGTCGAACAACATGTTTGACTGTTATCAACACTTTGCATTCTGGGCATTCAGGAGGGCCACATGGACTCTATCAAGTGTCCATGTGTCAAACGAGTATGGTCAATTCTAAGCCGTGTTAGGACAATACTTGTGTTTTCTGTTCTCTTACAACCCGAACTCCAAAACCAATGCTGGATTTTATCTGTTTCAACTTATTTTTATAAAATCCTCGTTCCATATGTTTTGCCATTTATTTATAATGATTGTTTTTATATCTGTTATGTAATCACTAATTGGGATTTTTATATTTGTTCTTGCCATCAGACTGTTTTTAGCTGCTTTATCAGTGTCCCACATTTCCAACAAATCCCTAATCTGTGGCGATCAACATATTTCAATATTTTTTCCATCATTATGAATTTAAGGATGTTCATATTTAATTTCCTGTACAATATTATTTTTTAAGTAGTAACAATGAGATGACCTGTTAGAGTTTCTGGAGAATCGATAAAAAAACAAAATTATTGAATGTTACTTGTTTTAAATTTATAAAATTGTGTATAATTTTGATGGTAACTTGTGAGCAGATTGCACAAATTCTCTTTCTGAAGACTGAGGTTTTTCGAGAGAAAAGATTTAACTGATATTATTACCCAGAGGGATGTTATAGGTGCAGTATCCTGGATGACATGTTGGGATTTAGACCCATCTGTATAAATCGTAAACACCCTAATGCGACCATAATGCTTTCATCTTATAGATTGAAGAAATGGTTTTTGTCTATTTGTTCTGTTGTATATGAGGAACTTTTTGATAGATATTTCAACTGAGTGCAATTTTCTGTTTTATTCATAGTCAAATATCTGTTAACTTATGTTGGAGGTACTTACTCTAATCATATTCAGTGATTCAAACAATCTATTAGCTCTAATTGTTCTTAAAGGAGGTGGATGATTGTTTATAAATAACTCTTAGCCCAAATAGATTTTTGTTGGTGAATCACTTGCCTTGATTCTTAATGCACTTTTATTGTTATGAACTCTTTTTGGAGGAACAGTGGCAGTTCGCTACATTCGACTTGTACTGAGGAGACTGGTGAGGATCTAAATGCTCCTGTACATATTCTTAGTCCTTCATTGTGAATCTTGTTTTAACATTTTCCCGAGACACGACAAGCTGAACCATATACTTCAGTTCCGTGTTTCAAAACGATTGATTGATTGATTGATTTGTTTATTAAAATCTGGTGTCATAACATCTAGTATTTATTGATTCTGTGCAACAATGTCAATAGAAAAATTAAGGCAAAGTAAAATAAATTTTTGGTTATAAAAATATCTAAAAGTTATGTATATAAATATTTAAAAAAATTCTTTTAAAAATTCTCTAAAAGGTATGCATATAAATATTTGAATAAAAATCTCCAGGTTTAAAATAAATTTCATATAAATATATCTAAATGATACGTATATAAATAAATTTCTTCATATATTCTATATACAAGCTAAATTTTTTTATATATATATATACATATCCAACATAAAAGTATACAATTGTCTGTGTGTTTGTGTTTTCCAGTTTTGCTAAAGATTAAAATTATCAACTATCTTGTCCCCAAGACAGGAACCTTCAGTGTCTCAATTTTCTCGCTTGGAACTCCAGCTGATTACACAGGGTTTCATTCATTGGGGTAAATGTCCCACACTCAGGGCGCAGTAAGTCTTCGAATGTTATTGGAAATTTCTCACGGGACAAATGAACCCATGCTGCTGAGTCAATGTCAATCCTTTCAACCTGGTTGTTTGTTTGAGTGATCTCCTTGTGAGTTTGGGGATAAGACCAAGTAGCTGGAAATGATGTTAGCCTAGTTGGCAACTGCCTGGATTTGTTAAAATACTCTCCCACTGGGACTGCCAACGTTTTTTTATTGTTTGTCCTACTACAGGATATCATCCCGATAGTGAACAGAGGCATCTTTTGGGTTCCCAAGAGGTTGACCGTGATTTCGCTAGTTGGGACTGCTTTTTGCTCCCATCCACCTGTACATGGGAATGCAAGTGGTTGAATGAACTAGGCTCTCTCTGTTTTCAATAAAAACAACCATTCTAATACTTCTAAAATCAGTGATTTCTTGAGGGTAAGATTCCAGTGCCTGAAGTGTTTCTTTTTGAATCACTATATATAATAAAATTCATTGTTATGAATTAAAATCTCCTTGGAGGTTTTTGTGTTTGTTATCGTAAGTATGAATGACTGAGATTGTTAACCTTCCATTTTTGTAAATAAACTGAGAAAGTCTGACGCCAGCATCAACTTTTTATCATCCATGAAGATTGGTGTGTCACTGCCATGTTCCATCGTGGGTGATCTAAAAATCAGCACTGCATGGCCTCACAGTGCCTGACTTGAGAAAATTAAAAATCTTAGTGGTCCTTCTAACTCTGGATTTCCAGGGGAATAACAGTCCCCTAGGGGAATCTTCACCTATGGTGTTTTTAATTTTGCTGGTAGAATCAAGTTTACTCTAAATGCCAAACAGATGCGGTTGATATTGATGATTTTCATAATAATGCCTGGAGGCTTTCCCTAGAATCTCATACATATGCTGGTCAAACAGAAGGTATAGTTTAGCTGTTGTGTAAACCAAATAATGAGACTCATAGTGCAGCAGATTGCTGTAAAAATCGTTCAGATAGTGAAACAAGCATGAAATTTGGCACAAACATTCCTAAGACTACGCTCTCTTAGAAAAGGGCGCTGGTCACCTGAAAATCCAAGATGGCGGCTATTTTTCAAAATGGCCGCCATCTATGTTGAGATTCACTGGTTTGGGAGCATCTATTGGATGGAATATGCCAGTTTTTTTTTTTTTTAAACCTCGACTTTTAGGTTATAAAAATGTTCCATACCACACATTTTATTGAAATCCCTTACTAAATGAATTGTAACCAAGATGGCGTACAAAATGGTTGCCATAAAAGTTTTTTCTATCCACAGCGCTAGCAGACATAGAGACCAACTGTTTTTATTTAATGGTATATTCATGTGATCAGACAGTTTAACTAATATGCTATTTTCAACTGAAATAGTAATGGTATGGTCACATACAACATTGTGTCTAAGACTGTAACCATAAAAAGAAAAGAAGAGAAATACGGACTAAACGCAACCAATCTATGTATAGGTCTCTCAACCTACACCTTTGAAAAATTCGAGGATAAGAAGGTAGGCATAGCATGACACGTTGGATGCTCAAGCTAGATTATCTACTGAAGAGAGGGCAATATTTATCTAGACTTCACATTTGCAAGTGCACAGAGCTGTGCAGGGAAGACCCAGCTTGTAGCACTTGCACCTTTCCCGACAGCCTGCTTTGCATCCACATTTGGTAAGCTGTTGGCAACTCTTGGCTAAGGGCGAGTTGGTTGTCCAGAGGACTTGCCATGCTTCACCAGACTTTTGCCATCCCCACTCAGCAGGGTTCTCTGGCTGTGGCTGACACTGGGTGGCCTGCCCCCACACACAACCAGCCTGGTACGCAGCACGCTTGGTGTGTTGGAGGAGAGCTCCCTGGTTGGTGGAATGGCCTCATATGCCCTTTGTTTTCTGGCAAACATATCAAGTCTAGCCTCATCCACAGTGCCAGCAGTGCTGGATCTTTCATACATAAGTATGACAAACCTCTCCAGGACCTTCAGGTCACTCTCTTCCACTCTGAGAGGGTAGTGACTCAGTTTGGAGAACACAGTGGAGGCCTCTGGAAAGATGTTCCATGTCTGCCAGGCGGTCTTCTTGCCCTTGCTCCGGAAGGCTGACACTGTATCACAGCCTGTGAACGCATGGAAGAAGAGCATGCCATTCACCTTCTCCTGGCCCAGAGAGTTGCACAGGTCATGCACAGCAATCCAGTGCAGGCTCTGGCCTTGGCCAAATACCACCCATAGCTTCTCTAGCCCTAGATTGTGGAGAGTGGAGAAAGCACTGACTGCAACGACAAGAACATCTGTGTCATTTGCTTTAACCGTGATGGTCTTGGCTCCATGTTCTGTGGCATATTTGGCATGGAGAAAGATGCGGGTGTCAGCTTCCTCATGAGAGCACTTTTCCAGTCCCTGAAGACTAGCCTCATGAGTGCTGAGGACAGCAGACCCTTTCGTGGCAATGACAACATTTGTGGCAGACATCTGGGCAACTTTGTCTGCCAGGAACTGGAACAACTCTGTCTTGTTGGCATCGTGTCTTAGGAAATTGCGCCAGTTGGATGGAATTGTGTTCTTGTCTGTCACCTTGTGCCTTCCTCCTTGACCACGTTGGAGCCTGGTCTCAGCTTTGAGGCTGGATGTATTGTATACATCAAATACAAGATGTGATGATGTGTACTTGCTGCTATAGGATTGTATCACAGGCAAGAAGTCGCAAAGTGCATAGCCCTCAAAGGTCTTTCCTTTCTTTGGTGGCAAGGCATGGACCAAAGCTGATCCATCTACAATGAGGACATCAGTCTTTGGTTCTTTGTCTTCTAGTGTAACATGACTCTCCAGGACCGAGGTCAGCTGAGACTTCTGACATGTGTACAGCCTACCACCCTCACTAAGGGAAGCTGGGAATGTTTGATTCTCGTGCTGGAAGAATTCCTGCAGATCACATTCACGGCTCTGACAGGATATAAATAGCTTTGAGAAAAGCTGGCAATCCTCCTTCAGAAGTTTCTGCTTTGACTGTTCTACAGGAGCAGCTTCTTGCCTGAAGAAGTCAGTTCTGTTCTTCTTTATCGGCTCATAGAAGGAGACTGCATTGTTTGCCAAAGAGTCTGAAAACTTCTGAAATTTAGTGCGGCCTCTGTCAAGGTGTGTCTGTAGAAGTTCTGCTGAGCTGGGGTGGGCAATGTCTTTGTTGTCAATGGAATACAGATCCTGGCTCTCTTCCTGAAAAGGACTTCCCAAGTGTTGCAAAGCCAATGACAGCTTGCTGACTCTCTCCAAGAATGTCTTCTGCGCATGAGGTGTTTGTTCATGGTGTGTTGTCTGCTCATTAGACTCCTTACTTTGAACCTCTGTTTCGTATGCAGACACCAAGCGGATGATCTCTGGGCCAGCCACCATCCATCTTCTGAGTGCTGACGGATCTTCAGTCAGCCCAATGGCTCCGCCATCAGCCTTTATAAAGGCATTGGTCTGCTCATGAGCTTGGTCAAGAGCCATTGCTGAGAACTGGCGACTGGTCTTGTGCACAACAAAGTTGCCAGCCTTGAACTCCTTGTGCAACTCTGGGTGTGAACTCTCTAGGGTAAGCATGTCCCTGAGGTGAATAGGCAGCCAACGAGCATAGTTTGTATTATTGTTGGAAAAGAAGTAGGGTATCAGCTCATGCAATGCCTGGCAGTAGAGGACAAAATTGGCCTCACGGAAGGACCTGATCAGTAGGAATATCACAAGTTCCATAGACAACACCATGTGCCAGAAGTGGAACTGTGGACTCTGCTGTCTTCGAAGGTCACACCACTCCTCAAACTCTAATGCCTGCTCATTGTTGTTTGCTTTCTCAGCACAGTAGTCAGTGTATGCTGTCCTCAGGAGTTTGTACAAACTAGAGGCTGTAACCTGGTGCATCTGCCGTGTCCTGGTTACACTTGCAGCTGACAGGAAGGATTCTGCAGTTCCAGATGAAGCAACTCCTGCCTCCACCAGAGCTCCTGTCCAACCACTGCCATGAAGAAGAGTACCAAGAGATGTCATTGCTGCCATCTCAATGTGCAGACCACCAAACATTACCAGATACTTGTCTTCGCCATACTGATCAGGCCACTGCCACTGCACCTGCTTTGCTACGGCATAGATTGGCTGATCAGCTGTGATTATGGGTATCTGACCAGGGTTCAGAAAATCAGTGACATCCTGCACTTTCTGCATCACGTGTTTGATCGTAGCAACAGAATGAGCCTGATCACGCAGGAGAGGAAGCAATGAAGTTATGGTTACTTCAAATTCTGGGCTTCTCTTCATTGAAGCGTGATGAGCTGACCACGTCAGATTCACTGCATCATCTATTTCCTGGGTGACTATGACCTTGTCTAGCCACTGATACTCCAGTGCAAGCTGTGGCCCCAAGATATCTGTGGGTGGCTTTGGTATTGCAGTGTTTGGTGGCACAGGGTTCTTTGTTTGAAAGGAAGCTGGTGAGATGTTTGTGAATGTGTCCGGCAATTCAGGCACCGACCTCACTTTCTCAGGTGCAAACTTTAGTTGCTGTCTTTCCTGTCCAGTGTTCTCCTTGGTGGGGTGCTGAAATATGGAGATGCTAGTTCCATGGAAGGAGGTAGTGGCAGTAGTTGCAGATGGGTTGTGGTCGATGTTGTCCATCACTGCAGTGGTGAACAACCCTTTTCGCAGTACTGGGGGACAGACCACACCCTCCTCCACATATTTGCTAACTGTGGCATCTCCTAACTGTGCAGAGACCTCCAGTACTCTGTCATAAGAGATACTGAGGCCATACTGATGTAGCATTTCAACCAGATTTCTCTTCCTGGTTTTGGCATAGACTGAGAGTCCCATGTAGACTGGGAATGGTGTTTCTCTGTCTTTGGAGTGTCTATGAGTTGTTGCTCCCTCTTTGTATCAGGAGTAGCAGTTGAACTGCATGAGCTGTGCAATGGCCTGGTCTGACTTTGATGCTCCAAATCGTAACTGTGACTTGATGTCAGCCCCATGCTCAACCATCCCTACAAACTGGAGCAGGAGAGGAGGCACAGAATTTCGTACACAAGCCTCAGAAAATGTGCCATCAAACCGTGACTGATGATCAAGTATAGACTTTCTGAGAATATTTGCTGCTTTAGCAATGATAACTGCCTCTGAAAGATCAGATGATTGAGCAAGTGCTTTTCCCACATCCTTTTGAAATGCAAGTAATACATCTCTGCCAGATTTATGAGCCTCAAGTTCTGGAATTTCTGCCAGAAGTTTGTCTTTGAGTCTCGTGGAATTTACACTTGGTGACTCTACACCTAATTGTTCCAGACGTTGTTGGTAGAGGTGGCAAATATCTGCCAGCCGAAATGTGACTGGATCATCTGAACAAAGGTTGTTTTCAACAATGTATGTCATCAGTTCTGACAGAACTAGTGGATACACATCTGATTCTGACTCAGTGCTACCTTGGTCTTTCTCAAGGCTCCTCAGGTAGGACCTTTTTCTGTTGTAGAGGGCACAAAGACAGGCATGGTGATACTTAAACTCCTGTGCAATGACATCCCCACCAGTCAACTTAGCAAGGAGCTTGCCATCACTAAGTATCTCTGCACATTCACGCAATTTCAAGTCAAGGCCCTTAGTACTAGCCTGTCTGAGATCAGATGCAGGTGCCACTTTCTCACAGAAAATGCAAACTTCATTGTCATGACTGGTTCGGCGCAGTTTTGCACGACTAGTCTCAGTGTTGCTGGTCTGGTCATTGGATTGTCGCTTTCTTGCACGGTCCAGTTTAGTGTTGTTAAACAACAAGCGACAGTTCACATGGTATTTTGCTGCATTTTTTCCTGAGAGTGGCCTCTATGCCATCACCTTCATCCAGCCTTGCTGGATCCATTATCAGTGGCATTTCATTAATTTCACTGAACATGGGAATGTTCCTTGCCAGCATTGTGTACCCATCATGGTCTAGGACATGATGACTTGGAGGTGATGTCAAGTGCTCACCTCTTTTGTCCTTCTGACAAAGACAACACAAACTCCAGTTTGTTTTTCTACTGCTCAATATTGGATTGGCATCACATTCTGCCATGATTTCACTTTTGATTAAGGCCGAGGGTTATCCTTTACCACCTTAAACAAAGCACACATTCCTGTATGGGATTCAACTAGGTTCGGTCTCCCTACACCTAGCCCGATCATTCATCCAGTGCCATTTAAGTCCCGTGTGATCTGTACACCATCCGGGTAAGTACATGAACCATCATGTACAGCCCCCATACCCTTGGCTCGGCTCTCCCGGCTGGCACATCCTGTCTATTCAGGTGCGGCTATCTAACTATAGCTGGTCTGGGGCTGTTAGAAAGCATTTGGGACACTAAACTAAACTATACTACAACTACTAGTCTAAGACTACAGGATTAGTAAAGCTGGATTAGCTGGCACTGAACCCCATGCTGAGTTACACAGCAGTGATGTCACCAGTGTGCCCTGGTTGTGTGCAGACATACACTCTTTTACATTTATTAATTTTCCTTCAAAATTGATGAGTTATTCGAAAGAGATGGCCTCATTAGGATCTAAAACCACAGAAACCAAGATCCATGCTTAAAACGATAATTGTTGAACGGGCATTATTTCTCATTATAATTATTGTTTCTACCTTTTCTTGGCAGCCATATAGCCCCCATATTTAAAGGTAAACTGTACTGGGAAGCTACAGAAACATAATATTCACAAGAAATAGTATGGAAGAGCTTTACCATATTGCTAGAAGCAAATACATGCCATTCTAGTGAAAAATTAGCCAAAATCTGTCGATACTGGCCGCCATCTTGGAATTTGGCCGCCATATTAAATTTTTTGCGTGGCCAGCGCCCTTTTCTGATAGAGGGAACTTTAAAGAGCACTTGTGCAAAATTTCATGCTTGTTTCACTATCTGAACGATTCTTATGAAATATGCAATTATCTGCTGCACTCGCATCCATACGTTAATTTTAAAAAGACCAGGGCTTTATACAATCTCAACATCTGAGTTCTGTCTGCACCCCACACAGTATGAGACAGAACTTTCAGCAAATTCATCGCTTTCAAGCATTTGGTCTTAATTACTTCAAATTTGGGATCCAGGCCAGCTTACTATCGAAAATCAACCCAAGGAACCTCGTTTCACCTACACATGGAATTCTTTGCCTATGAATAAATAGATCTGGATCAGGATGAAATACTCTTATGCGACAAAAGTGCATAGTTACCGTTTTACTAGTAGAAAATTTAAAACCATTAACCTCAGCCCACTTCATTATATTGTCGATGCAGAGCTGAAGGCGGCGTTCAGCCACTGCCATCCTTGAAGCTGCAAAGGAGATTGAAAGGTCGTCAACAAAAAGGGTATATGTTATATCTGAGGGAATTAATTTGGAAACCCCATTGATTGCCAAGGCAAACAATGTTATGCTTAAAACACTTCCTTGTGGTACTCCTTCTTCTTGACTGAATACTTCTGACAATTTTGCTCCAACCAGGACCTGAAATAGCCTATTTTTAATAAAAGCCTTAATGAAGAGGGGCAAATTGCCTCTCAGGTTACATTCATGAAGGATCCTCAAAATGCCATATCTCCATGTTGTATCATAAGCCTTCTCCAAATCAAAGAAGACCGTGATGTGATGTTGCTTGTTGGCAAAAGCTTCACATATTGAAGACTCCATTCGAAGTAGAACATCAGTTGTGGAGTGCATGCTTCGGAAGCCACACTGTGCTGGGGACAGATATTTACCCCGTTCTAAGTACCACATCAAGTGTGTGTTTACCATTTTTTCCATGATCTTGCACAAGCATGATGATAGTGCAATTGGACGATAATTTTCTACTTTAAACGAGTCTTTTCCAGGTTTCACAAACGGCAATAATTTTAACATCTCCCAGATCTTAGGAAGATATGCTCCTGTAAATTCTGTTAATAAGGCTCAATATGAATTGTTTGGTATTTTCAGGGTTTGCTTAATCATTGAATACGTTATATCATCCAGTCCAGGAGCTGATTCATTACATTTATTTAGGGCCGATAGAAATTCCCTCATCG
The DNA here is from genome assembly GCF_040412425.1 of Macrobrachium rosenbergii. Lineage (NCBI taxonomy): Eukaryota > Metazoa > Arthropoda > Malacostraca > Decapoda > Palaemonidae > Macrobrachium > Macrobrachium rosenbergii. The sequence goes on along the minus strand of NC_089741.1, from coordinate 9,503,608 downwards.
TAAACGTATCATTGTATTTCTCATGTCTCAACGTATTAAAATCTATTTCAACTTGTTCCATCTGCTGCCTTTGAGCCGAGTATGGTCGATCATAGTTTTTCTTTGCAACATTAGCAAAATGATTAGCAAACTCATTTGCAACTAACTGGGGGTCTGCTACCTCACAACCATTGATCTTGATAACTGGAGGTTGACAGGGAGTAAACTTGCCTGCTATTTTTTTCTAACTCTCTTCCAAACTAGTGTTAGAGGAGTTTTCAATTTATTGAAGAAATAAAGATTGTCCAAGATTCTTTTCGTGCTTTTTTGATTTCCAAACGAAAATGAGCTCTTGCTTTTCGAAATTCTACACGGTAATACTCACATTTTCGTCTACGGTATCTTGTGTATGCAGACCTCATAGTTCTATGAGTTTCCTGGCATTTACGAGTCCACCAGGGAACCGGTCGGCGGATAAATACGCCTGATGTCCTGGGTATGGACTGAAGACCAACCGAGAACAATATTGTACTTAAAAATTCAAGAGCATCATCTGCGCTGGGAAAGTCATCAGCAGAGTCATCTATTGAGCTTTGCTCCTGGAATGTTGCCCAATCAGCTTTTTTGTATTCCATCTAGGTAGCCTGGAAGATGGAGGACTTGATGCTGAACTCACCACTATTGGGAAATGGTCACTGGTGAATCTATCATTTATAACTCTCAATTAAAATCTATAAGGCAGTCATCACTACATATAGATAGATCAATTGCCGATAAGCGTGCCTGTTTGAACGTGAAAATGTGTAGACTCCCCAGAGTTGAGGATCCCCACATTTTCACCTTCTATGTGATGGAACTTAGGCATCTTCCTCTTTGGTTGGTGACAATATCACCCCAAAGAGGGCTTCTGCAATTCATATTTCCCAAAATAATAAAGGGACGTGGTAACTGTTGGATAAGAGATTTAAATTCATTGATTGGGAAGACTTCATTTGGTGGTAGATAGAGAGAGCATACTGTATATTTTCTTTGAAGATGGATCTGTACACCTATTACTTGCAAAGCTGACTGGATATTAATAGGATTTTGTGGGGTATCATTTCAAACATACAAAACGACACCACCATGACTTCCCATATTTAAATTATAGGTGGAGTAATAAGATGTATACTCTCGTGGGCTGGGGCACATGTTGTTACCAATCATGGTCTCCTGCAGAGCTATACAAACAGGAGACACTTCTGATATAAGCAGTCTCAATTCTTCCCACTTTGCTCTCAATCCCTGACAGTTCCACTGGAGAAAGTTAATGAATTTTATTTTCCTTTAGAGGCTGTAATATTGGAGCCTCTTTTAAGCGCTTTCAGCTTGCTACCTTGCTCCTTTTTTCTAGAAGGAGACCGATTGTTTGTAGCGGCCTTCCTTTTTAGGGGGTTGTCGGTTTCAGGGACACCAGACAAAGCTGATGTCTCCTGAGGAGGGGTGTGAAGATCAGCAGTGCCAGCTACATCCGGCACTGACTCCGATGAGTTGGGAGCGCCAGCAATGACTGGCGCAGCCTCCAAAGAGGCGGGGGCGTCGGCAACCACTGGCGCAGCCTCCAAAGAGGCGGGGGCGTCAGCAACCACTGGCACAGCCTCCGAAGAGTCCGAAGCACCAGCAATGACTGGCGCAGCCTCCAAAGAGGCGGGGGCGTCGGCAACCACTGGCGCAGCCTCCAAAGAGGCGGGGGTGTCAGCAACCACTGGCACAGCCTCCGAAGAGTCCGAAGCACCAGCAATGACTGCCGCCGCCTCCAAAGAGGCAGAAGCGCCAGCAATGCCTGGAGCAGCCTCTGAAGAGGCGGAATCGCCGGCAATCACTGGCGCAGCCTCCAAGGAGGCACGAACGCCAGAAACCACTGGCGCAGCCTCCGAAGAGGTAAAAGTGCCAGCAGTCACTGGCACAGCCTCCAAAGAGGCAGAAGTGCCAGCCATCACTGGCACAGCCTCCAAAGAGGCAGAAGTGCCAGCCATCACTGGCACAGCCTCCGAAGAGGCAGAAGCACCAGCCATCCCTGGCACAGCCTCCGAAGAGGCTCGGTTACGAGTCATCACTGGTGTTTTGTTTAGATTGGCCTTTGTACCATTTATATTCTTTCTCCGGTTGGTGGCTACACTGGCAAAGGATATTCCTGGTCTAACATATAAGTTTAATACTCTCTCTCTTGCCTCTCTAAATGTAAGTCGTTCAGTTACCCTTAATGATTGAATCTCCTTTTCCATGATGTATACATCACAATTTATTGAAGATGAAGGGTGATTCTCTCCACAATGTACACACCTGGCATGCTTGTTACATATGCCATGCTCTGGTTCGCTGCACTTGACACAAATGGCAGGTTTGCCTTGCAGTTTCTGCCTGCATGACCCTAACATGTGTCCAAATTCCTGGCAATGAAAGCATCTCCTCGGTCTTGGGATGTATTGTTTGACCTTGAAGCGTAACTAGGCTACCTTCACTATATTAGGCAATCGAGTGGAATTAAAAGTGATTATCAAGTTGGGAAGTGGGACTAGGGCTCCATTTACTTTTTTCTTCATTCTTTCTATTTTCATTACATCTTGATCTTTCAATTCTTCCACTAACTTTTCCTCAGAATATGTCATGAGCTGTGGGGCAAATATCATACCCTTGGAGTGGTTCCAATAGGCATGTACGGCACATTCCACTTTGACTCCTCCAAGGCGAGACAATGATTTTAGATTTTCACTTTCTTTAGCTGAGGTAGATTCAACCGTCAGCTTTCCTTTACCTTCGGGACTAATCTTAGGCTCTCGGCCATAGCACTTTAAAATATCCCTGTATACACTGAAAATGTCACAATTTGGTTCTTCCAGGCTAAAGGTCAAATATTTGTCATACGACTGTTCATATATTCCTGGTCCAATTTCACAATCACCATTTCCATTAAATTTCCCTTTGCTCCGTACTGGAGCATAGGGTTTCAGTGTTATTACACTGGAATGTTTATTTGGGTTTTCCGTACGCGTATTCCGAGACGAGGTTGCAGAGGTCTTTGTCTGTGCCGACTGGTTATCATCACAGGGTCCAGGGGTACTTATATCCTTATTTATACCATCCATAAAGATAAAAGTATTGGAGGAAAAAAAAAAAAAAAACTGAAAATCTTAAAAAGATATCATCAGCCTTTCATGGAGTTCATTCCTCCACTAACGGCACAAGTGAGAACCGACTCCCAAATGTCCGCATCCCTACCCTACCCCAAAGGGGATGGCACAACATGATTAAAGTGGCTCAAGTGTAAGCCAACCCGCTTGATAGGACTGAGAGCATTACTAGAATACAATCATCCCCACCCTAATCACATTATGGGCAAACCGGACAGAATGCCGAGAGTCCTATTCCCAGAGCTAGACCCCCTGGAATCCGTGGTCCAGTCCGTAGAATAGTTCCGCCTGAAAACTCAGGTCCGAACATTATCGGGCAGTTGATGGTCCTGCCACGGTTCTCACTATTTAGCTTCGGATATAAACCCAATCCCAGCTATGATACCTTTTCCTGTTACCAGGTCCAAGAAATTTGTACGAAAGTGAAAATATCCACGCCATTTAAATCGAAAGGTTTGTAGGTGATCCGTCAGGGCCAAAAACTCTTATTCTTCGTAAGAACGAAGAAGAAAAGCCAGGGCCCCTTACCCCCTCACCACGTGAAGGAACCTACTTCGAGGGGAGTCAATGATTGATAACACTGTTGCTTTATACAGTATGGTAAGAGTATGTCTATCAGCTCCCCAATTTGTGTGTGATAGTTTTTTAATTAGATTTAGCGCCCTTTTGCATTTTGATTTTATGTAAGTTATATGGGCTTTCCAATTCAGGTGTGCATCAAATATTAATCCTAAAAATTTTGCGGTTTGGTTAATTGGTATATTATGGTTTCTGATTTTCAATTCTATTTCTTCACCTTTTTTCCAGTTTTTATTTTTATAAAACATGACAGCTTGAGTTTTTTCTATGGATAACCTAAAGCCTACAGATGAGGTCCATTCATCTATTTTTATTATGGTTTTATTAATCATTCGTTCTGCATGCTTTATGCGTGATGCCGTATAATATATGGCAAAATCATCCATATACAGGTTACTCTTAATTCCAACTGGTAGTATGTTACTGATATCATTAATTGCTAATGTAAACAGAGTACCACTAAGGACACTCCCTTGTGGAACTCCATTTTCAAGTGGAAATGTCTTGGAATAAACATTATCTATTCTCACTTGGAAAGTGCGACCAGTCATAAAGTTTTTAATAAATTTAGGAAGATGGCCGCGTATGTTATTATTATGTAATGTTTTTAATGTTGCATACCTCCATGTAGTGTCGTATGCCTTTTGGATGTCAAAAAAGACAGCTACTGTAATTTGCTTTCTTTCAAATCCTCTACGTATGTGGTCTTCTAAATTAGATAGAGAATCTAATGTAGATCGATTACGTTGTGAGCCAAACTGGGAAGGAGTTAACATTTTATTTTCACGTATGTGCCATGTAAGTCGTGCATTTACCATTTTCTCTAACAATTTGCATAGACAACTTGTTAAAGATATTGGTCTATAATTGTTCACATTACTATGGTCTCTTCCAGGCTTTGGTATAGGAATTATTATGGCATTTCGCCATTCATCTGGAAACAAGTTTCTGAGCCATAAATGATTGTAAAGTTTCAACAAGTATGATTTTGCCGAAGGTGCTAGGTGGCAGATCATTTCAAAGCAAATATCATCACCTCCAGGAGCAGATTTATTGCTGATCAAGAGAGCATATTCCAGCTCATCCATAGTGAATTTCTTATTATAATATATATCTTCCTTTGTTTCAAAATTAAATGTTATAGATTCTACTTTATTCTTTATTTTTCTAAAATGTTTGTCCAAATTTTGGTCACTACTTATTTTGGCAAAACTTTTCCCAAGTATGTTACTAATTTCGAAGGGATCTAAAAGTTTTTTGCCATTGTCTAATATAGCTTGTCTGGGTGGTCTAATGTTTGTTCCATTTATTTTCAGAATTTTTCCCATACTTTTTGAATGGATGTTTCACTTGTTATTTCCGATACATAGGACCTCCAAGATATTATTTTACCTTTTATGACCTCCTTTATGAATTTAGCTGATATTTTATTATATAAAGGTTTTAATGCATCTATTTCTAATAGTACAATTGTCATTTTTAATATATTTTCTTCCAAGAATGGTTTTGATTTATTTATTTTATTGAATCTTCTGTTTAGAGTATCTAACCTTCTTGCTAAAGAGTGTTTTTCTCGTACTAATTCAGATAGATCATCTGACCACCAGGGAACTTTATGTTTTTTATTATGGGGTTTTGAATGAGGAATAGCTTTGTCTGCTGCCTTTTTAATGAAAGATACGAAGAATTCGTTTGTCTCATTGGGGTTTCTCAAATAATCATATGGCGGTATATTTCTGGTGTGCAAGTTAAAAATGTCCCAATCTGCTTTTTGCATGTTATAATGTGGAGAGTATGGTTTCGGTTTATTATTTAATAAAGATATTATTATGGGAAAATGATCACTTGAATAGGAGTCATCACAAGTATTCCAGTCTAGTTTGTCAACTATATTTGTTGAACAAAGGGCGACATCTATTGAGGAAAATGTTCCATGGGTTTTTGAGCAGTACGTATTTACTTCGTTGTCATTCAGACAACAGAGATTATTAGTGTTCATCAAGTTTTCTATTTTTTCTCCATCTTTATCTGGTGTAATGTTGTTACAGTCCCATATTGGGTTATGTGCATTGAAATCACCTACAATTAATATGATTCTTACAATCTTTTTATTATTTTCTGCAATATGTTTAAATCGTACTTTTATTAGGCTGGTTGTATAAGTTAATAATATCAAATAAATTATTTTCTATTTTCACTGTTATTGCTGAAATTTGTAATTCAGCGTAGTCTATATCTACTTTGTCGTATATCATTTTATTATGGTCATATATTGCTGTTCCTAAGTTATTTTCATTTTCCTTTGATGTTGTGGCTAGTAGATATTTACCTATATTTGGAACAATTTTTCCAACATCATGTATACATATAATCATTGGTTCGTATTCCCTGATAAGTCGTTGGACTTCTCCTAAGCGCATTCTCGTTAATAATCCATTTATGTTCCATTGAATTATATAACGATTGAATGGTTTAATATGAGAGTGGTTAAATTACTCTAGATCATTTAAGTTGATGTTTTTTATATTTGTTATAAGTTAATTTGTATTTTTGCAGGTCTTGATTAATTTTTTGTTGTTGTTTTATTTTGACTTTCGTTGACTGTTACATTTTTACTATCTTGATCTAATTTTTCCATTTTGATTTTTTTTAGAATATTATCTACAACACTGATATGTTTTTCTTTGTAATATTCTAAATGTTCAATACACATGCAACCTTCTTCGTGAGATTTGATGTTTGTTTTTTCCTTATTCCTATGCCTCATGAAATTTCTTATGGTGTTGGTTAGGCTTTCTTTAGTTATAGTTTTATTTTTGTGGCACATTGCTACAAAGCATTTACTACAACCACATGTGTCTTCATGTTCATTAGTTTGTTGTTCCTTCTTGGTTTTTCTTGTGGTGCCTATAATTGGTGATGGGTCAATTTCTTTGCTTTCATCGTAGTTATCTGTGTGTTGGTTTTCCATTTCACCTGAATTTTGTGATTCTGCTCCCAGAGGTATTATTGTTACTATGGGAGACAGTGGAATGTTTGGTTTAGTGTTCTGTTTCTGAACTTTAGCTTTTGGTGAGATTGGTGTGTTATGTATCTTTTTACAGCTTTGTTTGGTGGAATTAGGTGGGGTCTTATCTAGTTGCCTTTTCCGAGTTGTGTTATCCATTTTGTTACATTCTTGTGATTTTAATTCTTCTTCGTCTTTCTCTATGTCAATACTTGTATCTATTTCTGGTAAGGAGGTAAATCTATTGTCAACTGTGATATTGTCATTGTTATATTTCGAATTCGTGAATGATTATAAAACTGTAATAGGTATGGCTTTCCCAAAGGGGCTATATGGCAGAGATTTCAAAACAAATATTGTCACCTCCAGGAGTAGATTTATATTTGCTGTTCGAGAGAGCATATTCCAACTCTTCCACATTGAATTTTTTATTATGAAACACATCTTCTATGGTTTCAAACCGTTATTAATTCTATATTATTTTTCTTTGTGCAGAAGTGTACATCTAAATTTTTATCATTACTTACATTTGCTAAGTATTAGTATTCTACTATTACATTACTCATTTCTTTCGGATTGAGTATTCTTTTTTTATCTTTTATTACGGCAAGTCTAGGTGGTTTAACATGAGTACCATCTACTTTCCTGAATTTGTCCTATATTTTTGGTATGGAAGTATTATTAGAGAGATCTGATACACATTTCCTTCATGAAATGATTCTTCCTTGAATTACTTCTTTTCGAAATTTTGCAGATATTTAACAGTATGGAAGTTTTAATGTATCAATTTCGAGTAATGATAAAGTCTTTTTTGCATATTTCTTTCTGATATCGGTAACATTCATTTTGTTGAATTTTTTTTTTTAAACATCTAGTCGTCTCCCTACTGGGTATTATATATTTACTAATTCTTTTAGCTTATCAGACCACTATGGAACTCTGTGTTTTATTGGATGAGTTTTTAGTTTTTTGTACAAGAAAACTATTGTGACAGTTTTGTCTGCCTGTCTGCACTTTTTCTGTCCGCCCTCGCATCTTAAAAACTACTGATGCTAGAGGGTTGCAAATTGGAAGGTTGATCATCCACCCTCCAATCATCAAACATACCAAATTGCAGCCCGTTAGCATCAATAGTTTTTATTTTATTTAAGGTTAAGGTTCCGTGCATCTGGCAGCGCTTTCCAAGGCGTTTGACACATTCTCACTCCACCGCATCTGAGCATTGCGAGGTCGTAGCTGATAGTTTTATACAGTATTATAAACTGCACAGAAAGCTTGCTTGCGCCGAATAAACTACAACGCATTTTTTACTTGTTGATTTTGGTATTGCTTTATCAGTAGCACTTTTTTATTAGTTTTATTATGATCTTTTAAATATCCAAATGGTGGAAAATTCCTAGACTGCAATTCATATCGCTCCCAATCTGCTCTATAAATGTTATAATGAGGAACATGCCTTGCAGGATTATTCTGTAATAAACAAATAACTATTGCGTGTACAAGTCAGCAAATGTTTTCCAATCTAATCTGTCTACTATACTTGATGCACATAGAGTTAAGTCTACTGAGGAAAATGTTCCATGAGTTTTTAAATACTACCTGCTGATTTCATCATCATTTATACAGCATTATGTTCCTTGAATCCATGAATTCTTCTGCCTTACTTCCTGATCTATTTGGGTTTGTATATTTATAGTCACATGTAGGCTTGTGAGTATTAAATCCCCTACTCTTCATGTAGGTTCTTTGGTGTGGTTAAGTAATTCTTTAGGTTTATCAATGTAATTTTTACTGGGCTGATTGTGTAAATTATAAATTACATAATTAATATTAGGTATTTTAATACCTAATATTGGAAGTCTGTAATGTTTACAGGTATTCTTGTCATAAAATACTTTGTTATATACATATATGGCTATAGCTGAATTTCTTTCTTCCTCTCTAGATGTAGATGCCATTTACCTATTTACATATATTTACCTGTTGTCGATACTATTTTGCTGACATGTAAACATAATCTTATTGGTTCGTATTCTTTTAGTAACTGTTGAATTTCTCCTAGATGTAATCTGGTATGTAGACCATTTACGTTCCATTATAATATAGCCATTGAAAATATTATGTTAAAGTGGCTGAATGTTATCTTTCTTTTTTTATTATCAACTTGGATTTTTTGTAATAGTTTACCACGCATTTGTTTTTATTTTTGTAATATATTAAGTGTTCAATGCACATGCAACCTTTTTCATTAGTGTTCAAATTAGAAGTTTCCTTTTTGCTAATTTTATAAAAATTTCTTATAATGTTTGTTAAACTAGCTTTTGTTATGTTTTTGTTCTTATAACACAATTCAGCGAATCATTCATTACATCCACGTGTTATCATGTGTATTTCTTGTTTCATTTGCTTTTGTTGTACCAATTACTGGCGATGGAGTAATCTCTTCTCCCTTGACATAATCATTCTTATCTATGGTATGGCTCTCTTCTCCCTTGTTGTTTTGGCTTTCTGCGTCCATAGGTTTTACTGTTATCTGAGGAGATAAAGGTATATTCTTAGCTTGTTTTTGTTTGTATCCTTTCTTCATATCTTTTGTCTTTGGTTTAACTGATATTTCTCTAATAATAGTTGGTTTCTTCGTATTGGGTGGTATTCTCTCAAAACGTCTCTTTTTATCATTAATATCGGTCCATCGCAACTTTCCTCTGCTACTTCGGTGGTAGTATCTTCTTGCGCTCCTATTTGCATTAATATTTCAAAAGAATTTGATAAAATATTATCCATATCATCTGTACCATTTTAGGGGATTTTTTTGGAGAGCATTAACTTCTTCCTGAAGTTTATTTTTCTGTTTTGTTACTTCTACCTATATCGTTTTTGTTTCAATATTGGTCCTTGTTACTGAAGAATATGTGTTTCTTAGCAGGATCCTGAATTCCTCTAGCTCCGATTCTAATTTAGCCTCTTTTATAGACATCCTTTTTCTTTTTTGTTATAATTTCAGTTCTTTCTTGTACATATATCACATGCATTTTTTGGACCTTGCATGATCATCTTGCCCACAGTTTATACACTACGGTTCACTGCACTTCCATTGTGTGGCATGTTCGTCAGATCCACAGTGCGTGCATACAGCTTCATTCGACAATTTTTCTTGGTACGCCACCGTAGTGGCTTTGTGACATATGGTCTTAGTTGTCTGTTTTGGCCAAAAATTATTATTTTTTGAGGAAGGCCTTGACCTTCAAATTTTATTTTTGCTATTTTTAATATCTGTTTCTTGTTTTGTTTACTCTGTATCATACATACTTCACAATCTTGGACTCTGGGATATCTCTTTTTTAAGAGAGCCTAACAACATATTCTTTTCTATTGATTCGTTATTGTTTTCAGGAAGCACAATGGTATCCTGAATGCTGTTCATTGTGGTATGATTTCTCTTATTTTCAAATTTATTTTATCTATTTTTTTTTTATAATCCAACAGTTCTCAGATTGACTTTTTGTTGTTGCTTCTATAAGCCAAGTCTTTTCCTTTATCTGTTTATTTCACAAATAATTTCCTGATTTTAGGGCTGAGATTTTTTTTATTTTCCAAAGTTAGAACCTTGACCAACTTTTACTCCCAAAGAGGGGGTTGGAGTAAGTCAAGGTTGGGTCATGGCGATATTCAATTTTTGGGGGTTTATTATATGGTATTAAAGTTTTAACACTACCTTGATTTTGGTGAACTGAGTTTTCTTGACAACAGCCCATTGCCATGCCAGATGTCGTAGGGAGGTTAGAATTAGTCGTCATGGAACAAACAACATCAATTTCGTCCAGGGTGAAGTCCCTCTCACAAAGGCGGCTCAACAAGGGAATGAGCACTACTGTAACCCACAGTGGTAACGGCTCATGGATCCTCACCTGGATATACACCATGCCCTCAGTGCCTTAAGGGTCGTCAGTCCGTCGAGATCAGACCCAACAATGAGGGTATGGTTTAACATGAAAATTTCCCCTCGCTCGACAAGTCGGGTACTCTAGTTCTGCGGGTGGAGCGGCATGCTGTCCAGCTCCACCCTCTTTCAAGTTACAAGAGCAGTCATTTCCATAATTCAATACCTGCAAAGGTCGCCAACGAACGAGGTAGAGCGGAAAGGGGAAAATTCATAGAAGGGGTAAGAGTTCTAGGTCCCAATGTTCAGCTGAATTCACAGCAGAGAGAGTAGGCGTAAAAGAGCATACATTCCCTACAGCAGACCCCTAAGCCCCATCTTGTCGAGGATTGGGATGGGGGAGGGGGTTGGTATCAAAGAGGTATTTGAAGCATAACATGGATCTCACTGACGAATTATCTGAAATTAACGTAAAATATTGTCAATTAGCGAGTTTGGATATAAATTCCGGTTTTACCAACTTAGCAACCACACATGACCTACAACTTGATGTTGTGATCAAACTAATGGAAGCGGCTGTCAGCGTCAATGTGTTTAAGAGGATGGAAAACCATTATAAACGAAAAAATGGCGTACCTATGGGTTCCAGCCTTCCGCCGATCTTGCCTAACATTTTCATGGAGTGGTTTGCAACAGAAGAAGTGGGTAAAGTGAATGCAGGAAACCTAAATATCATCAAGTGAGTAAGGTATGTAGACAACATCTTGAGTATTATAAGGGGGTAGAGAGAAGAATTAAACAAGATCCTAGACAACATAAATAAAATAAATTAACAAATTAAGTTTACATCAGAAGAAGAAAGAGGGAGATATATATATATATATATATATATATATATATATATATATATATATATATATATATATATATATATATATATATATATATATATATATATATATATATATATATATATATATATATATATATATATATATATATATATATATATATATATATATATATATAAATATCAGCATCAATTTGTCAGCACAACAGTTACGCAAGAGGGCAGGCATTATACACACATGCGTGTTCCATCCTCTATTGGATTAAAACTGGAGTTTGGCCAATTTTCACTGATTGAATACAGGGCACGCAATGGCCCGGCAGCGTAAAATGGGGACGTTTGTGTTAAAGTGGAACTACAGGGTTCGGTAGGAAAAGCACACTTTAAATTTTGGGGACAACAAAAGGTCTTTTTTTTTTTTAAGTGACCACTTAAGACCTTTTTATTTACGCCCTTTGCTCACTGTATATATTATTATTACTTATGTATTTTTTTATCACAATGTGTGTGTATATATATATATATAATATATATATATATATATATATATATATATATATATATATTCACACAAATTAAGCCACACATGTCGTTAATATGCAATTCGCTATACCTTGGGAATAACTAATACCGAAAATGAATTCAACTTCGTCAGCAGTGGGATCCGGACCGCTGCCTGGTTAAGAAACCTCGATGTAGTGATTTTTGACCACTGAAACCCCACTGTCCTTACAGGACAGGCTAAATATATATTAAGCACACCCCGGACCGGGCAGACTTTAAGGTTGGCCAATTAAAAAAAAAACACACATCAATGGTAAGAGGAAGATATGCAAATGCACATGGTGTAAGAAAAAAATTCTAAGAAATTTTCCGTGCCTTCCACGGGAAATTGAAAGTGAATATTTACAACCCTGTGCGGGGCCTCTTTTCCAAGACTCGGAAAAATATGCTAATTTTACAAAGTTATACATGCTTTTTCTAATAATTTATTCTACTTTATAAAATCATAATTACAGATCATACAATATCATAACATTTAAGAACTAAAATCATTAAAAAATTTTGAGTATATTTGTTGTAAAATATTTACGAGATTTACTGAGATGGGGAGGTGCAGTACCTTTTTGTGAGGTATACATGTTTTTGCTCATGTAACTTTGCGCTTTACTTACAAAATTACAATTATAGCTGAACTTCTGTCATAAAAGATAAGAACTAAAACCAACAGCAATCCCTGTGTATATTCATGAGCAAATAAAAAGACTCCCTG
>NC_089741.1:9435870-9485870 GCF_040412425.1 Macrobrachium rosenbergii | reverse complement strand
AGAAATTGTCTTTACCAGTACTAAATTGCATAAGATATAATCCGTTGTGTTAAAATTTTATGTGAAGCAAAGGGAAAACTGACTGTGTCTGAAGGTGGGTGATTGTTCATGTAACTTCCTCGCTAACTACACATTCTTCGTGTCGGGGGTTTTCTCGACTGGTGTCGTTACTTACAATAACGACATGGAAAATCAATTGTTATTGAATATCTGTTTATGTTGTATATGGAAAGTGTTCTTTTATATCGCGTGGAGATGTGCAGGTTTGTGTACAAATAAATGTTTAATTTATATTTAGTTGTAATAAGCGTTGTTACCAAAGAATATTGTCTTGCGAATAGTTTGTATAATTGGTTAACAATGCGATGTAAATTGTTTGATAGTTTCGTTCGGTTCGTGTTGTTTTGGTGGCTTAGTTCGTCTTGTTGTTGACTCTTATCGTGAGCGGACGAGGCCAAAGTCGTGGGTATGGGTGAGAGAGCGAACGAATTATTTTCATAGTGAGAGGTGGACACGCGGACCACACTCAGTTCGTTCCTCAACTTTGTAATGTGTGGTTAGGTAGCCGGAGGATTTAGTGAACAGAATTTCGCTTCGATTGGATTAAACATGTCGTTCTTTCCCAGCGTTTAATGAATAGATGGATGAATCAGCCGAAGTTTGGATAAGTATCATATATTTGATTTGCCTTGATCGGGATACGTCGCTTGGGATATGCATATCTACGCGTGGGATTCCATGACTGAGTAAATTGAATATATATATTAGTGTTATCGTGGTTTACCCGTGCCTATCATAATCCAAACCCGGCAATTGCGTCAATAACATCATATAAAATTAGTAAGTAATAATTTATGAGTAAAACATAATATAATATGGTATGCCCTTTTATGGAAATCTTTATAACACAATGCAGTGCATTCTTTAAGTAGAGAAAGGGTCATGAATTCTCTAAACGAATCTGGTAATTTATAATTTTCTGTAATTGACTGAAGTCATTATGTGTTGTCGCTCGTTTGACCCTAATGAGTAGCAATATATGGTGCCGTGACCAGGATCATGAATAAGTTGTGATAATTTTCGGTATTTCTTAGTTTTTGAAATTGATCATGTGGTAATTCTTTGGTTTAGTCACATGTGGTACGATTAGCACCGTTGGTGATTCTATAGGACATTTACGCTGGTTTTTCTTGCTATTAACTATGTTATGTTGATGTTTTGTTGAATTATGCCTGCCTTCCCTAACCTTGTTGTATCACTTATAGCGCGTTTTCCTTAAAATTAGTTTGCGGTATCTTGCCTACATAAACAGACGTGGTTAACTCTTCTCCTTTTTTTTTTTTTTCTTAGTGAGGTGCCGCAAGAAACATTAAATTTACCTTTTTTTCGTGCAACTTGTAGGTAGGGGAGTATTCAGGCTTAATTAAAACAGTTTTTTTGAATATGATGTTTAATTAAATTAGTAAGGCCTTGTCCTGCTTGCCTTAAGCCCTAATTTTGGTTTTGTTATTTTCCCTTACTTTGAATTAATGTAAATTTTCTCTTTTGTTAGTATATTATTATTTCTCATTTATCAATTTAATAATGAATCGTAAAGTAGCTATTGTGGGACATTCTCATGTCACCCATATGGAGAATTGTTTTCATAGTGGTAGATCGGCATTATTGGAACCCTTAGAATATAAGATATTTGGTAGACCAGGGGCTGTTACAACCAACCTTTTGACACCTGCCCTGATAACCGAACTTACCACCTATGGGCCTAGTATCACTATCTTGTTCATAGGTAGCAATGACTTAGATGTACCCGGAGATGATCCTAACCTGGTGAATAGTATTCACACAAATATTCTAGGTTTGGTAGAAGGTCTACGTACAGTTAATAACTCAGAGGTTTTTGTTATGTTAATAGAAATACGTAAAACACCATCTAGAACCTCTGCCGAAAACTATCAAAAGAGAAAAAACTGTTTAAACAAAAAATTAAAGCGAGATACAAGAGTTAGGGTGATCCCTACTCTATTAACAGAATGTGATTTAGAAAAGATGGGATTCATTTTCATCATAAAAGTTATAGGGCCTTGGCCCAACGTATTTGTGTTGAGTCAAGTAAATATGTGAAAAGTAAAGGGCAGTAGAAGGTGAGTAGGATCGTGGTTACCCCGTCCTTCCCCTTCAGATTAGGAGCTGGGTTAAGTATGGTACAGGGCCTGCACATCCCACTACACACGTATAATAAAATTTCTCCTTTTCATTGATTGTTTAATTTGGGAGAAAATTATTGGGTGATGAGTCACCTTTGTGAAATTTTGCGAATTTAACTTTTGAACCAGTTATTATAGTTGTATGCATATTTATTAATTATTGAAATTGTGAATATATTATATTGTATTTGTATTTTCTGAGTTTAGTCTTGTCACAATGGAGTCATTGATGCGTAGACGTGGCGGTTATAAATCCGTTATCACACGTTTTCTTGGGAAGATGACCGGAGTGATCGATTCGGGAGACACTGATGCTATAACTTCCCTTAGGGATTCTATTGAAGATAATTTGAAGAAAGTTCTTGCTTTGGATGAACAAATTTTGGATTCAGTAACAGTAGAAGAAATGTCTGATGAAATGGTAAATCAAGCTGAATATGCAAGAGACGTTCGTACACGTATCAGCAAACTCAATAGCTCCATTACTAGCTTTTTGAAATTAATAACTTCTCCATTCGATCCGCTAATGCAACCACCACCACTACCTAAAGCCAGTATTAGATTGCCCAAACTGGATCTTCCGCATTTCTCTGGAGATATATTAGAATGGAATTCCTTCTGGGAATTATACAATGTGTCAATACACCAGTAGAAAGACTTGGAACCAATTCAGAAGTTTTCATATCTAAGAAGTTTGCTCACAGGAGAAGCTTCGAAATTAATCTCGGGATTTAAATTTGAGGCTGCCAATTATCCACAAGATGTAGCTCTTCTCCTATCTACTTATGGGAAGAGAGATGAGATTAAGCATGTTCTGGTGAGAAGATTGCTGGAAATGGAGTCTCCTGCTGCCAATTCTGAATCACTGCAAACTTTCAAGAGCTAATTTTGAACGCTCAATAAGATCGCTTGAAAGTGAAAAGCTGGAATTAAATGAGCTTTATACTATTTTGCTCTATACCAAATTGCCTAAAAGCGTCAGTGAGACTGTGAAGCGTAGGTGTGGAGACGATTGGTTGGTATTAGACACCTTTAAGAAATACCTAGAAGAGGAAATTAGCAATTTAAGAACTTTTGTTTCAACTGATGTGAATAAATCTGAAACTCTGTCGTCAATATCTACCTTCACAGTAAATCAATCCCAAGCTGTTAGACCAAAAAACAAAGGAAATGTGAATAAGTCCAGTCATCAACAATCCAGAAGATGTGCTCTTTGTGATAATGAACATTGGTGGACACAGTGCAAAACTTACGCAACAAGAAATGAAAGGTTGAATCGCATCAGAGCTTTGCAGTTGTGTTTTGTGTGCGCTTCTAAGAAGCATTTTAGTGTGGACTGTGACAAACCAAGTTGCAATAAGGGTTGTAAGATGAGACATCATCGCATCTTGTGTGATAGGGACCAAACAGGAAAACAAAGCAAGAATAAACCAAGTGGTGTACAAGTGGGAACGCTATCAGTAAATGAACAGGACAAAACAAATAAGTTGGGTAAGCGATCCATATTACCAACAGCAACAATTCCCTTGAAAGGGAAGAAAGGTCGCATGGTACGACTAAGAGGGCTGTTGGATACTTGCGCCGAGAGAATGTTCATTAAGAGATCAGCTCTAGAGAGATTGCAATATAGGTCCAAAGGAGTTGAAAAGATAGCCTTGAGAGGTTATCTAACTAGTAAACCTGTTCATGAATACGAGATGATAAGCGTCGCCATACTGCATAAACGTGAATTGATAATAATGGACTGCATAGTGGTGGATGAGCTGCCAGAATATGCGAAGAAATTCGACGTTAAGAGAAGTTTGAGGTTGTTATGTAAAACTAAGATCAGCTTGGCTGATAAAGATTTCGATTTGCCTGTTGAAAATCAATCAACTATTGAATTGTTAATAGGGGTTGATAATGTTTACAATATTTTGCATCCAGGGTTCAAAAGGGTTAGAAATTTAATATTGCTGCCGACCATATTCGGTTATATGGTGACCGGCACATGTAGTGCTCCCCCCACTAGGGAGACTCATGTGACTGTTTTGAAGCTAGCTGTACAAACTGAAGAAATTGAAGCTACTAATAATGAAAATCCCAAGACTGATCTGGACGCGTTGTGGAGTTTGGACAGATTGGGAATAGATTGCAGTGAGTTGCGAGAACAAGATCAGAGGGTCTTAAAGGACTTTGAGAGCACTATTACCTATTCTGAAATTGATAAACAGTATGTTGTGGCGTTGCCATGGAAAACCAATAGATTCAGATTGATGACAAATTTTGGATTAGCCATGAGCAGACTTCGACAGCAGAGCATCAAGTTTCAGAAGGATGTGGATTACTTGGAACATTATCAGAAAATCTTGCAAGAGCAAGAAGATAGAGGATTCATTGAGAGGGTGATCTATAATAAATCTGATGTGGATTGTCATTACTTGGCACATCATGGAGTGCTTAGAGATAGTGCCACTACTCCAATAAGAATAGTGTTTGATTGCTCATCAAAACAAGGTAAAAATGGATTAAGCCTGAATGATTGTCTATGGACTGGACCACACGTAACGGCTGATCTGCTCAGAGTCCTGCTGCAATTTAGAACTAAAACCTTTGCATGTATAAGTGACATTGAGAAGGCATTTTTAATGATTCAGTTGCATGAAGAAGATCGCAATTATACGCGTTTTTTATGGTTGGAAAATCCGACAGATCCCAATAGTAAACTAATAGTATACAGATTTAGAGTAGTATTATTTGGAGCTACATGTTCACCTTTTCTTCTGAATGCAACCATCAAGCATCACTTAACCACTGTGGTCTCGTGGTTACCCCGGTCCAATACAGTGGATGTAGTGGAAAAAATGAAGAGAGGTCTGTATGTAGATAATTTGCAATTACGGCTAATAGTGAATCTGAGTTGATGGATTTATACTTTAATGCCAACAAAATTTTTGCTCAAGCTCACTTATATTTGAAGGAGTGGGTTAGCAATAGCGAGTCTATACAAACTATTGCTGCTGCTTGTCATATTGAAGCCAAACAAAAACCAATTCATAAAGTATTGGGATTAAATTGGGATAAAATTAAAGACGTCTTAACTATCAATCCAACTCATATTAATAAAACAAGTCAAACAAAAAGAGAAATTCTCAGTACCATTGCCCAAATATACGATCCATTGGGATTGCTTCTCCCTGTTACTATGAAAGCGAGGATATTTTTACAGAAATTGTGGAAGGAACATCTGGATTGGGACGAACAACTCATGAACCCGCTACAAGAGGAATGGACTGAATTACGCAATGACTTAGAGAAGTGTCTTGAAATATCTTTTCCTAGGAGTGCTAGCCTGGGAACTGTTGATAACTTGCACATATTCTGCGATGCTAGCAAAACTTCATATGGTTGTGTGGCCTATAGAGCAAATGGTGAAAACTCTAATATAATTATGGCAAAGGGTAGAGTGGCGCCAATTAAGGAATTAACAATTCCGAAATTGGAATTAATGGCATTGTTGCTAGGAGCAAGAATAGCCAAATTTATTATTGACTCCTTTGATGAAAAGGAGTTTAAACAATTATATGTCTGGTCAGACAGTAAAGTCGCCCTTAGCTGGATTGTATCCAGTAATGTTCTGCCTGTGTTTGTGAGAAACAGAGTAATTGAGATTAACTCTTTGATTCCGGGGTCAATCCTATCTTACGTACCCTCATCTGAAAATCCCAGTGATTGGTTGACACGGGGAATGAGGGTTGAAGTGTTAGCAAAAAACTCCTATTGGTGGGAGGGACCCCCTTGGTTAAAAAATCACACTCTGCCAATCGATAGGTCATGGGTGGGGAGTACACATATGCAGGGTGAACAGGACATTGTAGTCAACGTTGTAGGGGACATAGATGAAACACGTCTGCTGGATTGGGAAAGATTCAGCAGAGCTGACAAGGTCTTTAAGACCGTAGCTTGGATAATGCGATTTATAAAGAATTGCAAACTATCAACCAATGACAGAAAAACTGGTGGTTTGACTCTGGAAGAGTTACAAGAAGCAAAGGTTAAAACAATTGTTCTCGTGCAGAGAGAGTACTTTCCAGAAGAGTATAAAGCCCTGAAGAGGGAGGTAACAAACCAAAAATTGACATTAACTCGCCAGTTGAATTTGTTTTTGGATAATAATGTAATGAGATGTAGAGGCAGGTTGGAACACGCAACACTGCCTGAAGAAGTCAAATTTCCTACCTTACTGCCAAAGGCTTGTGTTCTGAGTAAGTTAATAATAAGACGACATCATGTGATGCAAGCACACATGGGGGTGAACGCTACTGTAGCTAGTATAAGACAGGAGTTGGATTCCACAGCTGTGACAACTGGTCAAGAGCGTGTTACATCATTGTGTGATCTGTAAGAAAGTTCAAGGAAAACCATATAGAACTAATATAATACCCCATTGCCGGAATTCCGTGTACAACGGAAACAACCTTTTAGTGTTACGGGAGTAGATTACACCTGGACGTTATGGATAAAAGAAGGGAAGCAAATTCCGGAAAAGGTGTATGTCATACTATTCACATGCCCGATCACCAGGGGTATACATCTGGAAGTAGTCAGAAATCAGTCCGCTGACTCATTCCTCATGGCCTTCCGGAAGTTTAGCAGCCGTAAAGGCTTTCCTTCACTAATGTTAAGTGACAATGCCACTACTTTCGTAGCAGCATCTGAATATCTGAAAACAATGGCAGATAGCCCCCTTTTTCAAAAACATCTGGAGAACATCGAGTGTAAGTGGAAATTTATACCAGCAAGAGCACCTTGGTTTGGTGCAATCTGGGAGAGACTGATCGGACTATTGAAGACCTGTATGAAGAAGGTGGTCGGTCGAGCTCTTCTCAGTTATGAGGAATTATCCTGCATTTTGGTGGAATTGGAATCTATCATAAATGACAGGCCACTAAGCTACACATCGGGGGACCTTGATCAGAAGGAGACTTTAACACCTAATCATCTGATCTTGGGTAGAAAATTAAGATCCTTTCCCAAGGAAACAATTAATTGGGAGGAGGTATCTGAAGATCCATTGTATAGTAAAACTGAAATTGTCGAAAAGAGATTCCTTTACATATCCAAATTGTGTGATCAATTATGGAAAAGATGGGAACATGAATATTTGGTTTCTTTAAGAGAAACTCATCGAATTGGAGTCCAACATAATTCTTGGCCCAAAATAGGAGATGTCGTCCTTGTACATGATGAAGGGCCAAGAAACAAATGGAAGTTGGGTCAGGTGATTCAGGTGCATGTGGGGTTTGACAATGTAGTTAGAGTAGCTACCCTCAAAACCTCCATGGCCAGATCATGCGTCCTATTGTGAAATTGTCTGTTAGAGTTGTGGCAAGAAGTTGAGACTCCTGATCCTGCCAAAATTCCTGAAGTGAGTACACGACCATCCAGGAGGGCTGCTCGGGTGGCTGCAGAAACTAGAAAGGATTTGATTCAAAAGGGACTGTTGTAAATAGTGTATTATAATTTTTCGTGGTGGGGAATATGTCGTTACTTACAATAACGACATGGAAAATCAATTGTTATTGAATATCTGTTTATGTTGTATATGGAAAGTGTTCTTTTATATCGCGTGGAGATGTGCAGGTTTGTGTACAAATGAATGTTTAATTTATATTTAGTTGTAATAAGCGTTGTTACCAAAGAATATTGTCTTGCAAATAGTTTGTATAATTGGTTAACAATGCGATGTAAATTGTTTGATAGTTTCGTTCGGTTCGTGTTGTTTTGGTGGCTTAGTTCGTCTTGTTGTTGACTCTTATCGTGAGCGGACGAGGCCAAAGTCGTGGGTATGGGTGAGAGAGCGAACGAATTATTTTCATAGTGAGAGGTGGACACGCGGACCACACTCAGTTCGTTCCTCAACTTTGTAATGTGTGGTTAGGTAGCCGGAGGATTTAGTGAACAGAATTTCGCTTCGATTGGATTAAACATGTCGTTCCTTCCCAGCGTTTAATGAAGTAGATGGATGAATCAGCCGAAGTTTGGATAAGTATCATATATTTGATTTGCCTTGATCGGGATACGTCGCTTGGGATATGCATATCTACGCGTGGGATTCCATGACTGAGTAAATTGAATATATATATATTAGTGGTATCGTGGTTTACCCGTGCCTATCATAATCCAAACCCGGCAATTGCGTCAATAACATCATATAAAATTAGTAAGTAATAATTTATGAGTAAAACATAATATAATATGGTATGCCCTTTTATGGAAATCTTTATAACACAACGCAGTGCATTCTTTAAGTAGAGAAAGGGTCATGAATTCTCTAAACAAATCTGGTAATTTATAATTTTCTGTAATTGACTGAAGTCATTATGTGTTGTCGCTCGTTTGACCCTAATGAGTAGCAATAACTGGCGACCTTATTCCATTAAGCAATTGTCTGTCTTTGAGGTTAATTTTTAGCTTTAAATGACAGGTTACGTGTGTTCTTGGCACTCAGGGCCTCATATATTACGTTAATTAAGTAATAAACTCATCACCAAGCCCCACACACAACATTGGCGATCTAGCCTAGGATCTAATTAGTTTAGAGAAACAATCTGGAGTGAAAAGTCATTACACACTAATTCCAAAGAGAAAAGGAGACAGCACAAGGCATAATAATAATAAGAATACCAGTTATAATTAAGAAATTAGCGTAGGTAGGAAAGTGTGCATTGAGAGCAGTAGAATTAACAATTTGCAAAATCTTAAAAAGGAGCACTTTTGCTGCATTCGGATACCATGGGTGCTGTACATTCCAGCGAAGGTCATGGGGCCGAGTTATCGTGTAATTGCTAATTTTTTGCTATTTTCCCCAGCCACGGATTAATGCATGATATTGATTTTTAAACGGGTTAACTAGTGTGTGAAAACGAGCAGAGAAAGTGCGCCTAACGTGTCTCTCGTAAATAGGGGACAAAGTTTGCGGAGTTCGTTGAATTTCAAAATCAGTAACCGAGTCCGCTTATGGAGAGCCTCGATCGAGCGTGACGGAGTTAATAAATGTTCATATAGCAAGAATCATATCAAAATCCCATGTCATTAAATAGCAAACGAACGGCAATAGTTAATTTCATCATAATTTGCATTTTTCAATAACGTAAATTCAGTTCCATCAGTACGTCATGAATCTATTCCCTTGTCTCGGCGTCGGACGGTGAGTTCCGCGCGAGAAAGACAATAAAATGAGAAACGAGCGTAGCATAGTAATTTCGTTTTCCATCTCCTTAAAGTAAAGTCCTTTGCATTGTTGGTATATTTAGAGTAAATCTGTATTCCTGCATTTGCTTCCTTTGTTTTGTGAGAGGAATTCGAGTGCTTTGTGTAACTGACTTGGGAAAAGCGTGCCTCGAAGATCAGTGTATTCATCCGCTGAGCCGCTTCTAGCCCAGTTGTTTTGAATTTGCTTATGCTAACAGGATTCGCCCACCATCTTGGGACCATTTCTGTGTCAGCCATCTTAAAACCTTTGTTGTTTTGTTTGTGTGATCTGCCTGAGCACCCAATCACTGGTAGCTCTGCCTCCTTGCCACTTTCGGGAGTACAGTGTTGTGCAAAGTCTTAGCCAGATAGACTTCGATAGATAGAGAATAGGACAGGGTTCCGTAAAATATATAAAAACAAGATAATTTAGTCAGGGAATGATAGGTCTTAGTTAGGAAATATAGAGATAAGTTCCTATACAAATCCACTGGCGTAAGAAATCATATGAAGAAAAGAACGTATAATTTTAACCTTAACTCCTCTGAGTAAGACGCACATCCCGGGCTATTGGGAAAGCTACGATTGTAAAAAAAAAAAAAAAAAAAAAGCAATCCCCTAAGGAGGCCCAAGGCGACATATCTTCAACTAAGAACCCTGCCAGTGTGCACTTATACAAATTCTACTTAAATTTTTCTCAGGCAGCACAAATTGGCTGACTGAATATTCTCTCTCTCTCTCTCTCTCTCTCTCTCTCTCTCTCTCTCTCTCTCTCTCTCTCTCATATATTCAAGTAAGCATTCACATAACCTAACCGAGTAGACGTGACCCTCTCTTCAAGGAAAGAAGGGCCGACACTGGGATAATTGATAACATTAAACCAAATAAAAGAAACACCTCTGCCCCACAAATAGATGAGGACAAGGTGAGATTAATTACAGTTATAAACTGTTGGTCATGAGTGAGGCCTTTTATCCAGACCTAAGCAGACAACAGTAGCCTTTCCCCCTCTGCATGAGAAGGGGGTTGTAGCACAGTGGGTCCTAGGACCAGACACTCACGAGGGCCTTAAAAAGCAACCACAAATTCACTTTTCCTTCCACAGTGCCACTAATCTGAAGCATTGTCATCAACTGAATAGCTTACCTCTCTCTCTCTCTCTCTCTCTCTCTCTCTCTCTCTCTCTCTCTCTCTCTCTCTCTCTCTCTCTCTCTGATTTGTTACACTCTGCTGGTGTAGAGTGCATTTCCCTACATATGGCCTAATTGTACTCAAGTAAAAGGTTCCTAGGAATGCACTGGCACCATAGTGCCACCAAGCAAACTAGAAAAAAAAAACACAAAACGAGACAAAAGGAACATAGAAGAAAAGTCCTTCTGATACCTAACCTGCACCAGCACATAAGGATACTGAGTGCCACCAGTGTGACCTTTACACAGCACACCCAACTACAGTGTCACCTTATTGAAAGGGTGCCACTCTACTGAAGGGGCACATCCTCACTGCCCCAGTAAATCCAGTCGACCCGGATAGACGCCCTTCTCCACCAGACCCATGGCAGCAGAGAATTATAAAGCCTTCCTGGAGCTGGGGACGGTGGCAGGTCTCACTGGTTTGGACCTCGCCACGTGGGTCAAGGAACAGATGGATGACTTGGCCAAGCGAGAGAAGGAAGAAAGACTCGAACGGTGGAATTACGAAGCCGAACAGAGGAGGTATGAAGAAGAACGGAGGGCGTATGAAACCAGACAGAGGAGGTATGAAGAACAGAGGGCGTATGAAGCTGAACAGAGGCAGCTAGAAGAAGAAAGAGAAGAAAGGAGAAGACAGCAGGAGTTAGGTATCAAAGAAAAGGAGCTCGAGCTGGGAAGAACAAGAAGAGAAAATACCGAAGCTATGGCTAGACAGCAAGCCTCCAGCCCCACACCTGCTGCACCAAATGCTCCAATCTCGAGCATCAATTCCCTCATCCCCAAGTGGACTGAGGATGAACCAGAAGCATGGTTGGAGGAAACCGAGGCACTCTTCGATAACTACAGCACCACCAAGACAGAGAGGGCCTTAGTACTAGCCAAGCACATGGAGGGAAAAACTAAGGCAGCGCTTCGCTCGCTGGAGAAAAGCCAGAGAGGCAACATGGTTGAAGTTCGTAGAGTCATCACGAAGGCCTACGAAATAACCCCAGAAAAATGGAGACAGTGGTTCCGAGGTCTTGCCAAGGAAGTTGGCTGGTCCTGGACTGAATGAGCCTGTCACAAGACCCAGTCTGGTATCTGCTGGTTCGACTCCTTTTCTTGCACAACGTTTGAGGACCTCTTCAATCGGACCATGCTGGAAGACCTTTACCAATGTGTGCCTGGGCCCCTTGCTGTATGTCTCAATGATAAGCAGCCCACCACACTTATGGAAGCCTGCCGCATGGCCGGTTCATGGGAAACCTTAAACCAGTCTCACAGCACATCTCAGAGACGCATCGTGCCACCTGGTTACCTCTCAAGCTCGACTCGCCTGAAGAATGGACTGCCAAGCAAGCCTACGTGCACCCACTGTAAGAGGGTGGGGCATGCTGAAGCGGATTGCTGATACAAGTGCGGCACTAGCAAGCAGCCTCCTACTACCAGCCAGAACTCCTCTCCCTCTTCATCCACTCAACTCTCTCCACCAACAGTTACTGCAGGCCACCGAGCCCCTACAAGAGGGCCATGCAAATTCTGTGGTGCTGCCAGCCACTACAGTGATGGACATCCGGGCTGTCCACATCATGTCCCCACCACCAAGTTCGTCAACCTCATTAGCACCTCATTCTCTGCGGCCGGGCAGCACAAGATCCTTTACCCCGAGAGACTGGAGACCCAGTTCATCTCGGTGGTCCCTCTTAAGAGCTCTAGCCTGCCCGTGACCCTTCCAGTCACAGTAGACACTGCAGCAGACATTAGCCTGATCTCCAGGGCCCAAGTGCCAGCCGGTGCCTTGGTTGACAAGAAAACCTGGTGGGAGATGAAGTGGATAGAGGGCCACACCATTACCGTTCCCACGGTAAAGCTCCAGGTTATGACACCTTGGGGCACGCTACCCCACCGCCTTGGCGTGGTGGTTGGAATTCGGCCTGGAGTGGACTTCCTGTTGGGTTGGGACCTTCTCTGGGGAAGCCCTTCACCAATGCCACTTCGCAGCCACGCTACCTCCTCAACGGAGGCCTAGACTGTAGGAGAACCTGATCAAGACAAAACCCCACCTTCTGCCCACTGAAGTGGTCAGCAGAAGGGGCACACACTGAATCATTCTCGGCATAGCCCTCTCCATTCGCAAAGGGCCGGCCAACCGAGAGGTCCTCCATCTCCCCAAAGCGACGTTCAGAAGGAGCAGTACCACTGCAGGACGTGCAAGCAGACAGGCCTCTCCACAAATTGAGAGGGCTGCCCAAGTAAGCAACGCCCATCGTACGCCCCCGAGCAAGACTCTCCGAGAGGCTCTGATCTCCAGCTGGGGCAGGAATCTCTGCCGCAGCCAAATTCAAGCCATCCGCGAGGTATTGCACCTCCAGACCCCTTGTCAGGCATGCCTGACACTCAATTGCTGCCAGTGCCACTTGCGAGCATTGAGCAGTGCCACACTCCGTCCAGCACGGACGTTGAGCCATCAATTGAGAAGGACCTGTGTCGGGTCTAAATCATGAGTCGGATCTCCTCCGGGAGATTCAGGATTCCCCACGGCACTAATCATAGCAACTGGAGAGCCTCCGGTACCCAACACTTCTTCACCAAATCTGTCCCCAGAGGATGAAACCCTGGAGGATCAAACTGTTACACCTTCTCTGGGAGACCAGGAACTGGCCTCCTCGGATGCAGAGGTCGAGATTGCTCTCACTCTGGTTGTTGCAGCAGTCGGAGTAGGGAGTCCTCCTGTAGCTTCTGACATTACTCCTGACTTCACGCCCACTAGCCCTTCTGGCCTTTCCCCACAGTCGGTGCCCTCATCACCTCCTAGGTCTGACACAGATAAGCCTTGCAGGAACCCGAAGAAGAAGAAGAAGGGGTGGAAGAGAGCCCAGCAGTTGCCGAGCCATGAGCTCATCCTGGCACTATTGCCCTCTCGGCACAGTGCCCTACCATCTTAGTGATCCTGGCCCCTTGCCCAGAGGAGGTAGCCAGTGTGATCTCTTTCTCATACATAGCCTAGACCAGATTAAGTGCATCAGACGAGTAACCTTGTCCCTTCCACTTACCATCGAGCTGCAGCAATCACGTAAGTAGTGTAACTAAAACCAGAAAATCTAAACCATTGTGAAAAGAGCCATTATGCTCATGACATGCATGGCCTAAGAACTCAGGAGGCAAACATTTATCATATGAGGCAAACCTCATGTATTAACCAGTAATTAATAATTGTATTGAAAACAAAAACCTTGTAATTTAGTTAGGACATTATCCCTTACGTTGGTGCTATGGTCGGGTTAAGATAGGTTAGACTAGGGAATACCATAGAATGTACCATTAGGCTAGGTCTAAAACATCACGATTATAGGAGGTAGCATGGAATAACCATAAGCACCTTCAATTACAGTTAGAATTCTGTAATATAATGATCAAAGCTCATATCCTATCTAGAGTTAGGTAGATCCGTAGCTAGTTAGGCTGCATGGGACAAATCTGCTCAGGGAAGAAAAGTAACCTAATAGAGGTGAACAGCTTGCTTTGTACAGACCTTCATGCCCAAAAGGGAGTGAAGGCCCTCTTAAGGGGGGGAGCTTTTATAAATATTCTGCTTTTCACCCTCTATGCATTTTATTGTAGGGAAAATATGCGAACTAAGACGAGAGGGCGTCTTTGTATAGGCCTGGGTAGTGCTGGGTATTTCAAAAAATAACGTCTTTTAGTTAGCTTTAGGGGCCTAAACCCATAGGGAGAGTTTCACCAAGTAACCTCTATTGAAGGTGGTCTTAAGCTTCCTTTTCCCTGTTCTATGTTCGGCGATGTTTTGTCAGAATTTTCAGACTGCCCAAAGTGTAGGCCTCTGATTAGAGCCACCCTGCTTTGACCAAAAGAGGTCAGAGAAAAATTCGCCAGCATGCGAGACACACGTGTTATGTATAACTGAGATCTTTGTTCTTGTCCTCTTCCTGTCCTTATTGATATTAGTGAGCTGGGACGACGACTGGTTTCAAGACTTCTGATCGTCTGTTATATGCGCAAACAACCTACGTCAATGGTAAGTCTGGAAATTTTGCAGAGTTTCATCGATTCTCTAGTATCTCTTTCTGTATTTCCAGTTCCTTTGTTTTTCCCTCTTTGCCACCATCTACTATAACCCATGTAACAATTTACTTTTATAAAGTCTAGAGTAAGAATAATTTATATTGCTTAGCGGCACTCAACTATTCCTGTGCAGTAATTAGGAATTAGGGAAGGTTAAGTAAGTAATTTTTGACATTCAGTCAGCCTTGTGTCTTGATCCCATTGTTCGGAAGAGAAATAGCCTTTACCAGTACTAAATTGCGTACGATATAATCCGTTGTGTTACAACCTTATGTGAAGCAAAGGGAAAACTGACTGTTTCTGAAGGTGGGCAATTGTTCATGTAATTTCCTCGCTAACTCCATATTCTTCCTACGTCAGGGTTTTTCTCGACTGGCGACCTTATTCCATTAAGTAATTGTCTGTCTCTGAGGTTAACTTTTAGCTTTAAATGACAGATTACGTGTGTTCTTGGCACTGAGGTCCTCATAAATTGCATTAATTAAAAGGATAATAAACTTTATTAAAGAAATGCCAAGCCAGAGAACTTGTTTTTCTGTAACAATATATATAAAATATAATATTCTTTACTAAATGTCTTATTCATACAACTTGATATTGCGTATATTCGATAAAATATATAATATATATAAACCATATATATTCTATTTCTTATATATTATATATATTCTTGTCTTTTCATTCATTTATATATATATATATATTCTATATTGATTATATGTCTATATATAGTTCTAAATATTTTTGAGATATATTGTTATAAGAAATACAGATATATATATATATATATATATAAACATAAATATTGAAACATATATATATATATATATATATATATATATATATATATATATATATATATATATATATATATATATATATATATATATATATATATATATATATATATATATATATATATATATATATACATATATATATATATATATATATATATATATATATATATATATATATATATATATATATATATATATATATATATATATATATATATATATATATATATATATATATATATATATACATATATATATATATATATATATATATATATATATATATATATATATATATATATATATATATATATCAGGAAAGTGTTGACTTCAAGCAAGCCGGATACATAGAACAAACAGGAGGATGAAAAGGAGGTGATGCATATTCAACTTTATTTCAGCCAACGTTTCAAAGCATGGCTTCATCATCAGGGCTAAAATACAAAAATAACAACAATTAAAATCAATACATAGGACTCAGTAAAATTATCAATGTTAAAATATAGATATTAAAACCGAAACATGAAAGTTAAAACC
Organism: Macrobrachium rosenbergii; assembly: GCF_040412425.1. Taxonomy (NCBI): domain Eukaryota; kingdom Metazoa; phylum Arthropoda; class Malacostraca; order Decapoda; family Palaemonidae; genus Macrobrachium; species Macrobrachium rosenbergii. Next base: position 9,469,841 of record NC_089741.1, on the reverse strand, counting down.
AACCTAACGCCTTAAGAAAAGAACTGAGTGACAAAGAATGGCACCAAAAGGATGAAGATACCTCTTATGCAATAACAGAAGGGCAGAAGAAGACTGACTATTCAAAGATGGAACCAGCTGTTTGATGGTTAACTAATCGAGGATATGGAGAGAAGTTTCATCAGCAGCTTGCTCTAAGATTTCAAAACCGTCACAGGGAATACAAGAATTTAAATTGTTTAGAATGTTCCCTTATGTTAGAAAACTCCTCCTTGATGTTTGACAAATACACCCTTATTGTTCTGTACTAACGCCACGAAGAGTTTCAACTCGCACTTTCAGCATTCTTTTGGTGGATCCAAAATAAGTCCGAGATTACATCTCGTTAATATCAACAATTTTTACACCACCAAATGACGCATCTTTGAAATAGTCAGTCTTCTTCTGCCCATCTGTTTAAATTCTTGAAGGTTTCTTCAATGAATTTAGTTTTTCGTTGCCTTTCTTGGTCACTCAGTTTTATTTTCTTGTGGCATTAGGTTGGTTTTACTTTTCATGTTTTGGTTTTAATACCTATATTTTAACACTAAAAATTTTATTTTCTTGAGGCATTAGGTTGGTTTTACTTTTCATGTTTTGGTTTTAATATCTATATTTTAACACTAAAAATTTTACTGAGTCCTGTGTGTTGATTTTAATTGTTGTTATTGTTGTATTTTAGCCCTGATGATGAAACCATGCTCTGAAACGTTGGCTGGAAATAAAGGTGAATATACATCACCTCCTTTTCATCCTCCTGTTTGTTCTACGTGTCCGCTTGCTAGAAGTCCACACTTTCCTGATTAGTTACGAAGGAGATATGGACATCAGACACTGCTCTCCTATCACCACTTGGAATCATTCCTGAGGAAGCAGAGGAAGGCTGAACTGGATTTAGAATTCCTTCTGTATTGCCAAGTCAACCACGTTATTCCGAATATTCTCAAGTCCAAGCTCTAACGGAAGTCCCTCCATAACTCTGTCTTTTATCATGAAACCAAGACGAAACTACTGGAGATGGAACTACACTACAAGGAAAGACTGCCCAAGAAGCACAAACAAACTGTTGATATATTGTTTGACACATTACGCAATTCATTGCCATTTTTAGATTGCCCTCTTTTAAAACATTATGTATATAAAAAAATTGTTTCTTATGTTTCTAATGTAATGAATGTTTATCTGCAGAAATTGTATAATCTAGAAATTACTGTTCCCAACTTTTTAGATCCAACAAAAAGTTTTTAATTTCTCTGATTACATACTGTCACAGAGGGAGGAGTTTCTTTTATCCCTCGGTTTAGACTCTTGTTTACGTGATTTTAGACCTTCTTACTCAAGATTCTTTTTACCCTTTGAATTAATATTTAATCACCTTCGTAAGTTAGGCTTTTTACCTAACTTGAACAAATTTGAGGGTGAAATAGGTAATTTCATACAAAAATCTTTTGTGAATTTCAGGAGTGGTTGTTTGCCCTTCCTTAAGAAAGACGATTTCAACATTCTTAAACAGTTGTCTTTAAAAGCAAACTTGGTCATCACTAAACCTGATAAAGGCAAAGGTACTGTAATTCTCAATAAACAGGATTATCTTGTAAAAATGAATAGCATCTTATCTGACTGGTCAAAATTTGAATGCATTGGTTCTCCTAACTTTCAACCAATCTTTAAAGTTGAAGACAGAATTAATAGGTTTCTAAAATCACTTAAGGACACAAATAAAATCAGCGAACATACATATTCAGATCTGTACACATCTGGCTCTTCTTATGGAGTTTTATATGGTTTATTGAAAGTGCATAAGGAAGGAATTTCACTAAGGCCTATTTTGGCCTCTTATAATACTCCTAGTTACACGTTAGCAAAATTTTTGGCACCACTATGACAACCGTTTTCAGAAAATGAGCATACCCTGTCTAACTCCACTGTGTTTTCCAAAGAGGTTGTTGCTCAGGACCTCGATCTGTATATGGTGAGTCTTGATGTTTTCTCGCTTTTCACTAATGTACCATTGCAGGCAAGGATACAAATGATTATAGATAAGATTTTTATGGAACCAGGTTTTATCTATCATGATTCTGACAGAGATAACTTTGGTATTGCTATGGGATCTCCGTTGGGTCCAGTTCTAGCAAATGTTTTTATGTATCATTTGGAGGAAAAACTCTTTAGCCACTGTTCATCCTCATTTCGCCCCTTATATTATAAGCGGTATGTTGATGATACTTTTCTACTTTTTCAAAGTAAAGGTGCTGCTGAATAAATTTTAGAATTCGCTAACAACCTCCATCCTAGTATTACATTTACCATAGAACATGAAAACAATGAGTGCCTTCCTTTCCTAGATGTGTTAATCACTAGATCCAACCAGCACTTCTCCACTTCTGTTTGCCGGAAGCAAACGTACACTGGTCTTGGTTCAAATTTTTATATTTCAAGTTTTTACAATTTTAAGCTTAATAGTATTGTAACGTTACTCAACAGAGCCTTTTCTCTATCTTCAGTCTGGCTCTCTTTTCATAATGAAATTGAGTTCCTAAGAAAATACTTTCAGAATAACTGCTACCCCAAACTTTAATTTGAGAAATATCTCAAAAAATTCTTGAATAATAAATTTCAGTCAAAAATACCTGTACCTACAGTACCTAAACTTGATTTTTATGTTTCTTTGCCCTTTACGAACGATGAAAGATTTTTAACTACGTTGGGGCGGATTTTAAAGAAATACTTTTACTGTCTCAATCCCAAACTAGTTCTAAAAAATCCATGAACAATTGGATCTCTTTTTAGATTTAAAGACACTGTTCCCAACCTTACGCGTTCTTTGGTGGTCTATAAGTATACTTGCCTGTGATGTAATCTTGGGACTTACATCAGATCCACCAAAAGAATACTGAAAGTGTGAGTTGATTCTCATCATGGCGTTAGCCACAGAACAGTGTGTACTTTGAGTGAGAAGGAGTTTTCTAACATAAGGGAACATTCTAAATAATGTGTAATAGCTGACGAACCTGGAGCTGCCCAAGAAAACTCTGAACAACAACAGATAAATTCTCTCTCTCTCTCTTTCTGCACCCCTCTCTCTCTCTCTCTCTCACTCAGAACTCCTTGATAAGGATTTCTCTCTCTCTCTCTCTCTCTCTCTCTCTCTACCTTTCCTGTTAAGATAGTTGACTCAATTACAATGCACAGCATTTTTGACATTTTCTTTTTCACCCCTCCTCACCCCTACTTCCTGTCAGGTCTTGGGTTTAAAGGGCATTGGGAGTGCCACTATTCATTTCATCAACCTCAAAAACTATGGATTAGACACTAATATCTGTCGTTTTCAGTTATTTTTACATGTCACCCCTTCCCACCCCTTCGCACCTCCCCTCCATACTTGGAATTAAAGGGCACTAGGTGTCAAATCTTTCATCTCAGCGACCTCGAAAACTATGGATTAAACCCTAATATCTGTCATTTTCTGTTATTTTTACATGTCACCCCCTTCCCACCCCCTCTTCATATTGGGGCTTAACTTGGACTTAAAGGGCATCTGGAGTGTCACTATTCATCTCAGTGACCTCAAAAACTAATGATTAGTCACTCACTAATATCTGTCATTTTTGGTTATTTTTATGTCACCCCCTTCCCACCCCTTCTCATCAGCCCCCTTTGGTGCCAGTGATGTCATACTTACACAGTGTTCTTTTTGAGATAGTAAATAATATGATACCAAGTTCGGCTGAAATTGTTCAATACATTTCAGAGTGTATGTGGACCATACACATACACATACACATACATACGTACAATACATACTTGATTTATATATATAGTATATAATATATATATATATATATATATATATACACACACACACACACACACAAGTACACACACAAGATTATATATATAACATATAATATATATATATATATGATATATATATATATATATTCTTTATATATTATTATTATTAAAATAGTTTAACCAGACCACTGAGCTGACCATCAGCTCTCATAGGGCTGGCCCGAAGGATTAGGATGGAATGACAAGTCTAGGCTAGAAGCCTAGCACTGGGACCTAATAGGTCACTTGTCAATGATGATAAACGAAAATGAAAATGAAATTAAAAGCTGTAAAAGGCATACGCTTTCATACTGGAACACACTCACACAATAAATACATTTAAACTCATGCTTCCATACATACTCACTAAAAAGGTATATTAAAATTTAAAATAAATTAAGTAAAATCATAAAATTTACTTGTTTTAAAATTCATTATACTGATTGATTGTTTTTTTCTTATATTTTTCCAATTAATTTGCAGCTTCTCATGAACATTAAAATGGGTGCTATTGAGAACGTTGAAGATTCTGACAAAATTTCTTCTATTGGTCTATTTCCAAAATTTGATAATCGCTGCAGGTTATATTTTGGACATTCACACAGTATATGCTTAACTGTTATCAGCACATTGCAATCTGGGCATTTGGGAAGAGGGCCACATGGACTGTTCATTAAGTGTCCATGTGTCAAACGAGTATGGCCTATTCGAAGACGTGTCAGAATTACTTGTGCTTGTCTTTCTCTTTGATATGACGAACTCCATTTTCCAACACTGGATTTTATCTGTTTTAATTTATTATTTTCAGGTTCTTCGTTCCATATATTTTGCCATTTTTTTACAATGACTGTTTTTATATATCTTGTATAGTCACTGATAGGGATGTCTACATTTGTTCTTGTCATGTGGACCGCTTCTTTAGCTGCTTTATCAGCCTCTTCATTTCCCTTAATCCCTACATGGGCAGGGATCCAACATATTTCAATATTTTTTCCCTTATTATACAATTTATGAATTGAGAACTTTATATGTTGTACAATATTATTTTTGGGATTATAGCTTTGAATAGCTTCTATAGCACTTCTGGAGTCGCTATAAATTACAAAATTATTATATGAGACTTCTCTAATTATTTTTATGGCTGATACTATTGCACATAACTCAGCTGTAAATACAGAGGCTTTGTCTGGGAAGGAGAACTGATACGTTTTGTTTTGGGATACCGCAGCATATCCCACTCCGTATTGTGATTTAGATCCGTCAGTGTATATTGCGTAATGTGGACCTTTTCGGATTATATGCTCTACTGCATGTTGTCTTTGGTATTCTGGAGTATATGAATGATTTTTTGATAAATATTTCAAGTTTGTACAAATTCTCATTTTATTCATTGTCCAAGGAGGAGGTAATTTTAACATTACAGGCAATTGTATATACATATTTAGTGACTCAAACAATCTTCTAGCCCTAATTGGGAAAGAAGGTGGATGATTGTTTATAAACACATCTCTTAATCCAAATAATTTTTTGGTTGGAGAATCATTTGTCTGAATTCTCAGAGCACTCTTCATCGTTACTAGCTCTCTATGGAGAGACAGAGGTAGTTCACCACATTCAACTTGTAAAGAAGATGTTGGTGATGATCAAAAAGCTCTGAACATATTCTAAGACCCTCATTATGAATTGGGTCTACCGTTTTCAGCGTTGCATCTGATGCCGAGCCATATATTTCACTTCCATAATCAACGATAGACAGCACTGTTGCTTTATACAATAAAGTAAGGGTATGCTATCAGCTCCCCAAGTAGTGTTCGACAGTTTTTAATTAGGTTTAATGCTCTTTTACATTTTGATTTCATGTATGTTATGTGGGCTTTCCAGTTCATGTGAGTATCAAATACTAATCCTAAAAATTTTGCTGTTTGGCCAATTGGTATACTATGGTTTCTGATTTTTAAGTCTATTTCTTCTCCTTTTTTCCATTTTTTGTTTTTATAAAACATGATTGCTTGGGTTTTATCTATGGAAAATTTAAAGCCTACAGATAAAGCCCATTCATCTATTTTTACTATGCTTTTATTAATGATTCGTTCTGCATGTTTTATTCGAGATGCTGAATAATATATGGCAAAATCATCCATATACAAGTTACTTTTAATACCAGTAGGTAGATTTTTACTGATATCATTAATTGCTAACGTAAACAGTTTGCCACTAAGGACGCTTCCTGTGGAACACCATTTTCTAGAGGAAATGTTCTAGACAGAACATCATCAATTCTCACCTGAAAACTGCGATTTGTCAAAAGTTTTGTATAAACTTAGGTAAATGTCCACAGATGTTGTTGTTTTGTAAAGTTTTTAATATAGCATACCTCCATGTAGTGTCATATGCTTTTTCAATGTCAAAAAGACAGCTACAGTAATTTGTTTTCGTTCAAAACCTCGGCGTATATGGTCTTCTAAGTTACAGAGAGAATCTAATGTAGATCTGTTACACTGTGACCCAAACTGAGTGGGAGTTAAAATTTTATTTTCTCAATGTGCCATGTTAGTCGAGCATTTACCATTTTCTCTAGTAATTTGCACATACAACTTGTTAAAGAAATTGGTCTGTAATTGTTTACATTACTGGGATCTTTTCCAGGTTTGGGGATTGGAATAATTATAGCTTTACGCCATTCATCAGGAAATAAATTTCTAAGCCATAAGTGGTTATAAAACTCTAACAAGTATGTCTTTTTGCCAAAGGTGCTAAATGGCATATCATTTCAAAACAAATATTGTCACCTCCAGGGGCAGATTTATTGCTGTTCAACAGAGCAAATTCTAGCTCTTCCATACTAAATTTTCTATTATAATATATATCTTCTACTGTTTCAAAATTTATTGTTATTAATTCTATATTATTTTTCTTTGTGCGGAAATGCTCATCTAAATTTTTGTTGCTACTTACTTTTGCTAAATTTTCACCTATTACATTACTAATTTCTTTAGGATCAAGTATTCTTTTCCCATCTTTTATTATGGCATGTCTAGGTGGTTTAACATGGGTACCATTTATTTTCCTGAATTTTTCCCATATTTTTTGTATGGGAGTATTTTTAGAGAGATCTGATACATATTTTTCCATGAAATGATTCTTCCCTGTATTACTTCTCTTTAAACTTTGCAGATATTTTATTATACAGAGGTTTTAATGTATCAATTTCTAATAATAATATAGTCAGTTTTTGTAAGTTCCTTCTAATATTGGTAACGTTTTGTTTAATTTACTGAATTTTCTATTCAAATTATTTAGTCGTCTTCCAATTTGGTGTTTTATTTTTATTAATTCTGTTAGTTTTTCAGACCACCATGGGACTTTGTGTTTTGTTGGATGAGATTTGGATTTTGGTATTGCTTTATCAGCAGCATTTGTAATGAAATCAACAAGAAATTCATTAGTTTCATTATGGTCTTTCAAATATTCAAATGGTGGGATATTCCTGGTGTGGAATTCATATTGTTCCCAATCTGCTTTATAAATGTTATATCGAGGGACATGTTTGGTGGGGTTATTTTGTAATAAAGAAATTAATATGGGGAAATGATCACTTGTATGCAAGTCATCTACTGTATTCCAGTCCAATCTGTCTACTATGTCTGCTGTACATAGAGTTAGGTCAATTGAGGAATATGTTCCATGTGTTTTAGAAAAATATGTGCTGATTTCGTCATCATTTATACAGCACATGTCATATGAATCTATGAATTCCTCTATTTTAATTCCTGCTCTATTTGATTCTGTACAATTACAGTCCCACATTGGGTTGTGGGCATTAAAATCACCTACTATTAACGTTGGTTCCTTAGTATTATTAAGTAATTCTTTGATTTTGTCAACGTCATAATTTTTATTAGGTTGATTGTACAAATTATGAATTACATAATTATCGTTTTTTATTCGTATTCTAATACTCGACGTTTGCAGATCAGTAAATTTTACAGGTACTTTGTCATAACATACTTTGTTATGTACATATATAGCAGTACCTAAATTTCCTTCTTCCTCTCTTGATGCAGATGCTAAGGTATATTTACCTATCGTTAATATTGTTTTGTTGACATGTTGCAAACATAATATCATTGGTTCATATTCTTTTAATAACCGTTGTATTTCTCTAGGTGTAATCTGGTCTGTAGACCATTTACGTTCCATTGTATAATATAACTATTGAAAATATTTTTTATAGCGGTCGAGTTTTACTCTCTTTTTGTATTATCAATTTGGAATTTTTCTAACAATTTACTCACGACATTCATCTGTTTTTCCTTATAATAGACTAAGTGCTCAATGCACATGCACCCTTTTTCATGGTTACTCAAATCTGTGTTTTCTTTTTTTCTATATTTCATAAAATTTCTTATAATGTTTGTTAAACCATCTTTTGTTATGCTTTTGTTGTTATTGCATAATTCAATGAAACAATCATTACATCCACAAGTATTATCATGTGTATTTCTCTTTTCATTTGCTCTTGTTCCAATTACTGGAGAAGGAGTAATCTCTTCTCCCTTGACATAATCATTATCATCTATGGTATGATTCTCTTGCACTTCTTCAGTGTTCTCGACATTTGCCTTCATAGGTTCTATTATTATTTTAGGAGATAAAGGTATATTCTTAGCTTGTTTTTGTTTTTGTTCCTTTTTCATCTCCTTTATCTTTGGTTTAACTGATGTTTCTCTAATAATAGTTGGTTTCTTCGTTTTGGGTGGTGTTCTCTCCAAAGGCCTTTTTTTATCTTTAATTTCCTGTCTATCTCTAACCTCTTCTGTCACTTTAGTAGCAGCATCCTCCTGTGTTTTTATCTGCATTAATATTTCAAATGAATTGGACAAAATATTATCCATCTCATTTGTACCTGTTTCTTTATTTTTTACAATTTTATTTTTATTTCTAAATTATTAATTTTTCTTGAGATTTACTTGTCTGTGCTCTGTTATTTCTATCTGTTTCCGTTTTTGCTTCATTTTTTGCTCTTGTTATTGAGGAATATGAAATGTTTCTTAGATGGATCTTGCATTCCTCTCACTTTTAATTCCAATTTAGCCTCTCTTATAGACATCCCTGTTCGTTCTTGCAACATTTTCAACTCTGTATTGTATATGTAGTACACACACTCCTTGGACCTAGCATGATGATCCTGTCCACAGTTTACACATTTTGGTTCACTACATTTCCATTGTGTGGCATGTTCGTTAGATCCACAATAAGCACATACAGGTTCATTACGACAGTTTTTCTTTGTGTGTCCATACTTACTACAATTTTGACATTGTACCGGTTTGGGAACATAAGGTCTCAATTCTCTATTTTGACCCAAAATTTTTATTTTTTGAGGTAACTCTTGACCCTCAAATTTTATTTTTGCAATTCTTAATGCTTTATTATTTTGTTTACTTGGTATTATATATACCTCACAATCTTGGATTTTGGTATATCTCATTTTAAGAGAGTCCAACAGTATATTTTTGTCAACTGGTTCGTCATTATTTTCAGGAAGTACAATAGTACCCTGAATGCTGTTCATAGTGTCATGCTTCCTTACTTTTACATTTACATTGTCAACACTTTTTATTGACAGATAGTCCTCAGACTGGTTTTTGGTTGTGGCTTCTATAAGCCACGTCTTCATTTTTATTTGTCTAAACGACATTTCTGTCGTTGAGTGTCTTTTAATAAGATAATTTTCTAACTTTAGGGCTGAGATTTGCTGTTCTGTTTCCATGGTTAGAAACCTTGACCAACTTCCACTCCCAAAGAGGGAGTCGAAGTGAGTCAAGGTTGGGTCAAGACGATATTTACTTTTTTTTGATTTGTTGTGTACTGGAGCATAAGGTTCCAGTGTGATTATATTTGGATTCTTTATTGTTTTTTCCAAAGAAAGGTTGTTACAAGAGGTTCCATCAGTCGTCATCTGTGCCGAGTCACTACCATCAAAGGGCCCAGGGGTACTCGAATCTTTATTTTCACTTTGCATAAAGATTTGAGGGAGGAAAAAAAAAAAAAAAAAAAAAAAAACCTGAAAACCTTAAAAAGATATCATCAGCCTTTCATGGAGTTCATTCCTCCACTAATGGCACAAGTGAGAACCGACTCCCAAATGTCCGCATCCCTACCCTACCCCAAAGGGGATGGCACAACATGATTAGAGTGGCTCAAGTGTAAGCCAACCTGCTTGATAGGACTGAGAGCATTACTAGAATACAATCATCCCCACCCTAATCACATTATGGGCAAACCGGACAGAATGCCAAGAGTCCTATTCCCAGAACTAGACCCCCCTGGAATCCGTGGTCCAGTCCGTAGAATAGTTCCGCCTGAAAACTGAGGTCCGAACATTATCGGGCAGTTGATGGTCCTGCCACAGTTCTCACTATTTAGCTTCGGATATAAACCCAATCCCAGCTATGATACCTTTTCCTATTTACCAGGTCCAAGAAATTTGTACGAAAGTGAAAATATCCACGCTATTTAAATCGAAAGGTTTGTAGGTGATCCGTCAGGGCCCGGGCTCTTATTCTTCATAAGAACGAAGAAGAAAAGCCAGGGCCCCTTACCCCCTCACCACGTGAAGGAACCTACTTCGAGGGGATATATATATACATATATATATACTATATAAAGCAATGAGAAATATGGAGTATATGGAATTATGCACAAACACACATGTGCTTGATGCACACCCCACATATACATACATACATACATTATTATACATATATAATATGGATATTGTTCCTTATATAATGATGATATATATATATTATAAATATATATATTATCCCCATATATATATAACGCCTCATATATATATATAAATATATATATATGACATATTATATATATATATATAGCTATATATATATATATATATATATATATATATATATATATATATATATGTAATATATATATATATATGTACTGGAATATATATGGTGTGATGTAATAATAGAAAACACACAGGACACAGCACAGATATATATATATATCAAATATATATAATATATATATATCATATATATATATATATATATATATGATATATATAGGATATATATATATATATATATATATATATATATATATATATTTTATAAATATTTTATTAGCAGTTCGACCTCTCTTCCTTGCTTTAAGCAAATATAAAAAGCCCTCTCTTTATTAAAGTAAGAGGGAATACCATGTAGGAAGAAGCAAGCGAGCAGGAGTTGTTTTGACCAGATCCCAACTGTTAAAAGGGGCAGGAATTTTAGTTAGAGAGATATCAGACGGGATCGGTTTTGCTAGGACCAACCTTAGCTAGATTGTACCTTAAGCTCACTTTTCTACGTACTTTGTACTAGCGAGTTTTTTGTCATTTTACAGATTCTACCTGCACCCACACCAAGTTGTCTTGTGGGAGGAGCCGAGACCGGTGGCGACCCAAACTCCCCCAAGCTTCAAAAACAGATGCAGAGTAACGCCCGACGGAACACGACGTGTTCCGGGCAGTCCGGTTAAACCTTTGTCTCAGTCTCGAATGTGGGGGAAGAATTGCCATCCCAACAGACCAAGGACTTTTGATGCAACTGATCACTGCATTATCTATTCCAGCAGTAAGTCTGAAGGTGACAATTACTCCCAGTTCTCTTTCTCTTCAACTTAACTCTCATTTTCGTGTTTCAAGTTTCCCTCTCTTAAACAGTCACTGACTAAGCAAATCCTAGCAAAACCATATCCCATTTATGAAGTTAAATATATTAAGTACATTCATTGTTTCCTAGTGGAATTGCATAAATTATCCTCCATGGTGTTAAAGTAATATTCTTGCTAGATGATTCATCCCTTGCAGTTAAAAAATGGCAAGTGACAGTTTCTATGATACTGGAATGTTATCTGGATGTGTCTCTTCCAGAATTGTGTACGACTTGAACCTGGCCATCCTCTTGTTTGGAGAATAATTAGTATCCTTGATACCAAGAACCTCAATTCATGCACTTGCAATTGCCTTATAGACGTGTCACAAGAGTCCCTAAGATGTTCAGTTATTCATCCCTTTATATTGAAATATCTTGTGTCCGAAGTGGGACGAAGTTGGAGCTGTTGCTAGCTCCCATAAGAAATCAGTTAATATTTTACTCTGTTGAAACTAGTTGTCTGAGTAATGTTGTTGATTTAGTTCATGTGTTCAGAATTAATCGCTATATTCCGTACTCTAGTCTCCACTGGCTACCGATCTAATTATGTTAATTATCTGTCCTTTTTTAGGTAACTTTCAGCCTTAATTGACAGGATTATGTGGGTATTAGGTTAAGCAAAGCAATGTAAATCACCAAAATTAATAATTAAACTCATCAGCTGAAGGACCCACGTAACAGTGGCGAGACCTTGCCAATATTTCTGTGATTAAAAGTAGCGTTCTCTAATTAATTCTTAGAGATAAAGAACTTGGAATCAGATTAAATATGAATTCATTGAAAGATAAAAAGTCAGATCATATTAATTTCATGCTAAATTTCCCAAACAAGGATATAGGCCAAGGTAAGTAATATTAAGAATACCAATGTTATAATAATAAGAGGAGTAGGTAGGAAAGTGTGCATTAAATGAGAACAGCTATAACTTACAATGCACAATAATAAGGAAAGTAAGCATTTACCAAGTTCAAATACTGACCCACAGCCGCATACCAGTCAAGGTCGTAACAAGTTACCAAGTCAAGATTTAATATTTTGTTATTCACTGGCCAATGATTAAGATATGAATACTGAATTTTTGAACTAGTTAGCTATTGCATGACAGTATTGGGAGGGGGTGTGCCTAGTGCTTCTATCGTAAGATAGGACGGAGAATCACAAGTCCATAGGATATTTCTTACAAAGCAACAAGTGGAAACCTTAGAGAGAAGGCCCTGGCTGAGCGTCATGAAGTGAATTACTATCCCTTGAGCGAAATCATATTAAATTTCTTTTCCATTAATATCGCAAATGAACTGTATCAGTGTTTAATTTCATAATTTGCCTTGTACATTAACGTAAAGCAGGCCAGTAAGGATGTCACGTGTCCATTCCTTTGTATCATGAAGGGCCCCTCAGTGCGCATGGCGGCCACGGGTAGGAATTAATTACGACGTAGAGAGACAAAAAAAGAGAAATCATAACAATTTCGTTTTCCGTCTATAACGTGAAATAACTCGCCTTCCCACACAAGCTTCATTCGTTTTCAAGAGGAATTCGAGTTTTTGTTCTATTGCATTGTAATAACATAATGAAAGGCGGGAGATTTGTATTCCTCCGCCAGCAGATGTCCGCCCCATTTTGCTCACAGTAAGGCCATTGTGTTTTGAGCCATCAGCTGTGTGGTCACACGACCCGTACGCCATCTTAAGAAGGGTTGCCCGCGACTCATAGCCGCCATCTTTAATCTTTGTTGTTGTTTACCATGACATCATGAATAACGTCTGCCTCATATGCCTGACTTAGCGAACTACTGTTTCTCGTGCATTACCATACTCGCATATCTTAGGAACAAATATACTTCAGTTAAAGGGAAAACTAGGCATAGGATTTGATGCAACAGGTAAAAGAAAGTTACTAATTTAGTCAGGGAATAATTTATTCAGGAAATGTAACAAAAAGTTCCTACACAAAAACACACTTTTGCAGGAAATTATATAAAAAAAAGAGACTAAGGATAATTTAACCGTACGTATAAGTACGCAACTTAAGGAATTTTATCAAGAATTAATAAGAGCATGGTAACTATGGCATGCTAATATTGGCAAGACAATCCATTACCTAACATAGCCAAAGTAAGAAGTATTCAAGAAAAGAAAACCTGCTTGTGTGCATTTACAATTTTCCTTATACATACACGTACACACGGGGGCGGACATGTTGGAGGTCTCTAGCTTGATTTTTACCAAAAAAGGTTTTTTGTTCTTGGTGATTACACCTTTCATAGAAGGCAATGTGTTAATAGTGTCTCTACGTAATACTTGGCAGTGCACCATACGGCAGAAAATGCCTTTCTAAAAGGAAAATCCCTCTCAGAAAAAATTGACAAAACCTAAAAAAAATTGAGGAAGCACAAGACAAATTTTCACAGATATGGGACGTGGTCAAAGCAGGAATCATTCGACAGCTTAAAACTGGAAACAAATAACAATCACGGATCTGGGATGTGATCAGAGGAGTGCAGGAATCATTAAACAATCACACAGCAAGCCACCAGACTCCTTTGAATGAGGCATCTATTATTTCCTCGCCTCCCAACAACGCGAGAGAAGTGAGGGTGCAACGCAAACTCGAGATGGCCATACCCTCCCATGAGGGAACTGGCCTCTCCCCTTCGGATGAAGCGCCCACATCACCTGTACACCTATCAGAGAGGACCGACAAACCCTTAACCTCCTCTCCCTCCCCAGTGCCTCCGGTGGAAGATAGATCTTCAGCGACGATCACTAGTCCTCTTGAGTCTTCCGACCCAATATCTCCCCCCCAACCCCCCATTGTGGATGAGGATGTGATTGATCAAGAGGGAACTGGGGGCTGGCAGACACAAACAAGTAGAAAAAAGAAAAGAACATCCTGATTGTCTGCTGAATCAAAGATGTCACGTTGTGACTAACAATTTACGCTCATCGGTGAAGCAAAATGCCATAGTAGAGAGAGTCAAGTTTCTCACGGGCTCCGACCCTCTTATCTCCCACGAACTCCCTTGTAAAATTAAACATAAAGTGACCTACAGTATTACCTGCCTGTTTCAACACCTCGATGTTATTAAAGGTGAGAGTTTCGGTCCTAATATAAAAGTCTCAAGATACAACCAAGTCTGGGACCAACCTCCTTCCCAGGGAACTTACTGACACCCCAAGTAGGGGTTCAGGAACAGACTTGCCTTCTACCACAAGTTCCAGCCATCCTCCCAAGCCGAGTGAATGCCAATCCCCGCTGGCCAACCTTTCATCCACACAAATCTTCAACTTATTCATTTCCCATCTCCATGAGTTGCCATGGATACACTAGATACAATCTCTTGGAATGTTTTTGGCCTCAAGTGGAACATTCCTCCCCTAAACATGTGCTGCAAAAACTTCAAAGGCATCATTACAATACAAGAAACACTCCTCTGGCCTCATGACCTTGCCATCTGCGATACAGTGCATGAAGACTTCAGAGCTTTCTCGACCTCATCGATGCAAGTTACAGAGTGTATCGTAGCTAGCCGCCCGAAAGGGGGGGCCTTTCTTTCCGGTGGCACAAATTGCTAGACAATATGGTGAATGTGTTGACCTATAGGAGTGATAGATTGCTGGGGCTTCAAGTGACAATAGGGGACTCTAAGATCCTAATAATTAATATTTATATGCCCTGGGAAAAGAACAACAATTTTGACCAATACTACATAATCCTAGGTGAGTTACACAGCATTATTCACGATTCTACAGCTGATCATATTTGCATAACCCACAGAAAACTAGATCCTTTAGGGAAACCACGGAAACCAGGCTGCGGTTAATAGTTCAACCGGCAGACACCTTACTGTGCACTAACCCAAAATGTAGAAACGATCACCACAGGAGAGATCTGAAAGAATTCTATTCAAATATAATTTCCGCTATGCTTGCCTCCGGCGGGGATACCTTTAGATCTCGTCAAGATAATTCTCGTAATATATCTACTGTGGAGGAAAAATGGTAGCCCAAGAGAAGGACACTGCACTGCTAATGAGGCAGGCGAGAGCGCAGTTCAAACTTGCCCTTAAGCACTGCAGACTGGATGAAAAGCAAGTAAGAGCTGATGCAATGTCTAGAAAATAAGAATCTGGTGATTATCCCTATTACTATCATTATTAAAGTAGTTTAACCAGACCACTGAGCTGACTTTCAGCTCTCACAGGGCTGGCCCGAAGGATATGATTAAAAAATAATATGTCCAGGCCTGAGGCCAAGTGCTAGGGCCCAATAGATCATTCAGTACAATTATGAATGAATTAAAATGAAATTAAAAACTTCACATAGGCATATCCTCTCATACTGAAACACATATATACAATAAATACATTTACTCAGACTTCCTTACATACATACTAAAACGGTGTATTAAAATTCTGAATATAAATTAAGCAATATTTAAACATTTTTCCCTTTTTAAATTCAACAAATGTTAAAAGGGTTTTCGTGCTTTTATTATTTACTTATTTTTATATTTTATTAATTAGATTACAGTTCTTCAAGAACATCAAAATTGGAACGATTAAAAATGTGAAAGATTCTAACAAAATTTCTTTCATTGATCTATTTCCAAAAGTAGACATTCGTTGTTGGTCATACTTTGGACATTCACATAACACATGTCTAACTGTTATTATTACTCTGCATTCTGAGCACTCGGGAGCCAGGCCATGTGGGCTGCTCATTAAGTGCCCATGTGTCAGACGAGTATGGCCTATTCTGAGACGTGTTAAAATTACTTGTGTGTGTCTCTCTCTCTGATATGATGAACTCCATTTTTTAACATTAGGTTTTATTTCTTTCAATTTATTACTTTCAGGTTCTTCATCCCATATATACTGCCATTTATTTATGATACCCAATTTTATGTGAGTTACATAATCAGTAACCGGGATATTCATATTTGATCTTGTCATGTGAGTTGCTGCTTTAGCTGCTTTGTCTGCACCTTCACTTCCTTTGATCCCCACAGGGGCAGGGATCCAACATATTTCTACATTTTTTCCATTATCATATAATTTATGGAGATATAATTTAATTTGTTGTACTATATTATTTTTTTGATTTGTAAATTTGAATAGCTTCTATAGCGCTTCTCGAGTCACGGAAAATCACAAAATTATTAAATGATGATTTTTTTATTATTTTTATAGCTGATGCAATTCCATACAATTCTGCTGTAAATATGGAAGCATTATTAGGAAGAGAGAACTGATAAGTTATGTCTTGGGACTCTGCAGCATATCCTACTCCGTGTTCTGATTTAGATCCATCTGTATATATTGCGTAATGTGGACCTTTTCGGCTTATGTGCTCGATTGTATGTTGTCTATGGTGTTCTGGTGTAGATGAGTTACTTTTTGATAAATATTTGAGGTGTGTGCAAATTCTCATTTTATTCATTGTCCAGGGAGGAGGTGATTTTACTATTAAAGGCACTTGTATATTTATATTCAGCAACTCAAACAATCTTCTAGCTCTAATTGGGAAAGGTGGGGGATGGTTATTTATAAATACATCTCCTAATTCAAATAATTTTTTGGTTGGAGAATCACTAGTTTGAATTCTTAGAGCACTTTTCATTGTTACTAGTTCTCTATGGAGAGTACAAAGGCAGTTCACCACATTCAACTTGTAATGATGATTTTGGTGATGATCTAAAGGCTCCTGAGCATATTCTATGGCCTTCATTGTGAACAGGGTCTGACAATTTCAGCACTGCATCCGATGCTGAGCCATATACTTCGATTCCATAATCAATGATGGACTGAACTGTTGCTTTATACAGTACAATAAGGGTATGTCTATCGGCTCCCCAAGTGGTGTTCGACATTTTTCTAATTAGATTTAATGCTCTTTTACTTTTAGATTTTACAAATGTAATGTGGGCTCTCCAGTTCAAGTGAGTATCAAACACCAATCCCGAAAATTTTGCTGTTTGGCCAATTGGTATACCGTGGTTTCTGATTTTTAAACCTATTTCTTCACCTTTTTTCCACTTTTTATTTTTGTAAAACACGATTGCCTGAGTTTTATCTATGGAAAATTTAAAGCCTACAGAAGAGGCCCATTCATCTATTTTTACTATGCTTTTATTAACGATTCGTTCTGCATGTTTTATTCAGGATGCTGAATAAAGGCAAAATAATCCATGTACAGGTTACTTTTAATGCCAATAGGTAGATTTTTACATGTATCATTAATTGCCAAAGTAAACAATGTGCCACTAAGGACGCTTCCTTGTGGAACACCATTTTCAAGTGGAAATGTTCTAGAGAGATCATCATCAATTCTCACCTGAAAATTGCGATTTGTCAAAAAGTTGTTTTGTAAAGTTTTTAATACAGTATACCTCCATGTAGTATTGTATGCTTTTTCAATATCAAAATAGACAGCTACAGTAATTTGTTTTCGATCAAAACCTCTTCAAATATGGTCTTCCAAGTTACAGAGAGAATCCAGTGTAGATCTGTTACACTGTGACCCAAACTGAGTGGGAGTCAAAGTTTTATTTTCTTGAATGTGCCATGTTAGTCGAGCATTTACCATTTTCTCTAACAATTTGCATAAGCAGCTTGTTAAAGAAATTGGTCTGTAATTATTTACATTACTGGGATCCTTTCCAGGTTTGGGGATAGGAATTATTATAGCTTTACGCTATTCATCTGGAAATAAATTTCGAAGCCATAAATGATTATAAAACTCTAATAAGTATGACTTTGCCAAAGGTGCTAAGTGGCAGATCATCTCAAAGCAAATATTGTCATCTCCAGGAGCAGATTTATTGCTGTTATTAATTCTATTTTATTTCTCTTTGTGCAGAAGTGTTCATCTAAATTCTTATCACTACTTACATTTGCTAAATTTTCTCCCATTATATTACTTATTTCTTTTGGATCAAGTGTTCTTTTCCCATCTTTTAATATGGCATGTCTAGGTGGTGTAACATGGGTACCATTTGTTTTCCTGAATTTTTCCCATATTTTTTGAATTGGGCTATTACTAGAGAGATCTGATACGTATTTCCTCCATGAAATGATTCTTCCTTGAATTACTTCTTTTTTTAATTTTGCAGATATTTTGTTGAATAGAGGTTTTAATGTATCAATTTCTAGTAATAATACAGTAATTTTTTGTAAACTTCTTTCTAATATCGGTAATTTTTTATTCATTTTATTGAACTTTCTATTCAAATTATCTAATCGTCTCCCTATTGAGCGTTTTATATTTATTAATTCTGTTAACTCATCAGACCACCAGGGAACTTTGTGTTTTGTTGGATGGGGTTTTGACTTTGGTATTGCTTTATCAGCAGCATTTTTAATGAAATCAACAAGAAATTTATTAGTTTCGTTATGGTCTTTTAAATATTCAAATGGTGGGATATTTCTAGTGTGCATTTCATATCGATCCCAACCTGATTTATAAATGTTATAGTGAGGGACATGTTTTGCAGGATTATTTTGCAATAAGGAAATTAATATTGGGAAATGATCACTGGTGTGCAAGTCATCAACTTTATTCCAATCCAATCTGTCAACTATACTTGTTGTACATAAAGTTAAGTCTACTGAGGAAAATGTTCCATGCACTTTTGAAAAATATGTGCTAATTTCGTCACCATTTATACAGCACATGTCGTTGGGATCCATGAACTCTTATATTTTACTAAGTGTTCTATTTGAGTTTGTAGAATGACAGTCCCATATTGGGTTGTGAGCGTTAAAATCACCTACTATTAATGTAGGTTCCTTGGTATTGTTAAGTAAATCTTTAAGTTTATCAATGTCGTAATTTTTATTAGGTTGGTTATACAAGTTATAAATTATGTAATTATCGTTTTTTATTTGTATTTTAATACTTGATACTTGCAAGTCAATAAAGTTTACAGGTACTCTGTCATAACATACTTTGCTATGTACATATATAGCAGTACCTAAATTTCCTTCTTCTTCTCTAGATGTAGATACTAAGGTATATTTGCCTATTGCTGATACTGTTTTGTTGACATGTTGTAAACATAATATCATAGGTTCGTATTCTTTTAATAATTGTTGTATTTCTCCTAGGTCTGTAGACCATTTACGTTCCATTGTATGATACAGCTATTGAAAATATTTTATTATAGCGGTCGAGTTTCACTCTCTTTTTTTGTGTTATCAATTTGGATTTTTCTAATAATTTACTCATGACATTCATTTGTTTTTCCTTATAATATGCTAAGTGCTCGACGCACATGCAACCTTTTTCATGGGTACTCAATTCTGTGGTTTCTTTTTTTCTATATTTCATAAAGTTTCTTATAATGTTTGTTAAACCATGTTTTGTTATGTTTTTGTTATTGTTGCACAATGCAATGAAACAATCATTACTATTCATTATTGTCTAAGGTACGATTGTCTTCCAGTTCTTCGGTATTTTGGTTTTACTATTATTTCAGGAGATAATGGTATATTCTTGTTTTTGTTTTTGTTCTTTCTTCGTATCTTTTATCTTTGATTTAACTGATGTTTCTCTAACAATTGTTGGTTTCTTTGTTTTGGGTTGTGTTCTTTCCAATGGCCTTTTTTTATCTTTAATTTCCAGTCTATCAGGTCCCTCCTCTGTTACTTCAAAAGTAGCGCCCTCCTGTGTTCCTATTTGCATCAATATTTCAAATGAATTTGATAAAATGTTATCCATATCATTTGTACCAGTTTCTTTATTCTTTACCATTTTAATGTTTTTCCCTTGGGCATTAATTTCGTCTTGTGATTTATTTTTCTGTGCTTCATTACTTCTATTTCTATGCATTTTTGTTTCCTTATTGGTTCCTGTTATTAAAGAATATGTATGTTTCTTAGATGGACGTTGCATTCCTCTCACTTTTAATTCCAATTTAGCCTCTTTGATAGACATCCCTGTTCGTTCTTGTAACATTTTCAATTCTGTATTGTATATGTAGTACACAACTCCTTGGACCTTGCATGATGATCCTGTCCACAGTTTACACATTTTGGCTCACTACATTTCCATTGTGTGGCATGTTCGTCAGATCCACAATAAGCACATACAGGTTCATTACGACAGTTTTTCTTCGTATGTCCATATTTACTACAATTTTGACATTGTAGTGGCTTGGGAACATAAGGTCCCATTTCTCTATTTTGGCCCAAAACTTTTATTTTTTGAGGTAAATCTTGACCCTCGAATTTTATTTTTGCTATTCTTAATATTTTATTATTCTTTTTATTTGGTATTGTATATACCTCACAATCCTGGACTTTGGTATATCTCATTTTAAGAGAGTCCAACAACATATTTTTATCGACCGGTTCGTCATTATTTTCAGGAAGTACAATAGTACCCTGAATGCTGTTCATAGTGTCATGCTTCTTTACTTTTACATTTACATTGTCAATACTATTTATTGATAGTCTTCAGACTGGTTTTTTGTTGTGGCTTCTATAAGCCATGTCTTCATTTTCATTTGTCTAAACGAAATTTCTGCCGTTGAGTGTCTTTTCAATAAGAAGTTTTCCAACTTTAGGGCTGACATTTGCTGTTCTGTTTCCATGGTTAGAAACCTTGACCAACTTTCACTCCCAAAGAGGGAGTCGAAGTAAGTCAAGGTTGGGTCAAGACGATATTTACTTCTTTTTGATTTGTTGTGTACTGGAGCATAAGGTTCCAGTGTGATTACATTTGGATTCTTTTTAGTTTTTTCCAAAGAAAGGTTGTTACAGGATGTTCCAGCGGTCGTCATCTGTGCCAAGTCACCCCGGGTTCGAACCGGTGGATTCAGAGAGGGATAAATAATCTACAATTACACTGCTCTCTCCAAAATTGTTCTCTCTCCTTACAAAACAAGATTATACAAACAATCAGGGAAATTATTATGGCTGAAAAACTTGCACAAAATAAGCAATAAACTCCAAACACATTCACAAATCTTTGTAACTCCTTCACCACTCTAGAAACAAACTTAGCTTGACAAATATTATCAAGTAATTGATCAATAAGAGGTAAGGTATAATTATCAGCTACACTGGTGGAATTCAATTTCCTGTAATGAGTACACATCCTAAACGAGCCATCTGGTTTCTTTACTAACACACAAGGAGAACTGTAATGACTTGAACTGGGCTCTGCCAATCCGTGCTGCAACAAATATTCAACTTCCTTTTTCAAAACATCTCGATGAAAGGGTGATACACGATAAGATCTTTGCTTGAATGGTTTAGCATCTTCTCTGATCTTAATCTCATGCCTTGTCAAGTCGGTAAACTTAGGTATGTCTGTAAAAATTTCAGGGAAATTTTGGATCATGTCAGTTAATTCTTTGCTTTGTTCAACACTTAGATGTTTTAGTTTGCTTTCTAAATTTTCTAATGTTGAGGAACTGTTCATCTTATTTTCAGCTCCTAACTTGTAACCATCATCTTCCTCTGTATATGAAGTTGTTTGGGTTATAGACATAACCTCAATTGTAGTTTCTGAAAAGTAGGGTTTCACAAGATTTACATGTATCTTCCTCCGTAGTTTCCTTCTCCCTGGTGTTTCAATCACATAAGTTCGATCACTTAACTTTTCTGTTATCCTATAAGGACCTTGAAATTTATTCGTAAGGGGAAACCTTTTCACTGGTAAGAACACCAGAACTTGCTGTCCAACATTAAAGCTTCTTAACTTAGTTTTAGCATCATATTTTCTTTTCATTTTCTCTTGGCTTGTCTTTAAATTTTCTAAAGAGAATTTTCTAATTTCTTCTAACCTTTTCCTCAAGTTCTTCACATATTCTCCTTGGACTTCCTCTTGATTTTCTTCCCAGTTCTCTGCAAGGATTTTCAACGGACCTCTCACGTCTCGACCGAAAATCATTTCATTTGGCGAACATCCCATGCTTTCTTGATAAGCATTTCTTACCTCAAATAACATTAAGGGTAAACCAACATCCCATTCTCTTCCAGACTCATTATAGTATTTGGTTAACATACTTTTCAAAGTTTGGTGGAACCTTTCTAAAGCTCCTTGAGTCTCTGGGTGATAAACGGTAGATAACTGTTGTTTCACTCCTAGCAAATTCAGCACATCTTGGAATAATTTTGAGGTAAAGTTCGTTCCTCTATCGCTCTGTACAATTTCTGGAATTCCAAACTTGGAAAAAAATTCCACCAACTTCTCAGCTATTACCTTTGCACTTATACTTCTTATAGGAATCGCCTCTGGATATCTTGTTACGGGACACATTAACGTCAACAGATATTCATGTCCTTTCTTCGTTTTCGGAAGCGGACCAACCAAATCTATTATCACCTTGCTAAAGGGTTCTCCTCTAACTTCTACCGGTTGTAGGGGAGCCTTTTGAATAGCTTCATTTGGTTTTCCAGCTATTTGGCGTGTATGACACTCCCTGCAAAATTTGTTGATATCCTTGTGTAGTCCAGGCCAAAAGAAATACTTCATAACCTTCTCAACAGTCTTCCTGATTCCCATATGTCCAGCTTTGTGCGCTACTGCTACCACTTGCTTCCTCAATGGATATGGAATTAAAATTTGATGATATTCACCCCATTCAGCATTTCCTGGTATATCTGCAGGTCGATGCTTCCTCATTAGCAATCCATCCCTTAGATAATAACAGGTAGAAGTTTGTTGCATTTCTTCTGGTTCAACAACTCTGAAGAACAGTTCAGCCAACGTTGTATCCCTCTTCTGTAATTCCACTAATTTTTCTCTAGTCACTTGACCAACTTCAAGGGTTGAACTCTCAATATCTGTTAACTTTGCTTCAGTAATTTCACTGTCTTCAGGAACATTTTGACTACCAGGAGTCTCTTTACCAACAATAGGACTGTCTTCTTCTGCAAGAATCTCTTCAGTACTGACATTAGGGGAACTTCACCTTCCTGGAACAGCTCCTCTAGGCTCAAAGATCCTTCTGGTGCAGGTAAATCTTCAGTTTCTTCACTTCTATGCTCAGCTCTCTTCATGCTCTTGGTAGTTACACAACTTGGAAATAGGTGAGGGTTTTTCTTCTCTAGTTCTGTTGTAGGACTAAGCCTTAATGGTTTGTCTGTCACTACAGGACAAGGAATGAAGGGAACACCACCAGCTTCATTACCCAGTAAAACATGTACATCTTCAACAGCTAGTGAGTCCTTTACTGCAAAATCAATTTTTCCTGTCACTAATTCACATGACAAATGTAAGCGGCATATAAGAGTTACTTCCTCTCCTCCTATACCTTTTAAGATAACTGAATCTCCGGTGAGATTCTTCTCCAAACCTTCAATTACCATACTGTGATTACTTCCTGTCACATAATATCTTCACTGGTGCCTGTACACTCATTATTATTGTTATTAAAGTAGTTTAACCAGACCACTGAGCTGAATTCAGCTCTCATCATTAGCTGGCCTGAAGGATTGATTAAAATACTAGGTCTAGGCCTGAAGTCAATCCTTCAATAGATCATCAATACTAAGATGAATGAATTAAAATGAAATTAAAAACTGCATATAGGCACATGCTCTCAACAATAAATACATTTACTCAGACTTCCTTACATACATACTAAAACGGTATATTAAAATTCAGAATATAAATTAAACAAAATTTTAAAAATTCCTTTTTGTAAAATTCAAATGTTAAAAGGATTTTCATATTTTTTATTATTTACTTATTTTTATATTTTGTTAATTAGTTACAGTTTTCTCAAGAACATCAAAAAAAAATTACAACTGAAAATGTGAAAGATTCTGACAAAATTTCTTTCACTGACCTATTTCCAAAAAAAGACATTCGTTGTCGGTCATACTTTGGACATTCACGTAACACATGTCTGAATTATTAATACTCTGCATTCTGAGCCAACCGGGCCGTGTGGGCTGCTCATTAAGTGCCCATGTGTCAACGAGTATGGCCTATTCTGAGGCGTGTTAAAATTACTTGTGTGTGTCTCTCTCTTTGATATGATGAACTCCATTTTTTAACATTAAGTTTTAATTCTTTCAGTTTATTACTTTCAGGTTCTTCGTCCCATATATGTTGCCATTTATTTATGATACCCATTTTTATTGAGTTACATAATCTGTAACAGGGATAAGAGGGGGTTGTCAGCATACCTTCATAGATATATGGCTTAAAGGCCTCCTCACTGTTCAGCCACTCACTACTGGAATTTGCATTTCCACTGGTTGCTAAGCACTCTGCTTGTCTGATTTCATTTTGTCCCACATTGTTCCTCGTAGTTGGCTTTACCTGGTTAGCTCTTGTCACCTGTCCAACTGGCTTAGTCTGCTGATACACTTTATAGCAGTCTCGACTATAATGTCCTACTCTTCCACACTTGTGGCAAACAACATTAATTTTCTGCACTTGTCTTGAGAATAGACTAGAAGGGGCGGGTTTAGCATTCCACTGCTGTGGGGCATATCCTGGTTTGGCACTGGTATAATTATTAGAGGGGTTTTTCATAGCACTGTTCTTAAAATTTAACTGAGACCTATAACCTGTAAATTGTTGGTTCTGGTACCAGCCATTTTAATTCGTTTTGCTGGAAATTATATTATAATCCTCGCTCAGAGTAGCAGCTTTATCAAGTTTCTTCACCTCTCTCTCTCTCTCTCTCTCTCTCTCTCTCTCTCTCTCTCTCAAATAAGCTCTTATATGTTCAGGAATTCCTCTTAGATATTGCTCTAAGACCACTAATTCTTCAAGTTCGTCCATAGACTTAACTTTAGCCGCCTCCAGCCATTGTTTAAAACATCTCCTGACTTTATAGGCATAATCCAAGAAAGTCATCTTGTCATCCTTCTTCAAAGATCTAAATCTTTCATTGTAATATTCAGGGGTCATCTGGTAAACCTGTACCACATTGTGTTTGAGTACCTGATACGCTTGACACTGATCAGCTGATAAGGCTAAGTAAGCACTTCTTCGTTTACCAATGAGAACACTTTGTAACAAAACTGACCATTTATCCTCTGGCCATCCCATACCTGAAGCCACTTTTTTAAAGTGATCAAAAAATTCATCTGGAGCTTCTGTAAATTTTGGAATTAACTTCTGTACTCTTGCTACATCAAACACAGGGTCTGTGTTACCTTTGATATAGTTATATGGGTTTACAGGCAGTTTTGCCTTTTCTCTTTCTTATTTTGCTCTATCTCTCTCTTCTTCTTCTCGCCTCCTTGCTCTATTCTTCTTCCCTTGCTCTATCTCTTTCTTCTTTTTCTTTATCAGCCTGTATCTGCAGTCTAAGTAAGTTTTCTTCTGACTCTAACACCTTCATTCTACTCCAAAATTCTTCCGAGTCTAAACTCCTAAATTCTGCCTGTACATCACCGTTCTCATTCTCTTGCCTTGCCTTCTTTGAGAATTCTATCTCAGCTGCATTCAACAATTCATATGCCTCCCCTACCTCTCCATCTACTTTACCAGAGCTTATTAATGCTTTGATTGCGACACACTTAACTTGTGCCTCAATCATATCAAAAGTAACATTACACCCACATGTTGCTGCTAAGAGAGTCCACTGCCCCTTAGTCAGGTGAGATTTAGATAACTTTCTGATGGTTGGAGCTGCCAGAAATTCCTGAACTTCAAACCGAGCCAATTTTCTAGTTTACTCAACAAAAAGGGCTTACAATTCACTTCAAAACAATTATATGGTTATTCTCCTACCAAAAATATATTCCTATCTCCTACCAAAAATATATTCCTAACACCACCAGTATAAATCATAAACCAGAGTGATATTCTGTTTAGTTCTCTCTAGACGATGGGCACCAATTATTTTAATTTCCCCAGTCTGGCCAACAAATCTTTTGATTTCCCGGGTCTGGCCACCAAATCTTTTGTCACGAAGTGATCAAGCACCTGGTTATTACACAAATAATAATACCAAAAGTTACCTCACATCGACCAGATACTTGAAACCTCATAACAAAGAGTTACTGAATCTCTAAAGGTATAATGATCCCATGAACTTACTTATCACTTGAGAAAATCAATATAAAACTTTATCCACGAGATGGATGAGAGCAACAATTATTAAGTTATATCCAGACTAGTGGAATATGGGTTATCTTCAACCAGTACTGTAACTGTCTCTCTGGTTCTATTTTACCTAGATAAGTCTCAGGTGAACAAACAGATACATCACTTACCTTGTACACATTCATTAATGTCTCTAATTACTGGTGGTCAAAATGAAACGTTATGTTTTACAAACTTTAAACAAACAGATTTATTTCTAAGTTCAAAAGTTGTATGTAAAGTTCACAATCTCCAAAGATTTCCCACTGATTGACAACAATGTAAGATTTAAGTATTTGTTAATCAAGTTTAATTCACAAAAGTCTAATTTATTAAGAAAGCAATTTGGTTAGGTAAGAATCAAACTATTAACTATCACTCAAGTACCAAGTATATACCTGACTAACCAACACAAACAATCACCAAAATATTACCGACTGGAACCCACACAAACATTCTCCAAAATCTCAACAACAGGTGGGCACTAACAAAATGCTAAGAAATCACCAGCAAAACACTAATAATAAAATTATAATAATGTGATAGAACAGACATATAAGAATGCGATATTTAAAATGGAAATATACCAACAGCACTGAAGGAAAGTATGTGTCTAAAGACTATATCAATCTTTAACAAAACACTGTTAAGGCACTAAGATTTATTCAAAATAATAATTCTCTTTTACCAAGAATATCACTTTAAGTCTTACTATTACAAAACTCAGTAATCACTACATTACCTTTTGTAATTATTACACCATTATACCTCTCCACAACACTTGCACAAAACAATATTCCTGATCACCTTCTACAAAATTAATACAATCCTGGGGTGAGTTTAACAGAGCTTTTACAAACAGTGACCCTTCGGTTGATTTCCTTATATGTAATGGGATTATTGAGAGAGAGAGAGAGAGAGAGAGAGAGAGAGAGAGAGAGAGAGAGAGAGAGAGAGAGAGAGAGAGAGAGAGAGAGAGAGAGAGAGATGCTTCTCTTAGGGACCCTTCTAGCAGACTGAGTGTCTTTGGAACAGCACTGCACTTATAACTCTCCGACAGGCCCTTCCAGAACACATGATACATAGAAACAGTATGTAAGTGTTCACACAAATATACATACATTTTTTCATACATATATACAATATATACACGTGTATGAATACACACACGGCTGAGTTTCGAGCGCCTGACCTCTTATCTACATGATGGACATTTCCTGTTCAGGTTAAGCAGAAAAAATATTTTAAACCAAATTCTTGGGAGACTTACACAGCTGAGCAAACAATGGGAAGCGCTTTGCCTAGATTGATAAAATTGGCTGGTTGAAGCTCTGTCAACTTAACTTATCTTACTATTCCTCATTCTCTCTTTCTCAGATTATGAAAGAATAAGCACAGACACAGTTAATGACTATGAGTTAAGCATATGTGATAAACATATAATAGACAACTGGCCACTAGCTGTCAACTCCTCACGATAATATAAGAGGTTTTCTTTTTCAAAAGTGGAAAGTTACTAGACACCTGTGTCAATATGGGAGCAAGCTCTTACCCTACAAAGGGAAAAACATTCCATAGTATTGTAAGCTTACATGATATATAACTTATCTGCAAGAAAAAGACATTTTAAAATCACATCTTCACAAAAATGACCCAATCTGCAAAAAAAACATAAAAAAACAGAGACATATAAACACTCATAAAATGGTTACATATATTATAACACATAATAATAATATATATATATATATATATATATATTATATAAAATATATATATATATATATATATACATATATGGCTATATATATAAAATATATATATATTGATATATATATATATATATATATATATATATATATCAAGATATTCAGGTATCCTTGAAAAATAATGATCAGTTGTTGTTTTCATATCTCCTTTCCATCCTTCCAAAACACTCGAGTTTGGTGGATGGAACAACTCACAACAACCGTTTGAAAATGATGCCTCAATTATCCTGACACCACAAACAGCTGATTCCAATTCCTTGTTTCATTTTTGGTTGATTACAATTCCTTGTTTCATGGACAATGGCAGATGTAGTGATCTCCCCTTTGTATAGGCAACACCAAAGACTTTTACTTTTGACTCATGAATTTTGACCGTCGACAATTAAGAAATCCTAGAAGACCTTCATTAAAAGAAAGAAGCAACCGGAATCTTTCAAAGGACTCATTATAATTCCAGGCCCTAATATCAAGTCCATCAAATTCACTGCGGGTGGATAATAATGTAAATGAAATTATGAACTTGGTCAATTTTTGCTAACATCTTCATGTGCTCCTTGGAGGAGCGCATATTAGAAGAATGTCCCATTAGGTTCCGCCCTCTATTTTATCGAAGATATGTTGATGATACGTTACTCCCTATTTCGTCATGAATGTCATGCAGAGACTTTTCTGGAGTTCGTCAACTGGCAACATCCAAACATAAGGTTTACGATGGAGAAGGAGGTAAATAACAAACTTTCCTTCCTTGATCTTATTATTTCCTAAGATGGAGGTTTTTTTTGGTGTGTATAGAAAAAATACATTTACTGGTTTGGGAATGAATTTTTATAGGTCGCGTTTCTTTAATTTTAAACTGAACTCTATTTTAACCCTCCTCCATAGGATTATACCCACACGTCAAACTAGATGAGCTTCCACGACGAGATACCCTTTTTAGTGAAATATTTCAATAATAAAAGTTTTCCTTCACGACTTTTTTCAGATCCCTAAACAAACTACTAATGCAGAAAATAACTCAAGCAACACCTGAATCGACTGTGCCGAAACTAAAGATGTATGCAAGTTTCCCTTTCGTGTATGATGATACTTTTAGGAGAAAATGCACACCATTTTTCAAAAGAGTTTTCCAGCTTTAAATCTGAAAATCATCCCAAAAATCCCTTAACAATTAGGGTCTCTGTTCAGAGTCAAAGACCAGCTCAGTCCTCTGCTTTCGTCCAGCGTTGTTTACAAGTATACTTGCCCGGGATGTGATCACAGGATATACGTGGGATGCAACGACGACTGTTGAAGGTCCATCATAGATTCCCACAGGGGCATAAGTCATAGAACAGGTAGCAGGTTATCTAATCCTGAGCAATCAAATATACGTAATCATTCAAAATTAAGAGTAAAACTTATATTGACAACCAAGGATTTTTCCATCTTAGGCCAAGTGCAGAACAACAACGACTTAACCATCCTAGAATCCATAATTATTAAGAAGACTGTACCGTCGTTAAATACTCAATCGTCTTCAGTAACTCCAAATTGTTTATAGCCTGGTTTGGGCAACTGGTTTTCCTCACTCTGTTTTTATTTATTTATATTAGTCTTGTTCTTTCTTTCATATAGGTAGGTTGTTTTAAGATTTGGGTGAACTCCTTTTACTCATTATTGGCGTGTCTTGGAATGATGTGTTTTGTTTCAAATATTTTTACTACATAAAAGAGAGCTGTTAAAGATTGCATTAATTTGTTATTGATGTTTGCAAATTATATTTTATAGGAATGAAAATGCGACATGGATTCGTCAGAAACGTCCCAATGAAAAAAACTGTTTAGATGATGAGGATGTTTCCACTAATTAACTTTCTGTGAGTGATATTGTATAAAGATATATATATATATATATATATTCCTATAGTCATATTATATATATATAGAATAGGCTATATCATATATATATTTTATTTTATAAATTTATTTCGATGAATCTAAAATCACATCAGTAGATTATTTTCATATAAGTGTATATATAAATAATATATATATATATACATATATGTATGTTATGGCAGGATAGTATATAACATATATATTTATTGATATGACCAAGAGATATGGAATAAACATTATATGTAATGTATATATGTATATATATATATACTATAATATATACAATATATATATATATATATATATATATATATATATATCTATATATATATATATATATAAAATATATATATATATATATATATATATATATAGATATATATATATAGAGATATATATATAAATTATAATAATATATATATATATATTCCGTATATATATATATAATATAGATAGATATAATATATATATATATCAGGTATTTATTCCTAGGGGGATCATCATAAAATATATATATTTATTAATAGGTAAGAGAGAGAGATAGATAGAGAGAGATTCTATATAAAATAGATATAAAAATAAGATTAAAACGTTTAATAATATATAATATATTAAAATATTTAAAAGTAAAAATCAATGACAAAATGTCCTCGAGGCATAAACTAAAGTATATATATATCACTATATAAAACGACATATAGCCGAGAATCCCATAGCCATATATGACAACCCGATAATAATATCCCTTCTATTACATAATGTCACTTATATTTTAAAAGCTTGTCCTATATATAGATAAATATCAAATATATATTCACTTATAATACTCTCATTTGTTTGCGCCTGTTATATCAATATATTTATATATCCTATTTTATAATACCGGTCTATATATATTCATTGTATATTAGAATTAATATATAACCAAAAATATTTCTATATATTCAATATATATATATCATATAATATATTAATATTTATACCTATATGTTATAATTTACAGTAATTATGATTATATGCTGTATATATGATATATATAATTATATATCTACTATATTTTTATATATATATATATAATTTATTTATTTATATATATCATATAATTGTGATATATATTTTAATATTTAATTGTTTTCTTTAAATATATAATATATATATATATATATTAATATAGGTTGAATTATAATGGTATATAATAAATATCATAATAAAACATATATAAATATAATATATATATATATATATATATATATATATATATATATATATATATATATATATATAATATATATATATATATATATATATATATATATATATATATATATATATATATATATATATATATATATATATATATATATATATATATATTATATATATAATATATATAATATGTAAAAATATTTATATAAAATATATATTATATATATATAAATATATATATATATATATAAAATATATATATAGAATATATGTATATGTGTATATATGTATATATATATATTTAATAACTGTCCATATATATTTGTATATGTATACATATATAATATATAATATATATATATATATATATATATATATATATATATAAATAGCATATATATATATATATATATATATATATATATTATATATATATTAGATTATAATATATATATATATATATAAATACTGTCATATATATATCATCACTGCTATATATGATTTCTGTTATATATAGATATTTTTAAATATATATATAATATACTTTCTGTATATATAACATATCTATATATCAATATATATAATATAATGTTCAACAGGTATATATATAATATATATATATATAGCAATAGAATTTATTTACAATATATATATATATGAAGTAATATATATATATATATATATATATATATACATATAAAAGTATAATATATATATATATAGAATCTATATATATATCAATGCAAACATCTCTTAATATCATATCTTTATATATCTTCGGCAATGTCTGATATATATATATAATATTGTATATAAGATATATATATTCTTCTTTGACTTTCTTATAATATAGGATGATTTTAAAATGATTCTTCTTTGCCATTGATGATATATGTATATATATATATATTCTAAATATATTATATATATACAGTATATATATATATATAATTTACTATGTATGATCTCTATGTCTATCAATCACGTAATCATTTATTTATATATGAATGTCTTTGTAACCATATAATTTTTATTAGTATATTTAACTTCAATTTTTATGTATACATATGTCGGATGTATATTATTATATATATATATATATATATATATGTATATATATATATATATATATGATATATATATATATATTATCTATATATATATGGGTATTATATACCATTTTCAAATATATATGCATATAATATATCTATCCATTCTAGATATATATATATATTATCAGCTATATGCTATGATCATATGTATAAATATATTATATATATATGTATATATATATGCATATAATATTGTGATTATATATGTATATATAATGTTATGATATATATATAATGATAAGGAATACTATTCATAGGTAAATATTTATATTCTTTCAACAATATCTATGTATCTATATAACTATCTATATATATCTATCTCTGTATCTATATCTCTATATATATCTCTTATTATTTTTATATGCATATATATATGTGTATATATATATATGTAACCATAAACCCCATGATAAATATTCTTTTATGATTATTTTCTATATATATATATGTATATAATTTTTAACTATAATATACAACATATATATATATATATATATATTATGTATTCATACATATGTATATTAAAATGACAAAAAAAATATTCTGCTGTAGACTAAATCATATATGTATTATATATATATATATATTCGATATATATATATATATATGTATATTATATATATGTTTATTTATTTGTATTGTTACATATATATATGTATAATATCTATATATATATATATATATACTATCAAATATTATCATATATAATAAAACATATATATATTTGCAGCAAATATATATAAATACATACGCTATATATATATGATTGTTATATATTTATATATCTGTTATATATGCTATGGGTGATATAATGTAAGATATAAATTACATATATGTATATATATGTAGGATCATCTCATATAATAAAGGGTTATACATATTCTCCTTTATAGTATATATATGAGATATATATATATATATATGTATATCTATATATATATATATATATATATATATATATACATATTATATACATATATATTATACATATATATATATTTATATATATATATATATACATATCTATAATTACAGATACATATATATACAAAATGTGGGAGATATAAAATAATGTATAGTTCGGTAAATGAAAAACTTTTCTAATTTTATTGCCATATAAGGTAGATGATAAAAATATATATATATATATATTTTATATATATAAATATATATATATATATAACAAATGGTTTTTATTCTATATAGGTTCTATAAGGTCGTAACTTATTATTAAATGGAATATATATATGTAAATTTCATTTTTGGTTATAGTAACAGGATGATATTTCTATATGTATGTTCGAATGTATTGGTAACATGGATATAATAAAGCTTTCAAAAAACTGGTTTTAAATGGATAACAATTGTA
>NC_089741.1:9413370-9428370 GCF_040412425.1 Macrobrachium rosenbergii | reverse complement strand
TTGAGGGCACCCTTACAGGGGAGTGTCCTCTCCAGAATAGGAAGACACGATTCCTAGGAAGATCTGATAAGAAAATCATTGCAGCTTGATTTCCCATTAATAAAATGCTCTTTATTACTCTACTTCTGTTTTTCAGATGAATAAAATATTTTCTTTTATTTTTGTATTGTACTCTGCATCTCTTAGTTTGTATCAAAATTCTCCCATGCCAAGAATTCACTCAAGGGAAAGTGTATTTGGTGTTATTGCCATCAGTCTCTGTGTAGCACTTTGCATTTGTTCAGTGCCCCAACCTTAGGAACTTAAGAAATCATTTCTTCTCAGAGTTCACTGATGAAGTGGGTAATTACCATCTTTCTTGGGACCTAGGAGAGGATATTTTGAAGTTTGTGGAGGAAGCTGGTTTTCTTGAATATTTATAACATATGGTCAACTTATTTTTACTACTTTATCAATTTCTTGGAAATTTTATGTCTTTTATTCCCTTGAGGCCACATTATTAATTAATGGCAATGATAACCATAGGTATTGCAACGCTGATTTGTTTAAGGTCAATGAAATAACCCAAGGGAAGACCTTAAGACAAAGGACCCAGTTCATGACTCAGCGGCATTTAAACAGGGAGTCCTTCAATTGCCCTCTGCCCCGCGCAGCAAAGCACACACCTCTTGCTAGCCTGGAAATAATATTCAAAGACCTCTCCCCCATCTCAAAGTTAGGGTACCTGCATCTGAAATGCCTCATACTAAGGTTGCCGCCATTGAAAGTTCTAAACCTGCTCATCAGATTTCAACAAACATCCTCTGCACACTTCTCTACCTGACCTCGCTATTTTTGCTCGAAACACTATTCAGGATGCTCCTGCAGTGTCATTTTCTAGCATCAGGTTTAACATTACTCAGCTTGCTAGGAGTTTTATCTTGGCTGCTACTAAAATGTGGAATGGTTTACCTAGTGCTGTTGCAGAATATTGATCTCCAATATTTGAACGAGAAGCAAATTCATTCTTGCTCTCTGCTGTCGCCTCCTGAACTTCAAGTGTATTGGTTTTATTTTCTGTTTCCTTATATTTACTTATTTACCTCCTTTCCCTAGAACTGGAACTGCACATTAATACATAAATACATACATACATATATATATACATATATATATATATATATATGTATATATATACATATATATACACACACATATATATATATATATATATATATATATATATATATATATATATATATATATATATATATATAGATATATACATATATATATGTATATATACATATATATACATACATATATACATATATATATATATATATATATATATATATATATATATATATATATAATTTTGTTCTTCATCTGCACCGCAGCCAGGAACATTCGAAGCCAAAAGACAAAACAATTGCCATTTTTAAGATGCAAAAAGTGTTTTTACAAAAGACAAAACTACGATTACTTTAGGTGAAAACCAAAGCCTAACAACCATTTGCGCTCCCAAGGCTATGCCTAAGCCCTAAACTAAATGAATGAAATGAAAGAAATGGACGAGGACGAAGGGCTTGTACAATCTCCTCAGTGGTGAAATACGCCGCTCTTGCAAGATAAGGATATTTCGATTCGTTAAGTCGTTTTTCCGACTCGGAACAAAATGGGTATGACTTACTCCCTCTCAGATTCCTTCTAACTAGCCTGGTAAGTTAATGAAATATTAGTTTGCTAGCTAACAAAAGTCTACTGATGTAATCAGATAGCAGAGTCTCTTATTAGTCATGCCAATGGCTTTTACCATATTTTACTCAAAATACAGGACAACGAACCAAACATTTTTTGAGATAAGACTATCATCAGCAGCGGAGTTCGATCCCTCCCGTCTTTCCTCTCCTCTATGTTTCTTTCCAATAGGCCTGGACAAACTGTTGGCATCAGGTTAGACGTTCATTAGTTTTCACTAAAAAATATTTCTAATTTTATCCTCTGTATTGTACAGAAAACTGGAAAGAAAAGCCATAAGGCTAGGGGTCTGTATTACTATCCAGCTGATAATTAGCTACTAACTGACTCCTTCTTCTGACCTGAACTTGTAGAAAGCTTGAGGGGATCAGCCAGAATACTTAATTTACTTTATTTACCTATTTCTCTATTTATTTAAGAAAATATACCCATAGATATACAGGAATTTGGATGAATGAAAATCTAAATAAAGTTGAGGCTGTTGAGACAAGCGTTGCATATAGCTCGCATTCTAGAGAAATAACTAATGAAAATTGCTTTTGATGAAAAAAAGACTGGCAGCTTTGGCGCTAAAAGTTTATAATATTTATCGGAAAAGTCTTCCAAGTACCAATATACCTTTTAATGGACGATATGCACACAAGTTAAAGAATAGTGAGATTAATTAGAGGTCATTCATAACACCTGAGGTAACATTTTCTCTCCCTCTCTCTTTCTCTCTCTCGCAGGCGAGCGCGTGCGCTCATTTATTTTTTTGTTAATCTTACACACTTTTCATATGCACACATCATCATGCCCGTAAAATTTTAAGAACCCAACCAACTGACTTGCTTATACTCGTATTTAAAAAAAAAAATAAGCAAGACTGTCATTAAAAATAAAGTAAAAGTTGTGTTTAGCATGAAATGCAACGATTGTTATTTTAATATATATATATATATATATATATATATATATATATATATATATATATATATATATATATATATATATATATATATATATATATATATAATTACAGTGAAAGTTCTCAGTTTGAACATATTCGTCACACTGTCAAATGTGAAATCTGTCTTATAGACTGGTGATCAGGGGTTTTTGTTTATTTACTTATATCTGATGCTATGGGGTGTGGTTTCATCATGAGCGGTTTACGTGGTAACTGACTCATCTTGAGTAATCGACAACTCACACACTTGTCGCAGAGCCTCCCACCAAACATTTATTTCTTTAATTCCTAGAGTTTCACTTATACAGACATCTACCCAAGACACAACCAAACAAGGGTAAAAGTCTCCACACAAGCAGAAAAACGGACTATTCATTAAGATTAAATCCTTAGATTTGGACTGATTTCATAAATAATAAATATATTTACAACAAATTATTCAAAATGATGGTAAGAGTTTGTGCAAGAAATTGAGAAACTCTTTCGTCACGTCATTTCTAAACTATCGTATGTTGGAATATTCCAGGTGTGTCGAAAGATATAACAGAAATTAAAAAAAAAAAAAAAAAAAGTTACCAACTGTCTTAGAGCAGTAAAGGTTTGAGACAAGGTAGTGTGATACACATATTAGCTTGCTTTTAATTCTCTTTGTCTCTTACCAAACTTCACCATTACTGTTGTGAAGTTAACTATTATTATTATTATTATTATTATTATTATTATTATTATTATTATTATTACCAGATCTTCGTGAAATCTGACTAGAATGTACCCATGATCTGATTATTTCAGCTAAATTATTATGACTTAGGCCCATATTTAATGTAATGAGGTCACAAAAATGGCAAGCCTTCATAAACCGGTTCTGAATTTCACTTAGATATAAATATTTCCAATAAAATGTGAATTTCATTTCCCGTTACTATCACTTCCCAATCGTATACCTCTCAAAGCCTTGAAGGTCCCCAAAATGGCGAATGACGCATTTTGCTGTTATTTTGCTTTCTGGCGTTGTGAGGAAAAGGTAAAACCTCCAATGACCCTAAGTGCCATTCAACGAATTCCGCAACTACGCTTAGTCGAAAGAACGATCAGACATTGATCTACAGTGATTCCTTACAAAAAAAATCGCAAAACTGAAAGAAAAAAAGGAAAGGGCCTCAAAACACCCATGGCTGTCTTCTATGAGACTTTAATCAAAAATCAGAACTTCTACCACGTTCAAGAGCAAAGGGCCTTTCAGAAACAGGAATATTGTCAGCTTTGGCGGAAGCGTTCATTTTCACAGACAACTGTAGTAGGACAGGTAGAGGAGGTAGTAGTAGTAGAACGTATCTGTTAACGTATTATTATTAAGTAGCAGCTGTAGCAGCGGTAAGAGTATCAATGTTGTAGGTATGTTTTACATTCTACATCAATTTTATCATCTTTGTCATCTTAGCCTGTAATTTCTTAGTGAGCAGTTGTGATAGATTGTGTTGTTTGAACCGGTACCCCTGTAAACAAAATAGAAAAGAAAACAGAATTAAGGGCAACGGCCAAGCGCTGGGACCTACGAGGTCATTCAGCGCTGAAACGGAAACTGACAGCAAAAAGGCTTGAAAGGTGTAACAAGGAGGAAAACCTCGCAGTTCCACTAAGAATCAATTGTTAGGAGAGGATGGAAAGTAAGATGGAAGAAAGAGAATATGAACGGAGGTATAATAAAAGAAATAAAAGGGGTTGCAGCTAGGGGCCAAGGGACGCTGCAAAGAGCCTTAAGTAATGCCTAAATTGCACCGCATGAGGTGCACTGATGGCACTAACCCCTTAGGGGTACGCCTGTGAAGGAAGGGACGACAATAGACGCAAGGACAAGCAGCCGGCTTTTAGGGTAAGTAATGTATTCTCCTCACAATAGTAAATAGGAAGCGTGATTACACGTGATCTATGTATGGAAAATATTAAAAACAGAGTTTCTAAGAGTCTTTGAGTTTATACTGCAAATGACAATGGAGATAAGCCTCTGATGACCCTTTTGTTATAAGGTTGTGTTTTATCAAAACAAACATCAAACATTCCCCCCAATCAAAACTATAAATAAAAAAAAGACATCACACTTTCACTTATAATCGTTATCATCACGACTACTCAATTGTCCAAATGTCATTTGTTCACTGATATTTATTATCAACATTACAGTTAATCATTTATATTGCTATGATGACTGTACTTGAGGATTTAACGACCATTTGGACACATACGTATTAAAATACGAGTCATTGCCTCTTTATAATCACCAGCATAACGATCAATTAGTCACTAATGTTCGCCGGTTGGAGGGTCACTGGGCCTCTGACCTCAAGTAAAATTCAGTTGTCAGAGTGGAGCATTCGGAGAAGAGCATGGGGAGAAGAGCATGAGGAGAAGAACAACCAACCAACTTTTCTAGTTAAAAGACAATCCCCTGAATGATCTCAATGGTTCTAAAGCGCAGCGACGAGAAGTATATTTAATAAATGATTATGAGGTCCATAAACGTAATCGGAGCAAATGTTCCAGTAACATTTCTTGCAGTACGCAGTAAGTAATTGAAATCAATCACGATGTACCCCCACTTATTACTGCGAGTTTGTATAATGCGGTGACAACTCCCGCCCGCTTTAGTGAATAAATGAAAATTAATTGACAGTTTATTTTCATTATTGATGATCTTGAGAGTGCGACACCCTGTGGTATATCGTAACCTGTCACTGATTCAAGTAATGCGACAGGGGCTTATAGCGGGACACACACACACACACACACACACACACACACACACACACACACACACACACACACACACTCTCTCTCTCTCTCTCTCTCTCTCTCTCTCTCTCTCTCTCTCTCTCTCTCTCTCTCTCCCAGAGTGTTAGGGGAATATTTTTTGGATAAAGTTGGAGATCGGAAAAGTGTACTTTAACAGGAAATGATGACTAACATAGGAATATCTGATCACTGCTAGATTAAAGCAAAAGAAAATTAGATATTATTTAATCTTGAATACAGAGGGATAGTCCAGAATGTGACCAAGAATGTAATTAATGAAAATAGCATGGTAGCATGAGAGCTGCAGAAACTGAAATTACTTATTCAATGAAGCATTTAGAAATATATATACAGACACCAGCAGGCGTGAAACTTAGAGTAGGTTAGGTAAAGAAAAGATAGTGAATATGATAGCAAACTGTGGGAAGCTCTATAACGCGATGCCAGATTTTTATTACCCAGTGCAAATTATTAATACTATGTTCACACATTCACGTATCAAGGCACGCATGCCCACGCACGGCCACGAACAGGCGGAGCCAGAAAGTACGTAAACATCAACACAAATACAACGTAAATGTACCATAAGTACTGTGTAAGTGCAGCAGCATGTGGCGCGACCGTTACGGACCACCCGGGCGTGCGCCGGGAGTTACGAACCTTTCGACCTGCTCAAAACCCTGCGTGGGTGGCCAGGTCGACTGTCAGGTAGCGTGGCCCGACCCGCACAGCGTGGAGCCAGCCGCAGGTTGACCGCGCAGCTGCCACACCCTTACCTGGGGGCCCACGCTGCCCCAGGGCACAGCGTGAGTCAGAATGGCGTGGGAGTAGATGCAGCAACGCTGCCGCATCGCCCGCAACCGCGGAGATGTGGCAACGCTTTGACCTGGTATAAAAGGGACAGGCGGCGCGCTTCCAGGTCAGTGCTTCTCCGGCCAGCATCCTGTTGCTCTCTCCGTCAGCGCCTCCATCTTCGTCGTACACTGCAGCCAAGATGCCCAAAGGACCCATGCTGAAGAGGACCAGGAAAGGGGCCCTGAGAACTCCAGGAGCCCTGGCAGCTGGAGTTGCCCCCTACGCAAAGCCTTCGGAAGCTGATGGTCCCCCTTCAGGCAGCGATGCTGTGGTGCTGCAGCTTAAGGCCGACGAGCTCATGA
The DNA here is from genome assembly GCF_040412425.1 of Macrobrachium rosenbergii. Classification (NCBI taxonomy): domain Eukaryota; kingdom Metazoa; phylum Arthropoda; class Malacostraca; order Decapoda; family Palaemonidae; genus Macrobrachium; species Macrobrachium rosenbergii. The sequence goes on along the minus strand of NC_089741.1, from coordinate 9,421,734 downwards.
CGGAGAGCGAGCTAGAGGAGGAGGAAGAGGACCTTGCCTTCGTATACAAGAGCGACCCCGCCGCCGCCACCGACGACAACACCCACGAGGGGGATGCCGACGACGACACCGAAGGCACTCCTGAAGGAGATGGCCTAGATGGCCCTACAGGTCAGGGACGGATCCCTGAAGGAGATGGCCTAGATGGTCCTACAGGTCAGGGACGGATCCCTGAAGAACCTGTCAGTGATCCTCTCGGAGGAAAACGAGAGGCTTGTTGGTGAGTGGCTGGAGACCGAGGCCGAGTTTATTTATAACAAGGGCCTCACAGCCTACAAGGACAAGGCCAAGGTGTGGAGGGCCTTCAAAGAGAAGGGCCAGTCACTTGTTCCTCCCGTGAAGCGGCCGTGAACTGAGGGGACGTGGTTTACGTCCTCAGAGTCGTTTTGGGCGGCTCATGGCGGAGAAGAGTGGCTGGCGGGACGGACAGAGACAGCTGACGGACCGGGAGAAATGGATTCTCAACATTTTCCACTTTCTGAAGCTGCACATTGTGCATCAAAGGAAGCCAAAGTTATGTCTGTTTTAATGTTTCCATGCATAATTATTACTGAATATAACGTTATTACATAGTTTCCATGCATTCAATGTACATTTTATACCATTTTCTCATATATGTTCCTCCTCTTTTTACAGGCTGCCTGTGCTGCTGCCGCCCTCCCTGCCCAAGCTCTGGACCTGCCTGCTGCTCCTGTTTCTTCTCCTGCCCCAACACCGACCCCTTGCCCTCTCCGGTTGATCTAGCGAGCACCAAGGCTCGGAAAAACCAAGTTTCCGAGCTGTTCGACGTCGCCTTCACGAAGGCACAGGCCCTCCGGGACGATATGCTGACCAATGTGCAGCCAGCTCCTCGTAACCCTCGCGTCCTCTACTGGAGGAAGTTTTTTCAAGAGGTCGAGGATGAGTGTGCGCAGGTGTCAGAGCAGCTGAGTCTGCAACTGAAAATGGAGGTGCTCGGTGCCATCCAGAGGTACATCCGTGCCACAAAGAGGGCTCCACGGGTGCCGTCGAGGCCATGATGACCCACACCATGGCAGTGACAGCAGAGTGTCAGGCACCTGCAGTTCCTGCCAGCCTGTCGGCATCGCAGCAGCAGCAGGCACTCACTGCACAGCAGCTGGCGCTCCTGCAAGCACAGTTGGTGACATCGACACCAAAGGAACTAAGCAACCTGTCGACTGACACCACCTTTTTAAATAATTTACAAAATTAACTTATTTATTGTATTTACTTATGCTTATATTTCCATGTATGTTTGTATTTTATATCAAATAAATATCTTTTGCAACATCATGTCTAGCTCTATCCTCTGCAAAATATCATGTATTCAATGAAGTAGCTAAAATAAAGTACACAAATAAAGGCAAAATGAACCTGAATACACTAACATTTCAGTATACATTACTGACTTTGAAATAAGTTCAAAATACTTTATGTAACATATGTGCACACAGAGGCAAAAATGACAACAGACCAAATATTAGCAAGTCATATAAAACATCACAAATATCAGGAGAAGATAGTTTCAAAAAGATAGAATTTTCATATCAGAATATCAACAATGTAAATGCTAAAAGCAGGTACTCTCAAGAACATAGAATTATCACATCAGAATAGAAACAATGTTAAGAGAAGGATTTGACTTTCAAAAAATAAACGAGTGATAGAATTATCATATCAGAATAGAAACAATGTTAAGAGAAGGTACTTTCAAAAATGATAGAATTATCATATCAGAATAGATTCCATGTTAAGAAATTATTAAAAAGGGCAAAATAACTACATCTTCTTCCCTTTTATTTATATGTATGTTTGTTTCATATTGATTAAACATACATTTGCAATGTCATGTCCTCTTCCATCCTCTTCCCAATTACCAAGTATTGATGAGAGTAATATATCATGGATTTGAGCAATATCTTTTATTAAATCAATTAAAACAAACAGAAGTACACAAATACACAGGGCAAAATAATCCTGAATTAATACATTACTGAATTTTAAATAAGTCCAAAATAAATGCAGGAACAGACATTTCAGTAATTACAACAATCAGGTATGCAGGAAAGTAACTAAATCATGTTCTCCTGCCAGTGCACGGAGCCTTCAGCCGATGAAAAGTATTCCTTCAGTATGTTACGCTGTTCCTTTGCATCCCTCATTGCAGTGTTGCCGGTCACGGTTGGAAGGGCTACTCCTAAGGACAGGTCACTCCTCCAGCTACCAGGGATAACAGCACGTGTGACGGGGTGCTCCTGATCTCCTTCTTGTCTTCGTGCATTTCTTCTTATGATCATATTGTGCAGAACACATGCGGACATCACTAATGGCTCTATATGGTCAGGCTTCAAGCATATTTCAGTGTGGAATATTCGGAATCTATTTGCCAAAATCCCAAAGGCGTTCCCTATCGTCCTGCGTGCCCTACTTAACCTGTAGTTGTAAATCCGTTCCTCCTTGCTAAGTCCTCTTTTGGGGTAGGGCTTCAAAAGGTAATTCCTCAGGGGGAAGGCATCATCGCCGACTAGGAAGTAGGGCACAGGAGATCCATTAGGTTGACCTGGCAGGGCATTCGGTTGGGGAAGATTTGCTTCCTCTTGCAACAGCATTTCTGCCAGTTGGGTCTGGGCAAATACACCACTGTCTGACTCTGACCCAATGGCACCCACATCAACGTATATGAACTTGTATGAAGCATAAGCAACTGCAAGTAATACCATGGAGTAGAACTTCTTGTAGTTGAAGTAATGCGTACCGCCCTTGGGAGGGTTACGGAGCCTAATGTTTTTCCCATCTATAGCTCAATTACGTGGAAAGTTCCACCATTCCTCAAAACCCATGCAACCTCCTGCCACGCTTCAGGTGTTTGTGGCACCTGCAGTTCCTCATCCCCGAAGGCAGCAACAATGGCCCTGCAGGTCTCTGGTACTATGTGACTAATGGTGTTGTGGGCTACCCGGAACGAATATTGCAGACTCTTGTATGAATCACCTGTAGCGAGGAAGCGTAGGGTGATAGCAACACGTAGGCCTGCCTCAGTGGGTTTCCTCCAGAATGTCACTTTCTTCTGAATGTAGGGTGTGACCCATTCAACAATTTCATTGAAGAGGTCCTTGTCAATCCAGGTAAAATTTCTGTACAGGTCTGGGGCTTCGGGTGACAACTCCTACATCAGGTTGTCATAATGACCTTGCTCCATCCTTTTCTGCAGGTACGGCCACGCCCACACCCTCATTGGCCGCTTTTTTTTCTGCTCTGTGTGCTTTGCAGCAATCATTACAATCTCCAGCAATAACATGACGTGCACATTTTCAATGACATATGGCAACATTTCTGTTCTATCCCTACTTGCTAGCTATAAGTTGACACATTTCAGCTATGTTGTCCATGTTGCTTCAGCACGTTGGTAGTATGTCTTGACGCTGTGGTATTACGGCATTGACTAACCTCACATGTGCAACTGCCGGCCCTTATATAGCTGGGGTTTAACCCCCGCAGTACGTGGGGCCAACGTGACGTTTGCGTAACTCAGTTACGCAGAACGTAACACATACGGTATACGTACATTGGTGTTACGTGCTCTGCCACGCACTACTTTTGCCTGCGCCGCCACTTGTCAGTCAGCGCCACGTCACCCTTACGCAGTGCGTACATTTGCGGCGCACTATAATACGCAGGCATCACGCACGTCGTCCCGTGACACGTATCCAGTTAGGCAGGGCTTATTTTCTCGCGTATGCGCAAGGTTCACAAATTCCGGCTGTGCGTGCGCATGCGTGACTTGATACATGAATGTGTGAACTTAGCATAAGTGAGTTACCAATCTTTTTGTTATTACGTAAGATGTGTAGGTGAAAATTAAAAAAAATGGTTTTACTTGGTGAAAAAGAAGAGGATATACTCATGGGCACAACGTACAATTTCTAGATGTTATAATGTCATAAAAGAGGGAAGCGTTCCGCACCTGGTTGCAGCCTAATTTGCCAACAGAATATGGATGAGCCAATAACTGCTGTGTACCATCTTCCTGAACTTCATCCATATCTATAAATTCAATTCTAGGCCTGAAGTCAGTTATAGGACCCAATAGATCATCCAAAAGCAAAGATGAATGAATTAAAATGAAATTAAAACTGCACATAGGCACATGTCTTCATACACAAAATACATTTTACTCAGACTTCCCTTACATACATACTACAAAACGATACATATTAAAATTCAGAATATAAATTAAACAAAAATTTAAAATTTTTTTTAAAATTCAAATGTTAAAAGGATTTTCATATTTTTATTATTTACTTATTTTTATATTTCTTTGTTAATTAAATTACAGTTCTTCAAGAACATCAAAATTGAATGACGGAAAATTTGAAAGATTCTAATAAAATTTCTTTCACTGACCAATTTCCAAAAGTAGACATTCGTTGTCGGTCATACTTTGACATTCACATAACACACGTCTGACCGCTATTATTACTCTGCATTCGAGCATCTCCGAGTTGGCTGATGTGGCTGTCGCTTATGCCCAGCGTGTCGACGAGCATATGGCCTACTCGAGGCGTGTTAAAATTACTTGTGCGTAGTTCTCTTTGATATGATGAACTCACTTAACATTAGGTTTTATTTCTTTCAGTTTATTACTTCTAGGTTCTTCATCCCATATATATATTGCCATTTATTTATGATACCCATTTTTATGTGAGTTATATAATCTGTAACAGGATAGATTCATGATTTGATCTGTCATGAGTTGCTGCTTAGCTGCTTTGTCTGCTTTTTCATTTTCTCTCTTTGATCCTCACATGCGAGATCCAACATATTACTACATTTTTTCCATTATTATATAATTTATGGAGAGATATAATTTAATTTGTTACCATATTATTATTTGATTTGCAATTGAATAGCTTCTATAGCGATTCTTGAATCACTGAAACCAAAATTATTGGAATTGAGCGATTTTCAATTGTTTTGCTGATGCAATTCCATACACTTGCTGTAAATACAGAAGCATTATTAGGAAGAGAGAAACTGATAAGTTTTGTCTTGGGACACTGCAGCATATCCCACCTGTACTTGATTTAGATCCATCTGTATATATTGCGTAATGTGGACCTTTTCGGTTTATATGTTCTATTATGTTGTCTATGGTGTTCTGTTGTATATGAGTTACTTTTTGATGTAAATACTTGAGGTGTGTGCAAATTCTCGTTTTATTCATTGTCCAGGGAGGAGGTGATTTTACTATTATAGGCACTTGTATATTTATATTCAGCGACTCAAACAATCTTTTAGCTTTAATTGGGAAAGGTGGTGGATGGTTGTTTATAAATACATTCTTAATTCAAATAATTTTTGGTTGGAGAATCAGTTTGGAATTTCTAGCTACTTTCTATTGTTACTAGCCTCATGGAGATTAAAGCATTTCACTACATTCAACTTGTAACGATGATTTTGGTGATGATCTAAAAGGCTCCTTGGAGCATATTCTAAGGCTCATTGCAACAGGGTCTAACATTTTCAGCAATCAAGGCCAGAGTCGAGCCATACTTCGCTCCATAATCAATGATGGACAGAACTGTTGCCTGGTATAGCACAGTAAGGGTATGCTCCAATGGCTCCCAAGCAGGTGTCTATAGTTTTCTAATTAGATTTAATGCTCTTTACTTTTAGATTTTACATATGCAACGCTCTCCAGTTCAAGGGTAACAAATACTAATTCAAAAATTTTGCAGCCATTAATTATATACTACGAAGCTTTTTGATTTTTAAATCTATTTCTTCAATTTTTTCCACTTTTTTATTTTATAAAACATGATTGCTGAGTTTTATCTTATGGAAAATTTAAAGCCTACAGATGATCTGTTCTGCATGTTTTATTCGGATACGAATAATATATGGCAAAATCATCCATGTACAGGTTACTTTTAATGCCAATAGGTAGATTTTTTACTATATCATTAATTGTTGGGGGCAAACAGTGTTCCACTATGATCGTTTCTTGTGAACACTGTTTTCAAGTGGAAATTGTTCTGACAGATCATCAATTCTCACCTGAAAATTGCGGTTTGTCAAAAGTTCTGTATAAACCTAGGTAAATGTCCACGGATGTTAGTTGTTTTAAAGTTTTTAATATACATATTCCATGCAGAATGCATGCCTTTTCAACGTCAAAAAAAGACAGCTACAGTAATTTGTTTTGTTCAAAACCTCTACGTATATGGTCTTCTAAGTTAAGGAGAGAATCCAATGTGATTCGTTACACTGAGACCAAACTGAGTGGAGTAAATTCTTTTATTTCTCGAATCGTGCCATGTTGTCGAGCATTTACCATTTTCTAACAATTTGTATACAGCTGTTAAAGAAATTGGTTCAACATTTACATTGCTGGGATCCTTCAGTTTGGGATAGAATTGACATAGCCACACACTTCATTCACGGAATAAGTTTCGAAGCCATAAATGATTATAAACCTAATAAGTACACTTGCCAAAGGTGCTATGGCAGATCATCTCAAACAAATATTGTCACCTCCAGGAGCAGATTATTGCTGTTCGAGAGATATTATTCACTGACATACTTAAATTTTCATTATAATATATATCATCAATTGTTTCAAATTCATTGTTATTAATTCTATTTTGGCTTTTAAAGGAAGTGTTCATTCAAGTTCTTAACAATGTTACTTACATTTGCTAAATTTTCTCCATTATATTATTTATTTCTTTGGATCAAGTGTTTCTTTCCCCATCTTAATATGGCATGTCTAAGTGGTTTGACATGGGTACCATTTATTTTCCTGAATTTTTCCTATATTTTTGTATGGAGTATTATTAGAGAGATCTGATACGTATTTCCTCCATGAAATGATTCTTCCGAATTACTTCTTTTAAAATTTTTGCAGATATTTTGTTGTATACAGCTTTAATGTATCAATTTCAGTAATAATATTATAATTTTTTGTAAAAGTTCTTTCTAATATCGGTAATTTTTTATTCATTTTATTGAACTTTCTATTCAAATTATTCAATCGTCTCCTATTGAGTGTTTCATATTTATTACCCTGTTAACTCATCAGACCACCAGGGAACTTGTGTTTTGTTGATGGGGTTTTGACTTTGGTATTGCTTTATCAAAGGCATTTTTTAATGAAATCAACAAGAAATTTATTAGTTTCATTATGGTCTTAAATATTCAAACTAGGATATTTAGTGTGCATTTCATATCGCTTCCCAATCTGCTTTTTATAAATGTTATAGTGAGGGACATGTTTTGCAGGATTATTTTTGCAATAAGGAAATTAATATTGGGAAATGATCACTGGTGTGCAAGTCAATCATGTTCTTAACTAATTCCAAGGTCAACTATGCTTGTTGTACATAAAATTAAGTCTACTGAGGAAAATGTTCCATGTGTTTTTGAAAATATAAAGTAATTTGTCATCATTTATACAGCACATGTAGTTGGAATCCATGAACTCTTCTTCTATTTTACTACCATTCTATTTGAGTTTGTACAATGACAGTCCCATATTGGGTTGTGGCGTTAAAATCAATTTTACTATTAATGTAGGTTTCTTGGTACGGTTAAGTAAATCTTTAAGTTTATCAATATCATAACTTTTATTAGGTTGGTTATATAAGTTATAAATTATGTAATTATCATTTTTTATTCGTATTTTAATACTTGATATTTGCAAGTCAGTAAAATTTACAGGTACTCTGTCATAACATACTTTGTTATGTACATATATAGCAGTACCTAAATTTCCTTCTTCTTCTCTAGATGTAGATACTAAGGTATATTTACCTATTCTTGGTATTGCTTTTGTTGCCATGTTGTAAAACATATTATCATTACTCATATTCCTTTTAGTAATCGTTGTATTTCTCCCAAATGTAATCTGGTCTGTAGACCATTTATTCCATTGTATAATATAATTAGCTGAAAGTAAAACGTTAGTGTACAAGTTTTATTTTCTTTGTGGATCATCAATCTACTTTTTCTAAAATCCTATTTACAATATTTATTTGTTTTTCTTTATAGGACATTATTATGTGTCCAATGCACATATACAGCTCTTTTCGTATATCCAAACTAGTAGTTTCTTTATTTCTGTAGCTATAAAATTTCGTATAGTGTTTGTTAAGCTGTCCTTGTTATGTTTTCATTTTTGTTGCACAGTTCAATGAAGCATTCATTACATCCACATGTGTTTTCGTGTGTCGTTTTTTCATTTACTCTTGCTGCACCTATTGTTGGTGATGGGGTAATCTCTTCTCCCATCACATAATCATTATTGTCAATGGTTTGTTCCTCTGG
>NC_089741.1:9388370-9405870 GCF_040412425.1 Macrobrachium rosenbergii | reverse complement strand
AATAATAACAAAAGGAAAATTAACAAGACGTTACGCATGAAAACATGGCCGCATATGAAAGGCGGAACACGTCTCTCGGAGCTTACGAAAGGGGCATTTAAATCACAAGGGCAAGAGTCTATGACTCGCGATTCCTTAAAAAGAAAGATAAATAAATAACTAGAAGAATAAATGATACTGGCAGAAGAGCTAAGGAAACAGAGTGAGGGTTTTATTGTGTTAGGCGGGAATTTTTTGTCCTTCGCCTATAAATTACGGCCCGGACTATCACTTCAGCCCAAGGGCGAGAAAAGGGAACCCCGAAGAGTGCGACTCCTTCAGGCAAAGATGACACGCACACCCGGTGCCAAGGTATGGGCGCAAGGGCGTGCCACTTCTCACTCTGTTATTCTCAATGGTTTATACATTGTGAGGGGAATGGTATCCCGTACTTAATTGCCTCTTGTGGTGATAATTTAAGGAAAGATTAATAGAGGATGATAAGAGATAGAAGTTCCTGAGGAACGGAGGAAGATAGAGGAGGGCCTGACATCCCCTTGGAGGAAGATAGAGGAGGGCCTGACATCCCCTTCTGGGTTTAAAGGTGCTGAGACCTTCGAAAGATGAAATGGTGGCACAGGTGCCAGGAGAGCTCTAGAGCTCTTTGTAAACTACCTGGAATTTCCCACGCCCGTGGTAATTTCGCCTCTACCCTTTCTTAATGGGACAGTCGTCCCGGCCGGAGAAGCGGAGGGCCCGAGACCGGAGGGCGGCACGGAGTGCCACCTGGGCTTGCTGCTGCGACAGCTGATGCAGGAGTTTTCCATGCTGGTTCTACCATGATCCGTCGCAGCTCTTGTAGTTCATCGGCCAAGTGAGAGATGGCAGAATCCTGACTTGCAATTGCATCGGCGACGGACTGAGGTAGAGAGGAGGCGGTCGGAGGCGGCATAAGCGGCTCACAGGTAACGATGACCAGCTCAGGCACAGGTTGCGAGGCCGCACCTGCAGGTGAGCTTCCGCTGTGGTCGAGAGGAACCGTCTCTCTTACCGACGCTGGTAGCGGTGCCAGGCCGGGGAAAGAGAGGGGTCCTGAGTTGGATCCCTTGAATAGAGATCGGGGTAGTGCTCTGGCGCTGGCACTAGGGCAGAGTCGGCACTATCAGAGGTTTCTTGGGCTCGTCCGTCAGGACGGACGAAGCTTGGCACTGCTCAGTGCATTCAAGTGGCACCAGCAGGAATTTGGCATCTCCGGGAGGGAGATCTGATTGGGGCCCTGGCACTGGCACTAAGGCAGGGCCGGGCACTGGAATTTGGATAGGGAACCGATCGAGGGGGCCACTGTACATCGTACTCCAGTGGCACTGGTGGGGACTGCACGTCCTACTGGTACCCAGGGGGCGCCAGTCTTGACTGAGGGAGAAGCGGGGAACGATTACTCGCGCCCGCGGAATGATTCGGGGAATGTGGACCCCTAAATTGTCGTGATTTCTGTGGGGACTGAAAGTCCTGCCCCAGGATGACGTCATAGCCTCCAGGGAGATGGCTTCCTATTGCAAGATTGCAAATTTTGGATTGGTGAGGTCTTGTGACTCTCAATTGGACTGTAGGGAGTATCATTTTAAATTGATTTATTCCCTCGATTGTGACGAGTTTTTGTCTATTGACAGTAGCTCCATAGGGAACTCTGTCCCTTCGGATGAGGGAGATTTGCGCGCCCGAGTCCTCGAATGCCGTGACTCGGCGTGCGGGGTGACTACCTCGTGGAGGGGTCACATATACAGGCCCTTTGGCGGGAGGGCCTAATGACTTGGGATTTGTAACGGCCAAGGCGACGGTGGGAGTATTTGATTTATTATTGCTTGGGCATTTCGCCCATGCTGAAGAATGGCCATAAACCTTGCACGCTGTGCAAAAGGTCTGGCTGAAGTCTTTCCGCGCTGCCCCCGTGGAGGGCGCAGGCGAGTTATTGGGCAGTTTTCCGGGAGAGAAAGGCACCGGTTTCTTGCTCCGGCACTGTTTGGAGGAATGCCCCGTCTTCTTGCAATAATGGCAAGTTAGGGGCTTGCCTGAGTTCCCATTCTTGTGGGAATTTGATCCTCCAAGGAGGGATGGGCGATTTATCTTCAGGCCCATGGATCCTTCTTGAGGGTGGCGAGTTTCCCACATGTCTGCTATTCGGCAACACTCGGTGAGTGTTGCTGGGGCTTTTTCCACTATATGAGTGGCGAGGGCAGGAGGGGCGTAGCGCAGGAAATGCTTGAATTTAAATTTTTCGAGTACCTCTGCGGCGCTCGTGGCTCCTTCGGAAACGAGCCATTTTGCTACTGTCCACTCCAAATGGTACGCCCAATCGGACCAGGTCTGCTTGGCTGCTCTCTCCAACGTCTCCTCCACCGCTCAGGGGTAATCTCGTACGACTTCGTAACTGCTTGGCGTACGGCTTCCCAGTTTCCCCTATCTTCTGCCGAAAGGGCGTGGTAGGCAACGAGGGCCTTTCCGCCCAGGAATTTAGTGAGAACAAGGGAGAGTTCCGCGAGGGAGAGGTCGCAGCACTCCAGGGCTCGTTCGGCCCTTTCAAGCCATACTTCGGGTTCGGACTCTGTCCATTTTGGCATGAACGAGTGAGCTTGGCTGAGGGCACTCATTCCCGCCATAGGAGGGGGGGTGGCGTGCTGTCGTTGTAACATCTGGAGCTCATGGGCATGCTGTCGCTCTCGATCTTCCCATTCTTGTTCCTCCCTTTTCTCTTGGGCAATTCTTTCTCTTTCTCTCTCTGCCTGTTCTTTCTCCTCTCGTTTCTCTTGGGCAATTCTTTCTCTCTCTCTCTCCTCACGTTCTCTCTCTCTCTCCCCGCCTTGGCATCGTCCACTCGCTCTTGAACCCATTCTCTTAGATCTTGCCCCGCTAGTCCCAGGTCCTTCCCAGCGGACATGTAGCATTTGAAATCCTCATTTTGTTGGGCTCTGGTATTAGCCATCTTGAAATAATGGTTATAAGGTATGTCTGAAAAGACTTAGGTTGTCTGAAAAGACTCAATTGCAGGAACCTGAAACACTCAATCGTTCAGACTGCAAGAGAATGGATCTGTCTGAATAAGACAGTGGATCAATAAGTCTGAGGAGACTTTGTTAAAAATTAATAGTCTCGGAAAGACGTGGTGGTTCATGGCGAACGAATTTTAATATGCGTCTCGGAACACGTACTGGGATTTTGTCACGCTCGCACTTGGCCGACTGTAGCGTGAAATTAAGGAGTTGTTCTAACGAACTGGAATGATCAGTCCCGTAAGGGCATAGATGTGTGTGAACTACACTATATAATGTCTCAGAAGGACTTGATTTTGGGTTTCCCGCAGGAATTAGGAATTCTCGCTTCTCGCGACATAGAATTTTTTTAGGAGTCTCTGAGGACTTGAAATTTTGGTTGAGGAATTCTCGCCTCATGCAACGTAGAATTTTTTTAGGAGTCTCTTAGGATTTGGAATTGTGGAATCTGGAGGAATTCTCGCCACGTGCGACGGAGAATTTTAGGAGTGTCTGAGAACTTGGAATTTTGGTTGAGGAATTCTCGCCTCGTGCGACGTAGAATTTTTTTTAGGAGTCTCTGAGGACTTGGAATTTTTGGTTGAGGAATTCTCGCCACGTGCGACGTAGAATTTTAGTAGGAGTCTCTGAAGACTTGGAATTTTTGGTTGAGGAATTCTCGCCACGTGCAACGTAGAATTTTAGTAGGAGTCTCTGAGGACTGGGAATTTTTGGTTGAGGAATTCACGTCACGTGCGACGTAGAATTTTAGTAGGAGTCTCTTAGGACTTGGAAATACGATTCGTCCCTTAGGACTTAGAAATTACTAACGGGAAAAACCCAAAGAAAAATGTTTGCTGAGAAATGAATGGAAAAAAAAGGGTGCAGGATGTCTGACCATCACCAGAGTTATTTTTAGATTCTGTGTGAATGGACCCATCTATTTATAGACCGTCTGGGGTTCCGGGGAATTTCCCGGGATGAGAGGATAACAGTAAAACGACCTAGTAATTTTCCCTATACGCGGAGTTTAAATTTCGCTTTCCTAATACCTAACTCGAATTCTAACTACACTGAGAGAACTTCAGCAATGCAAGCTGACTTCGTCTTGTCCCATGTGGGAATTTATTCGCGCCTAAATAATAATTCGCTAATCCGAAATGTGAAGCAAAATTTATCACAGAGGAATTTCTTTCGCACTATTCCTCGAAGCAAAGAATACGGCAAAGATTTTAACACAGAGGAATTTCGCACTATTCCTCGAAGCAAAGGATGGTTAGCACTTGTTATTTCCTAACTACCTATCCTGAAAGGCATGCATTAATGAATCTAATACGGCGGTTCTTTTCTCTCAGTGAATACATGCGTCCCTATTTCTAATTCCTAGGAAGTCACGATTGTAAAAAGGTTTTGCCAAGATAAACACATTACTTATGTGGAATTTCCGGATCTGTGTGCTGGTTTTACACAAAAGGATCGTAATTGGCTCGTACCCAGCTTAGCTTTGCTAATAGCTGATCTGGCAAGTTGCAAATGCAATAAAGCAACACTAGGGAAACTGCAACTGCAAAACGAGATCTATGGCCAGGTCGCCATTTTTTACGTTTTTCTTGGCGATTTAGTTAGAAATATTCTCTGTGAGACAGGTAGCAACAATTTAGGGTAATTTAGCCTTGTGATTCTGACTTCATGAGTCTAGGAAAACATAAAAAAGTGGAAAACAAAGGGGGAATTTCATATGAGCATAAGGCTCTTCCACTCAAGGGAGATATTACGTAAACACTTGGGCAAACTTAAAGGAGTGTATTTACATAAATGACATTAGTACGGGAAAGAGGAATGCAAGTAGATTACTGATCCTGAAGGGGATTCTACAATGAATGAAACAGGGGATTCCAGACACAGTCCAAGAAGCTTCCACGATATAGGGTCCCTCTGAAATGAGAGATATGCACATTATACGCCAGTAATGAAAATAGACAAAAAATAATGAATTCGAAGCTGCACTGAGGGTGCCAAGGGGCTTCAATGAATTAATGATAATTAGCACTGCCGACACTCGAGGAGCACGGACATTTGACAAGAGATTCGAGATTACTGGCTCTCTTTAAGTAAATGTTACAAGACAAAAGTGTGACTGAATGGAGGTCTTCCAGAGCACTTTACCGTAAGGCAGATTTGGTTCCAGCACAGAAAGCGGTCCGTGGATGACTTGCGATTTCCGAGGGCGAGTTCTTCCACGTGTTAGGATGCAAGGGCTTCAGTAAAAGGGCAAGGCAATGGGGGCTTCTCAAAACGCCAAGCAAATGGAGCGGGTCATTGGTCCGGGAACACGTGGGTTTGGGCCGGAGTGCACAGAGGGAAAGTATACTTTGAAAGGCCACGTGGTTAGTAGCTAACAGAGGGCCAAGGCATGGCCAAGATTCGGGGACTTCACTCCCTCTCTTCCAGCGCGTGTGTGAGACCGAGGCCTCGTGGTTTGTCGCTTTTATCCCCTCCTATGGGGCAGGGGGCACTTCCAGCATATAGAGGTTGAACCATTTTCAGCTGATGCCCACAGGGGGAGTTTTCCCTGTAAGGAAACGGCCAGACAGAAATCACTTTTGCCTCGAAGAAAGATCTGCTTAAAGGGAGTGGCCTTAATTTGGTTTAAACCCTTGTATTCTGACCGTTCGAAGTCGATAAACAGATGTGTCTATTGATCGAGCGGCTTGCAGTAAATGAAAACAACAAAGCAAACAACAAAAAAAGGGGGGGAGGCAATTTGCTAGCGAGTTCTTGGTAATCTTAATAATATATATATATATATTAAACTTTAATAAGGCAGATGATATCTTGTCATTAATCTTACATATGCCATTTATATTCCACTGACATACACATACAGATACACACATACATATGTATATATGTGTGTGTGTGTGTATTATAAACATGATAACGTGTCATTCAGTACATAGGTCATGCAAAGCAGGGATGAATGCTTGGTCGTTTTCTGATTCAGCAAATTAAGACTGATTCACCATTGGCTAACTGATCTGGAGTGCCTCGGATACAGTGACACGTGGAGAGGAAGTAGTGTCAGCATGGAATCTTCTAGAAGTTCTTATCCGGTTAGAAATCCGGATTATGGGTGTGCCACGGCAATGGTGTGTGTTCGTTTGTATCTAGTGGGAATGACTGATAAGGCAAGTGTGAGATTTTTTTGTGAAATATGTCTCAAGGCTGTTGAGGGAGCTGATTAGAATAGACAGTGATATTCCATGCTCCACTTACAGTGTCTTTTATAATATTTTTTTGCCTGAGGTTTTTTTTATTGTCTACGCATTTTCTTTAACATGTTTTTGTGGTGCTGTGGGAAATATCCCAGATTATTTTATTTTGTTTTAATGAGAGGCATTTCTTTGTTTGACAGATGTATCACGGATAAGCCATGCATAGATGTGCAAAATCTTAGGTAGCTGCTTGGGAGGCTGGTTAGGCACCTGTCTTAATTTGGACTAATGACTCACAGACTTGAAGTAATATGGAGTATGGAGTGACGGGATGGGGAGTGGGAATTTGGTTCACTTATGTTTTATTAATGTTTGAAGTGGTGGTTTAATAATCTGTTGAAGTGGTGGTTTAATAATCTGCTACTGGTTTATCTTTTATTTAACCAGTCTTACGTTGCGTTTGCAAAATAAAGGTTATTTTTGTATGCCAGGTTTGATTTATAAACAAAAGTGAGTTTTTCCTTTTGGGTTTTTATTTTAGTTGGTTTAAAATCTTATTTTCTCTCTTCTGTCTTTTGTTTTTCCTATTATTGAATTATCGGAGGGGTCGAAACATGTTATTTCTTTTTGTGTGCTGACTTTATTCATGGTTTTGCTTTTCATTGTTTTTTTCTTACCGGATTATTCTGGGTCGTACTGTGTGGGAAAGAGATGTGATGTATGTCATGAGTGGTGATTATATTCAAGGTTTCTCTCTCTGCATAGCAACTCGGTCTTGTCTTTGTTACTCATTTGTTGCATGGAGCGAAAGCAGCGGTGATATCGAGTGGTGAATTTTCCGTTGGAGATTTTCCTTCTTTTATTCTTTTCTTTTTTCTTGTGAGAGTCTTGTGGGTTAACCTTGAATTTTTATATGACAATGGCACTCAGCTGATAGCACGCATGTATACTGTAAGTGATTTGCTTCCGTGGAGTTCATGAACAATTGTGGAATGAGGGGATTATAGTGTTTTGATTTTTTGTTTTTGTTTTTTTAGAGCATATTGTACAAGTTTTTAAAATATTACATGCATTTAAGGTCAAGGAGAGTTTTTTGGGGGTATGGAGTAGTTTCCGTTCATGTAGAAATCAGAAAGGGAAATTACTGAAAATGGAAGTTGGGAGTTCAGGGGCTACATCGCTGACTCATAAAATTATGACTTTTGTGTCTCCTGTCCAACCCTTCGTGGGTTTGGTTAACAGTAGTTTGAGAAAACTTGTCGAGATTTCTATTGAAAGTACTGACAATCATTTGACTACGAAGAACATCAGAGAAGGTAGTGAGGCGTTTAATGAAGCTAAGGGTTTTCTTACTTTGGACGTGGAAGTCACTGGTAAATGCTGCAGGAGCTTTGAATTTAACAAAAATGCCGAACTTGAGGTGACTTGAAGAAATTTCTAAGAACTGCCTATGGGACGGATGAATTTGGTGATTTGGTTCAGGATATGAGACCGTTTTATAAGATCAGGAAGGGACAGAGTTTTTTGATAAATTTTAGCTTACAGCTGTTTGATGCAACTTCAGATCTGCTAGAGAAGTTGAGAGGCTCGGGCTGGGTACGTGGCGATTCTATATCGTTAGAATATTTTCAGCAGTTGCTGCATTTCTCGTGGTTGCTGAATGATGTCTCGGATACCATAGTGAGCAGTTTTGATAGTCCGGTAGAGGCTATCTTGGATGAATCATTTATTTTTGCCCAAATCAAGAAGCATTAGATGGCACATTTTTCAACGGGATGCCAAAAACCATGATGGTGGGTCAAAGGAATTTCCCGCAAGAGATTCAGGTTTTGCTTCTAGTGGTTTTTGCAGTAAAGCAGAGAGTGATAAAAGGTCTAAAGAATACATGCCACAAATTCGTTGCTTTAAATGCAATAAGCCAGGGCATACGGAGAAGTATTGTCAAATTAAAAATTGCGGAGTGTGTAAGAATACTGCAAACAATTGGAGGTTCTGTCCATCGCTCAAAAAGAGTAATGATAGACCAGTAACCCAGAATTTTGGTAGTAGCTTCAGGAAAGATCCTCAAGAAGGTCATGCGAAGAAGTCTCAAAATAGACAGAATTTATCGAGGGCATAACAACCAAAAGGGAAAGGATAGGATGTTCATGTCATATAGGACTTTTGGGAGGTACAGGAGAACCGAAGCCGGTGGTGAAAGGAGCCATGGCTGGGTCTAGTCCTTTAATTTTTGTGGATACAGGGCCGTCAGTCAGTTTGGTGGATTTTTATTTTTTTCAATTAATGTCCCCTCATTCACGACTCAGGCACTCAGAAGATAGGGTATTTGTTTTGGTGGTGAGAGGAGTTAACTTGGGTACTAAGGTTTTGTTGGAACATCCAGCGTGTAATAGGATCAGTATTTCTGTATATACAGTATACTAGTAAAGGAGGTATAACAGTTGGTGAAACTGGAGGTTTTATTCCATATATAGGTGCTGAGGAAATGGAGGGAAGTGTGGTTGACTTGGGTGATAATCAGGAAATAAGTGGGAATAATAAGGAATTTATAGGAGATAATCAATTACAGTGAGCCTACTGGTGAGGGGAAGAGGATATATGAAGGTGTTTTAATAGGGGATATAATTTTGGAACCAGGTACAGTTGGAATGGTGAAATTGAAGGTGAGAGATATAAAAGCAGATAAACAGGTGTGTGGTGGAAGGCAATGAGAAGCTTAAAGGGATAGTGAGCACAATTTTCGTAAACAAGGTGTTAAATAAAGGGGTTATGTGGGTGGAATTGTTAAACTGTAATAATTCAGTTAGGAAGTATCAGAGGAATACTTATGTTGTAGATTTGGAAGAATGGATCAAAGAAACTGAATCAGTGGCATTAATATGGGAGCCAAGTATGTTTACAGCAGCTGAAATGGAGGTTAGAAGGGTGATTTCTGGGAGTCATTTGGGTGAGGCAGACTATAAAGAATACATAGAGGGGTTAGGTGGGGTTTTAGCTGAATATTCAGATGTTATTGCTTTGAAGGGAGATAAACTGGGGTTGATAGATGTGTTAAAACATGTGCTTTTAGAAGGGAGGACGAAGGCCATATATGTCCTGTCGTACAGAATACCTTTTAAGATAAGGGGCCAGGTGGAACACAAGGTTAACAAGTGGGAGGATGGAGGCATAATTGGGCCTAGTTCTTCACCGTTTAATTTCCCATTGTTGGCGGTACCTAAGATTGATTGATTGATTTGTTTATTAAATCTGGTGACATAACATATAGGTTATTGACGCCGAAACAAATTTAAATATAAAAATTAAGTTTAAAATAAATTTCATATAAAAATATCTAAAAGTTATGTATATAAATATTTAAATTTAAAAAAAAGGTAAGTCTAAAAAAAAAAATTCCATATAAAAATATCTAAAAGGTATGCATATAAATATATGAATAAAAATAGGTTTAAAATAAATTTCATATAAAAGTATCTAAATGATACCTATATAAATAAATTTCTTCATATATTCTATATACAAGCTAAATATATACAATATACAATTGCTGAGTGTTACAATCCTTTCCAAGGATTGTAGCAAGATTAAAATTATCAAGTTCATCTCGTCCCCAAGACAGGAACCTTTGTCTCAAATTCCTAAGTGTGGGACATTCAACCAGCAAATGTCCCACACTCAGGGGTACAGCACAGTCTTCACAAATTGGAGGATTCTCACAGGACATCAAGAACCCATGCGTGAGTCTTGTGTGCCCAATCCTCAACCTGCATAGCATTGTCTCCTGTCTCCTTGGCATATGGGGATATGACCAAGGAGACACAGATGTTACAATACTACGCATTTTTCTATTTGTTAAAATATTCTCACACTGGGACTGCCAACGCTTTTTTATTGTTTGTCCTACTACAGGATATACATCCCGATATTGCAGTAGGCATCTTGTGGGTTCTGGAGAGTTGACCGCTGATTTCGCTAGTTGGTCTGCTTTTTCGTTCCCATCTACCCCAACATGGGAAGGCACCCAACAGAACTTAACTTCTTTCTCTCTTCTTTTCAATAAAAACAACCATTCTAATACTTCTAAAATCAGGGGTTTAAAGTTAAAAGATTCCAGTGCCTGAAGTACACTTTTTGAATCACTATATATAATAAAATTTTTTCCATTATGAATTAAAATCTCCTTTAAAGCTTTTAAAATTGCATTTATCTCGGCAGTAAAAATTGAGGCAACGGGTGATAACCTTCCACTCCTCTCTATATCAGGGAAGGCTACACCAAAGCCGACGCCAGCATCAGACTTTGAGCCATCCGTGAAGATTGGAGTGTAGGTGCCATGTTCCATCGAATGTTCTAAAAATATTGACCGCATGGCCTCACATGACAATTCTGACTTGGTGAAATTAAAATACTTGCAGAATTCTACCTCTGGAAATTTCCAGGGGGAATAACAGAATACTTTACTGGTAGAATCTTCACCTAGGCATATTTAATTCCCTGAGAATCAAGTTTACTCTAAAAGCAAACGGATGCGGTTGCTTGGGATGATTTTCATAATAATGCCAATGCCTTTCCCTTCTCATACATATGCTGGTCAAAGACTTAGGTAGCCTCTGGAATCTATACCAGCTCGAACCAGCAGACGCTTGTAATGAAGATCAGTGGCACCTCACCAGCATCTACCAACACGCTCTCAATGGGAGATGATTTAAATGCTCCTGTACACAACCGTACCCCACCATGATGAATCGAGTTGAGCATTTTAAGGCTATTGGGCTTTGCAGACGTGTTAACTTCGCATCCATACGTTAATTTTGAAAAGACCAGGGCTTTATACAATCTCAACATCTGAGTTCTGTCTGCACCCCACACAGTATGAGACAGAACTTTCAGCAAATTCATCGCTTTCAAGCATTTGGTCTTAATATACTTCAGATTTGGGATCCAGGTCAGCTTACTATCGAAAATCAATCCAAGGAACCTCGTTTCGCCTACACATGGAATTCTTTGCCTATGAATAAATAGATCTGGATCAGGATGAAATCCTCTTATGCGACAAAAGTGCATAGTTACCGTTTTACTAGTAGAAAATTTAAAACCATTAACCTCAGCCCACTTCACTATATTGTCGATGCAGAGTTGAAGGCGACGTTCAGCCACTGCCATCCTTGAAGCTGCAAAAGGAGATTGAAAGGTCGTCAACAAAAAGGGTATATGTTATATCTGAGGGAATTATTTTGAAACCCATTGATTGCCAAGGCAAACAATGTTACCCTTAAAACACTTCCTTGTGGTACTCCTTCTTCTTGACTGAATACTTCTGACATTGTTGCTCCAACCAGGACCTGAAATAGCCTATTTTAACAAAAGCCTTAATGAAGAGGGCAAATTGTCTCTCAGGTTACATTCATGAAGGATCCTCAAAATGCCATATCTCCATGTTGTATCATAAGCCTTCTCCAAATCAAAGAAGACCGTGATGTGATGTTGCTTGTTGGCAAAAGCTTCACATATTGAAGACTCCATTCGAAGTAGAACATCAGTTGTGGAGTGCATGCTTCGGAAGAAAACACTGTGCTGGGGACAGATATTTACCCCGTTCTAAGTACCACATCAGTCGTGTGTTTACCATTTTTTCCATGATCTTGCACAAACATGATGATAGTGCAATTGGACGATAATTTTCTACTTTAAACGAGTCTTTTCCAGGTTTCGCAAACGGCAATAATTTTAACATCTCCCAGATCTTAGGAAGATATGCTCCTGTAAATTCTGTTAATAAGGCTCAATATGAATTGTTTGGTATTTTCAGGGGTTTGCTTAATCATTGAATACGTTATATCATCCAGTCCAGGAGCTGATTCATTACATTTATTTAGGGCCGATAGAAATTCCCTCATTGTAAACGGATCATTGTATTTCTCATGTCTCAACGTATTAATATCTATTTCAACTTGTTCCATCTGCTGCCTTTGAGCCGAGTATGGTCGATCATCATTTTACTTTGCAACATTAGCAAAATGATTAGCAAACTCATTTGCAACTAACTGGGGTCTGCTACCTCACAACCATTGATCTTGATAACTGGAGGTTGACAGGGAGTAAACTTGCCTGCTATTTTTCTAACTCTCTTCCAAACTAGTGTTAGAGGAGTTTTCGAATTTATTGAAGAAATAAAGATTGTCCAAGATTCTTTTCGTGCTTTTTTGATTTCCAAACGAAAATGAGCTCTTGCTTTTCGAAATTCTATATGGTAATACTCACATTTTCGTCTGCAGTATCTTGTGTATGCAGACCTCATAGTTCTATGAGTTTCCTGGCATTTACGAGTCCACCAGGGAACCGGTCGGCGGATAAATACGCCTGATGTCCTGGGTATGGACTGAAGACCAGCCGAGAACAATATTGTACTTAAAAATTCAAGAGCATCATCTATGCTGGGAAAGTCATCAGCAGAGTCATCTATTGAGCTTTGCTCCTGGAATGTTGCCCAATCAGCTTTTTTTGTATTCCATCTAGGTATCCTGGAAGATGGAGGACTTGATGCTGAACTCACCACTATTGGGAAATGGTCACTGGCGAATCTATCATTTATAACTCTCCAATTAAAATCTATAAGGCAGTCATCACAGATAGATCAATTGCCGATAGCGTGCCTGTTTGAACGTGAAAATGTGTAGACTCCCCAGAGTTGAGGATCCCCACATTTTCACCTTCTATGATGGAACTTAGGCATCTTCCTCTTTGGTTGGTGACAATATCACCCCAAAGAGGGCTTCTGCAATTCATATCTCCCAAAATAATAAAGGGACGTGATAACTGTTGGATAAGAGATTTAAATTCATTGATTGGGAAGACTTCATTTGGTGGTAGATATAGAGAGCATACTGTATATTTTCTTTGAAGATGGATCTGTACACCTATTACTTGCAAAGCTGACTGGATATTAATAGGATTTTGTGGGGTATCATTTCGAACATACAAAATGACACCACCATGACTTCCCATATTTAAATTATAGGTGGAGTAATAAGATGTATACTCTCATGGGCTGGGGCACATGTTGTTACCAATCATGGTCTCCAGCAGAGCTATACAAACAGGAGACACTTCTGATATAAGCAGTCTCAATTCTTCCCACTTTGCTCTCAATCCTTGACAGTTCCACTGGAGAAAGTTAATGAATTTTATTTTCCTTTAGAGTCTGTAATATTGGAGCCTCTTTTAAGCGCTTTCAGCTTGCTACCTTGCTCCTTTTTCTAGAAGGAGACCGATTGTTTGTAGAGCCTTCCTTTTTAGGGGTTGTCAGTTTCAGGGACACCAGACAAAGCTGATGTCTCTGAGGAGGGGTGTGAAGATCAGCAGTGCCAGCTACATCCGGCACTGCCTCCGATGAGTAGGGAGCGCCAGCAATGACTGGCGCAGCCTCCAAAGAGGCGGGGGTGTCAGCAACCACTGGTGCAGCCTCCGAAGGGGCCGAAGCACCAGCAATGACTAGCGCCACCTCCAAAGAGGCAGAAGCGCCAGCAATGCCTGGAGCAGCCTCTGAAGAGGCGGAACCGCCAGCAATCACTGGCGCAGCCTCCAAGGAGGCAGGAATGCCAGAAACCACTGGCGCAGCCTCCAAGGAGGCAGGAACGCCAGAAACCACTGGCGCAGCCTCCGAAGAGGTAAAAGTGCCAGCAGTCACTGGCACAGCCTCCAAAGATGCAGAAGTGCCAGCCATCACTGGCACAGCCTCCGAAGAGGCAGAAGTGCCAGCCATCCCTGGCACAGCCTCCGAAGAGGCTCGGTTACGAGTCATCACTGGTGTTTTGTTTAGATTGGCCTTTGTACCATTTATATTCTTTCTCCGGTTGGCGGCTACACTGGCAAAGGATATTCCTGGTCTTACATATAAGTTTAATACTCTCTCTCTTGCCTCTCTAAATGTAAGTCGTTCAGTTACCCTTAATGATTGAATCTCCTTTTCCATGATGTATACATCACAATTTATTGAAGATGAAGGGTGATTCTCTCCACAATGTACACACCTAGCATGCTTGTTACATATGCCATGCTCTGGTTCGCTGCACTTGACACAAATGGCAGGTTTGCCTTGCAGTTTCTGCCTGCATGACCCTAACATGTGTCCAAATTCCTGGCAATGAAAGCATCTCCTCGGCTTTGGGATGTATTGTTTGACCTTGAAGCGTAACCAGGCTGCTTTCACTGTATTAGGCAATCGAGTGGAATTAAAAGTGATTATCAAGTTGGGAAGTGGGACTAGGGCTCCATTTACTTTTTTCTTCATTCTTTCTATTTTAATTACACCTTGATCTTTCAATTCTTCCACTAACTTTTCCTCATGAGCTGTGGGGCAAATATCATACCCTTGGAGTGGTTCCAGTAGGCATGTACGGCACATTCCACTTTGACTCCTCCAAGGCGAGACAATGATTTTAGATTTTCACTTTCTTTAGCTGAGGTAGATTCAACCGTCAGCTTTCCTTTACCTTCGGGACTAATCTTAGGCTCTCAGCCACAGCACTTTAAAATATCCCTGTATACATTGAAAATGTCACAATTTGGTTCTTCCAGGCTAAAGGTCAAATATTTGTCATACGACTGTTCATATATTCCTGGTCCAATTTCACAATCACCATTTCCATTAAATTTCCCTTTGCTCCGTACTGGAGCACAGGGTTTCAGTGTTATTACACTGGAATGTTTATTTGGGTTTTCCGTACGCGTATTCCGAGACGAAGTTGCAGAGGTCTTTGTCTGTGCCGATTGGTTATCATCACAGGGTCCAGGGGTACTTATATCCTTATTTATACCGTCCATAAAGATAAAAGTATTGGAAGGAAAAAAAAAAAAAAAAAAAAACTGAAAATCTTAAAAAGATATCATGGAGTTCATTCCTCCACTAATGGCACAAGTGAGAACCGACTCCCAAATGTCCGCATCCCTACCCTACCCAAAAGGGGATGGCACAACATGATTAGAGTGGCTCAAGTGTAAGCCAACCCGCTTGATAGGACTGAGAGCATTACTAGAATACAATCATCCCCACCCTAATCACATTATGGGCAAACCGGACAGAATGCCGAGAGTCCTATTCCCAGAACTAGACCCCCCTGGAATCCGTGGTCCAGTCCCGTAGAATAGTTCCGCCTGAAAACTCAGGTCCGAACATTATCGGACAATTGATGGTCCTGCCACAGTTCTCACTATTTAGCTTCGGATATAAACCCAATCCCAGCTATGATACCTTTTCCTATTTACCAGGTCCAAGAAATTTGTACAAAAGTGAAAATATCCACGCCATTTAAATCGAAAAGTTCGTAGGTGATCCGTCAGGGCCTGGGCTCTTATTCTTCGTAAGAACGAAGAAGAAAAGCCAGGGCCCCTTACCCCCTCACCACGTGAAGGAACCTACTTCGAGGGGGCAGTACCTAAGAAGGATGGTTCAATCCGTGTGTGTGTAGATTTCAGGAAATTACACAAGAAAACTGTCCCAGATAGATACCCAGTGGCATGTTTGCCAGATCTCTTTGCGGAGTTTGGAGGCAAGAATATTCATTCAACAACTGATATCATGCAAGGGTTTTTACAAGTGCCGTTGAGTGAGGAAAGTAGGAAGTAGGAAGCTGACTGCATTCTCCATTCCAAAAGAACACTATGAATTTACACAAATGCCTTTTGGTTTGTCAAGTAGTCCTATTACATTTACGAGGCTGGTGTACACAGTGTTCCAAGGGATGTTGGGGAAAATGTATTTGTTCATATGGATGATATATTAATTGCTGCTGACTCTATACAAGAACACTTAGAGGTGCTTAGCTAAATTCTTAGGAGGCTTAGGATGGTGAGTTTGAAAGTTAAACTAGCCAAGTGTGACTTCTTGAAGAAGAATATTGTGTATTTGGGACATGTAATTTAAAAAAAAACGGTGTTCGAGTGAATGGTGAGAAAGTGAAAGCAACTGCTAGTTTTCCTACACCCAAGAATAAGAAACAGGTTCACTTGTTCATGGGAATGGCGGGGTTTTTCTGTAGGTTTGTGAGAGGATTTTCTATGATGTCGGCACCTTAGACAAATGTATTGAGAGATGATGTACAGTTTTCATTCGTGAAGCTCAGCAGGGGGCTTTTCAGAAAGTCTATGAGACTTTAATGAGTCCTCCAGTTTTGAAGTTCCCTGATTTTTCTTTACCGTTCACGTTAGTGACCGATGCCAGTCAAGACAGGGTAGGGACTGGTTTAATGCAGAAATTTGAGGTAAATTTCATCCAATAGCTTCCTATAGCAGGAAGTTCAAGACACAAGGAAGTAATGCAAGATTAATGGCGACAGTGGACAAGGAGGCTTTTGCAGTGGTGTCTGGTTTTGTTCATTTTAAGATGCTACTAATGGGGAATAAAGTAGAAGTTTTTACAGATCATGAGCCATTGTTGGATCTTTTTAATAAGCCTGATCTGTCTCCTATGAGAGCTAGGTGGTTTTTGACGATTAGGGATTTTGATACTATGCTTAAGTACATTGAGGGTAGACACAACATGGTAGCAGACGCTCTTAGTAGGCATTTTGGGGACACAGAGGGTGAGCATGTGTGTAATGCAACTGGCAAGTGTGTGGATTCGGATATTGGTGTGGTGGAGAAGAAACATGATAAAGATGAGGCTTTAGTGGAAGCAAAGGCATTTCCTTGAGGTGATTTAGTGAGGGAGGGTTATAGGGTGCCTTATTCAGGTTAAGAATTAGAGGGTAATTTGCTGGTGCGAAAGATAAAATATAAGTTGAGAAGCAGTGAGGATAATGGGGATATAACGCAGGTCGTGGTACCAAAAGAGTTGATTCCAGTGGTTTTGGAGATTACACATTTTAAATTTGGTAGTCCACATTTGGGGATTGAGAAGACATATCAAAAAGTCCGTAGTCAATATTTTTGGAAACGTATGTTTTCTACAGTGGAGAGGTTTGTAAAAGAATGCTCTGTGTGTATTACATGTAAACCAGCGAGGGTTACATCATGTAAACTGGGGTCTTTTCCTAACCCTGGTAGGCCTTTTCAGAGGGTGCATATGGATCTGTTGACGAACTTTTATGAATCGGGATTTGGTCATAAACACTTGTTGGTGGTTATAGATGAGTTAGCGAGGTTCAGAGAGATTTTTCCATTAAGAAATAAGACACGGAAGAGGTTGCGGTTGCATTTTTCAATGGGTATATTGGTAGATATGGGGTACCGGAGATACTTATTACAGAGAGAATTTGAGAGTAGGACATTAGAGTGTCTTGC
>NC_089741.1:9365870-9383370 GCF_040412425.1 Macrobrachium rosenbergii | reverse complement strand
CAAGCTGCCATTACCAAAGTAATGGTAGTTCACGGCATAAAATCTCTCTCTTTTCCTTACATATACAACCAAAACACCCAAACGTCATTATGTGAAGACAGTTTACCCTTTACTATCGTTTTTATATTTTAATCGCTCCTTAAACTTATCATTCCTATGGTAACACGTTACATTATTATAATTGTCTCTTTCTCTCGTATACAAAGACACAAAATTATTAGTGAAGGTTTAGCCATTTCTTCTTATTTTCAACTTTTCTCTTACACGCCGTTATGATAACAGAGAAGTTTACTGTCATCTCCTCCTCCTCCTCCTCCTCTCCTCCTCTCTCTCTCTCTCTCTCTCTGTCTCTCTCTCTCTCTGACACACATACCAAGGCATACATAAAATTTCCGATATTTACCTTTACTTCCTCCCTATTATTCGTTCTTACTCTTATTATGGTAATGGTAGCTTACTGAGACATACAGTCAACTACCATTACCAAAGTAATGGCAGTTCACGGTATAAATCATCTCTCTCTCTCTCTCTCTCTCTCTCTCTCTCTCTCTCTCTCTCTCCTGACTTACTCATACAACCAAATCGTCATTTTGTGATGGGTTTTACCTTTACTTCTTTTTAATTTATCACTTCGTAGACTATATTATAATAGCATTAGTTAATGTATAATACTCTCCCTCTCTCTCTCCATCTCTCACAAAAACACAAACACATTATTGTGTGTGTGTGTATATATATATATATAATATATATATATATATATATATATATATATATATATATATATATATATATATGTATATATATATATATATATATATTATATCTATATATATATATATATATATATATATATATAGAGAGAGAGAGAGGAAGAGAGAGAGAGAGAAAAAACTTATCATGTGTGAGGATATTTTTTTACTTTCTTCTCTTTATTAGTGTCAGCGTAAATATCTTGACTGCAATTTCTTGCATGATGCTCTCTCTCTCTCTCTCTCTCATAATTGTTGTGGCGATAAGGTAACCTTTACTACTTTTTCTCTTTCATTCGCTGTTACACGCCTTTACTAGGGTATTGATAGTTATGGGTTTATGCAGTAAACTACTATTACGTAAGTAATTGCTGTTTACTGCATAATTCTTTCTCTCTCTCTCTCTCTCTCTCTCTCTCTCTCTCTCTCTCTCTCTCTCTCTCTCTCTCTTCTTACAGAAACAAGTGGGAAACAAATTATCAGTGATGAATGTTAAGCATTTACTTTTCATTTCCCCACTCATCCTACAAACCATTGTGACAGCAAGAAGTTTTTTGTATAATCCTCCCTATCTCCTTCTCTCACACACACACACTTACAATATACCAGAATTATATATTAAACTGCCATTACCAAAACAATGGTTATTCAAGGTATAAAATCCTCACTCTCTCTGCTGCTTACCTATACAACCAAAAAGACATTTTGTGATGACACTTAACCTTTACTTTTTTCACGATTCCACTTGTAAACGCAATTATTATAACAGTTCGTTAATATACAATTATCTCTGACTTAGTCTCAGTCTTCTTTCTCTCATCTCTCTCTCTCTCTATATTTACACAAACAGGTTCTATATTATATATATATATATATATATATATATATATATATATATATATATATATATATATATATATACATACATACATATATATACATATATTACTTTTACTTTCTTATCATATACACCATTACCATGATTACTGTACTTTGATGCTCACTCTCTCTCTCTCTCTCTCTCTCTCTCTCTCTCTCTCTCTCTCTCTCTCTCTCTCTATTTTTGTGATGATAGTTTACCTTTGATTTTCATCTCTCTTTCATTCACTCTTACCAATACTGTGGTAAAGGTAGTTCACTGGATTATACAGGAAACTACTATTACTAAAGTAATTTTAGTTTAATGTATAATCCTCTCACTCTATCTCACACACAGATACAAGGCACATGTCTCTATTGTTATGATAGTACGCCCTTTGCTTATTTTTGCACTTTACATAGTAAATATCCCATTCCTTGCAGTGATAATTATTCTCTCATTCTCTATCTCTCTCTCTCTTTCTATTACAGGCACAAAAGAGAGACACAAAACTATTAGTGATGAAAAGTTTGGCTTTTACTTCATATTTTCCCACATTTTTTCTTAACAATTACAAATACCAAAGTTTTGTTTAATCTTCTCTCTCTGTCTCTCTCACATACATACAAAGACACACACACATACAAGGCATAAATCTTTTTATTGCAATGATAATTTACCCTTTACTTCAGTTTTCTTGCTCGTTCGCTCTTACACACCATTACTATGATAATGGTAGTTTATAAGATTATACAGTAAACTATCATTACTTAGGTAATAACAGTTTACTGTATAATTCCTTCTTTGTCTTACATATATTAGAGAGGCACAAAATTACTATTTTGCCACTTTTTTTCTCTTCCACAATTACAAAAACACATTTCTCTTTTTTTCTCACTCTATCTCACACACATATACTAGGCATAAATCATTATTATTGCGATTATTATTTACCCTTTACTTCATTTTTCCCTATTATTTGTTCTTGCTATTATTATGGTAATGGTAGTTTACTTTATTATAAAGTAAACTGCCTTTACAAAAGTGTGGTATTTCACCGTATAAAGTCATCTCTCTCACTTACATATAAAACCAAAACGTCATTATGATATGCCAATAGTTTACCCTTTACTGCATTTCTTCCCCCACTTTTAATTCTCTGACACAATTATTATGATAATAACAGTTGGTTAATGTACAATCATCTATATGTCTCTCAAATACACATACTGGCACGAATAAATAAATAAATAAATAAATAAATATATATATATATATATATATATATATATATATATATATATATATATATATATATATATATATATATATATATATATATATATATATATATATATATATATATATATATATATATATATATATATATATATATATATATATATATATATATATATATATATATATATATATATATATATATATATATATATATATATATATATATATATATATACTACATCACACCTTTATATATATATATTACTGCATATATATATTATATATATACTCTCATCTATATAGATCTCTCTCTCTCTCTCTCTCTCATTATCTCTCTCATTTTTCCTCTCTCCGTTAACAATATTTTCATACCATCAAAATTATTACTGCACTTTTTTCTTTATGATTCTCTCTCTCTCTCTCACTCATTCTTGTTGTGATGATCTCTCTCTCTCATTTTCTCACTTCTCACACACCATCTACTATGGTAATGGTAGTGATAATTTATACCTTAAACTACTATTAATTTTAAGATTTCATTCCTACTATGGTAATGGTACTCGTAAGATTAGTAAACTACTATGGTAATGGTAGCTCGTAAGATTATACAGTAAACTACTATGGTAATGGTAGCTCGTAAGATTATACAGTAAACTACTATTACATTAGTAATTATAATTTACTGTATAATTCTCTTTTACCTACACAAGTGACCCACAAATTTATTATTTTGATGAATGTTTATCCTTGACTTCTTATTTTCCCACTTTTCCTCTTACACACCTTTGTGATAACGGAAGTTTCCTGTCTAATCCACTCTCCCTCACTCACACACACACACACACACACACAATCCGTATATCATAATCATTACAGTAATATTTTACCCTTAACTTCTGTTTTCCCTTATTATTCTTTGGTAATGGTAGTTTACTGGACTATACAGGAAACTGCCATTAACAAAGTAATCGAAGGTCAAGATGTCAAAACCTCTCAGACTCTCCAGCTACAACCCAAAACGGAATGTTATGTGATAAAAGTTTACCCTTTAATTCTCTTTTTTTTTTTTTATAACTCGCATACAAAATTATGAAAACAGTTCGTTAATGTATAATTATCTTTTCTCTCTTTCTCTCTCTCACACACACTATACATACATACATATACTGTATACATCTATCTCTACATAATATATCTATATACTATATATGTATTTATATCTATATATATATATATATATATATATATATATATATATATATATATATATATATATATATATATATATATATATATATATATATATATATACTGTATATAAAGCAAACGTCAATAATATAGTGACGGTATTATTCGCTTTCTCTTTTTTCGCTCTCATACACCAAAAAGTAATGCAGTTTTCTTTATGATGCTTTCTCTCTCTCTCTCTCTCTCTCTCTCTCTCTCTCTCTCTCTCTCTCTCTCTCTCTCTCTCACGCATCATTATTATAGTGACGATAATTTACCCTTTGATTCTCTTTTCTCTTTCATTCGCTCTTACACACCATGACTATGGTAACGGTTTTTACTGGATTATACAGTAAACTATTATTACCAAAGTAATTATAGTTTACTGTATAATCCTCGCACTCTATCTCACACATACAGTGGATACAAGACACACGTAACTATTATGATAGTTTACCCTTTACCTCTTTCTCCCATTTTTTCCCTAATAATAAATATCATTCCTAAGGTAAAGTAACGTTACTATATAATTGTCTGTATCTTCTCTTATATACACGAAAAAAATTGTTAGCGATGGTAGTTTAGCCTTTACTTCTGATTTTCCCACATTTTCCTCTTCTGCCCCATTATGATAACGGACGTTTACTGTGTAATCCACTCACTCTTACTCTTTCTCTCTACCTCTCACACACACACACACACGCATATCTCATTATTTCGATGATATTTTAACCTTTACTTAATTTTTCCACTACTATTCGTTCTTACTATTTTCATGGTAATGCTAGTTTTCTTTATTGTAAAGTAAACTGCCATTACAAAAGTAAAGGTAGTTCACCATATAAAGTCTTCTCTCTCTCGCTTACATATAAAACCAAAGCGTCATTATTTCATCGCTCTGACACAATTATTATTAGGATAACGGTTAGTCAATGCATAATCATCTAAGTATCATTCTCTCTCAAACACACACACATTCTACAGTATATATGGACTTCATTCAAACTGGATGGTATCTAATGGCGTATTTATTCCGAAAAAGTTACAATTTTCTTCAACAAACAGTTGTATTATCAAAGTTTTTGTAACTTTTTCGGAATAAATACACCATTAGATACCATCCAGTTTGAATGAGGTCCATTTTAGTAATTCTACTAATGCATAGAACAACTGTGTATGTGATATATATAAATATATATATATATATATATATATATCATATATATATATATATATATATATACATATATATATTAGGATAAATATTTTAATATTATAATCATTATATATATCCTTTTTCTCTCTCAATACATCATATCTAATACCATCAATATTATAACATATTATTATATATACATATATATATATATATATATATATATATATATATATATATATATATATATATATATATATATATATATATATATATATATATATATATATATAAAACATGTCATTACTATGATAATATTTTCACTTTTTTTCTCCTTTTTCGATCTCATACCATCAATATTATTACTGCAGTTTACTTTATGATCTCTCTCTCTCTCTCTCTCTCTCTCTCTCTCTCTCTCTCTCTCTCTCTCTCTATTATTGTTGTGATGATAATTTACCCTTTACTTCTTTTTCTCTTTCATTCGCTTTTAAATACCATTACTAAGGTAATGGTAGTTTATAGAATTATACAGTAAACTACAATTATATTACAAATTATAATTTACTGTATAATTCTCTCTATCTCTCTCTTACATATACAAGTGGCACTCAAAATTATTTTGATGAATGTTTAGCACTGACTTCTTATATTCCCACATTTCCTCTTACACACCATTTTGATAACACAAGTTTACATTCTAATTCTCTCTCTCTCTCTATAAGCCATATATCATAATCATTACAATAATATTTTACCCTTAACCTCTATTTTCCCCGATTGTTCGTTCTTACTATTATTATGGTAATGATAGTTTATATTCTAATTATCTCTCTCTCTCTCATATAAACAATATATCCTAATCATTACAATATTTTACCCTTAACTTCTGTTTTCCCCTATTGTTCGTTCTATTATTATGGTAATGATAGTTTACTGAATTATACAGTAAACTGCCATTACCAAAGTAATTGTACTTCAAGATAGAAAACCCTCTCACACTCTCCTGCTTTTGTATACAACCCAAACGAAATATCATGTGATAAAGTTTACCTTTTTCTTCATTTTTAGTTTTCTGTAAAAGAAAACTATTGTACCGGATTTGTCTGTCCGTCCGCACTTTTTCTGTACGCCCTCAGATCTTAAGAACTACTGAGGCTAGGGGGCTGCGAATTGGTATGTTGATGATCCATTAAACATACCAAATTGCAGCCCTCAAGCCTCAGTAGTTTTTATTTTATTTAAAGTTAAAGTTAGCCATAATTGTGCTTCTGGAAACGATATAGGACAGGCAACCACCGGGCCGTAGTTGAAAGTTTATGGACTGTGGCTCATACAGCATTATACCAAGACCACTGAAAGATAGATCTATTTTCGATGGCCTTGATTATACACTGTACAGAAAACTCGACTGTGCAGAGGTGTCTGCCTTCCTCTCTCTCATACACACACACACACACACACAAACACATCATTATTATTGTTATGATACTTTTTACTTTTTCCTGCTCACATACACCATCACTGAGATTATATCAGTTTCCTTTATGATGACTCTCTCTCTCTCTCTCACAGAGCACTCTTTTGTACACATTATTTTTGTGATAATTTACCCTTTGCTTCTCTTTTCTCTTTCATTCACTCTTACACACCATTACCATGGCAATGGTAGTTTACAGGATGATAAACTACTATTATCAAAGCTATTATATTTTACCGTATAATCCTCTCTCTATCTCATACATAGATACAAGGCACACGTTAATAACATTATGATGATAATTTACCCTTTACCTCTTTTTCCATTTTTTCCCCTAATAATTTAATCATTCCTATGATACCATTACAATACTATATAATTACCTTTCTCTTACATGCATAAGAAATAAAAAAATTATTAGTGATGAATGTTTATCCTTCATATCTTCCTATTTTTTCCTCTTCACACCATTATGATAACGGAAGTTTACTGTCTAATCCTCTCTCTCTCTCTCTCTCTCTCTCTCTCTCTCTCTCTCTCTCTCTCTCTCTCTCTCATACAGACACATACACACACACACATCATTATTCCAATGAGATTTTCAATGGTTCAACTCCAGGCACAAGAAGTGGGTGTTACTGCTTACCTTTTTTACCTTCTCCAGTCTCGTAACAACATTAACTTCCACAGCATCATTAGAGGTATTGTGCATTGCACCCAAAACTTCTTAGTTGGGCAAAGTGCCCCTCGCATGTTTCCAACGAAGAAGGAACAAAACTTGATTGGGTAACATCTCACCAACTGAAATGTGTCAGGCGACCTAGGTAGTCCATCAAATTGCAAGCTCCATTAATAGTTCCACAGGTCAATGGGCATCTCAATTCGCCCGTGTCTGTAAAACATTTGCTAACCTTGTGTTCATCTATCTTATTTGGCCACTTATTCTTTTACACAGCCATGTTCACCACACTGAAAACAAAAAAAAATTGGAAAAGGAGCTTCTATTGTGATGATTACTATAAGAATTGTAACTATTGGTTTCAACTTTGACTAAGCTTTCCTTACCTTTGTCTCCACTAAGTTTAGGCGAGTGGTTTTTCTTTTCCCTAGGGTGCGCTTTATGAGTGCCAGCATTGCCCAAGTGACTTCAGGCCACTCACATAGTGTCACCAGTTTCTCAAAACGAATAATATATGAGGTTATGCATCTCCTTCAGAGTAAGGTGGCATTTTTGGCATCTTAACAGTTTCACTAGAATCTGAAGCAGTTAAAGCATTAGTTAAATTAAACTTTGTAGCTTCCATAGCTAACTTTTTTTCTTCCAACATTCTCTCCTATCCTTATGAGGCTAGTCTAAGTTCGGCCAACTCACGTTCATTTATCCTTGCTGTTTCCTCTGCTAGTTGCTTATCTCTTCTGGCTGCATCCTCTGCTAACATCTTTTGTTTCTGGACCTCTTTCAGCAGCCTGTTCCTCTCTTGCCTTATCTTCCCTCAGCCTTTTTAATCTCAACTATTTGATTAACC
Organism: Macrobrachium rosenbergii; assembly: GCF_040412425.1. Taxonomy (NCBI): domain Eukaryota; kingdom Metazoa; phylum Arthropoda; class Malacostraca; order Decapoda; family Palaemonidae; genus Macrobrachium; species Macrobrachium rosenbergii. The sequence continues at coordinate 9,375,128 of NC_089741.1, read as the reverse complement.
TGCACCTTGATAAATTCATACAGTTTTTCTCCTTTAAAACCCAACTCCTTCCCCTCATTTTTCCAAACTGAATAAATCTCTGGATCAACGTCTACAAAAAAAAAAAAAAAAAAAAAAGTTTCAAGATACAAAATGCAAAAAAACAGACCCATATAAAATTTGATAAGTGCCTGACAATAACCTTAACCTATTGTAAAAGAAAGGTTAGATAATTTTGAGGCCAAAGAAAGAGCACAAAGCTGCAATCTTCTAACACAAAACGGTGTTGTCTCCGTATTCAGTTTGTACACATACAGGTAGGTCCTGGTCCTGGGGCAACCTATCAAAGTTAACTACACAACAAAAACGAATTAGACAAACAAATGTTTTGTTCTACACAAAACCCAAACAACCCAAGAAAACACTCTAGGGGTATATCAGCATAAATGCACAAAGTCACAGTAATATTCATTTTAAAACACACAAGAACATCAAACCAGAGATCCTACTCACTGTGTTTCTAGCCTGATGATGTACTGGCGATCTCCAAGGTTTGAGTATGGAAGTGTGAACAAACGATACCATCCTATATAACAAAACTAAATTTATTACAATTAAAATTAGCAACAAATTACATAATAACAAGTATCAATGTAACAAAATAAATATAGAAGCTGATGACAATACTTAGTAACAATGTCGAAGCTACAGGTGTCATCACTTTTTGAATGTGAATAACTCGAAGACAATTTTCACATGATGGAGAATAAACAATACTAAAGTACCTGTCAATCAAATAAATAACCTTTTACAAGCACTTTACAGAAACAAGTTCACAGAACCAAACTGTAAACAAGTTCACAAAACCAAAATGCAATAACACGTTACACAATGCGACTGATTTGCCCAATATACAATTATATAAATGTGGCACCATGGGAAATATATGAGTAATTATTCTGTATCCAGTGCGAATATTTACTAACTGCAATGAACAGTAACCTTCATAACCTGTAGTTATAGCATTATACTATTACACTGAGATACAGACAACTTTACATGTTCTTGCACGACGTCGTCATACGGTCCAAGGGAATACACAAAGACCCTCCTTGTTTATAAGAGGAACCATACTCCTTGTTCCTTGACACGTATAAATATACCCCAAAATAACAGCCTGACCTCCTCAATTGTGCCATCAAATGCAGGACCAACACTCTTCAGTCAGAAACTGCAAAACAAATGAAAAAAAAAAAACTACTACGCTATAACAACCCTGATCATAAAACAAACACAATATTAAACCCCTCCCATTATACAAAAACAGTTTCAAGAAAATATAAAGACGACGATACTAGAGTGCACAATAAGCCACAAAACAAGTAACTTTGAACAAACACCTAAAAATGGATATAGTATTTACAATCAGGTACTGTTTTTGGAAGAGATTCTAATGTACCAAAAATCAGGATTGGGAGTAGAATGCCCTTCTCACAAAACCAAATATCTGAGAAAACCCACACAACGCCATCTATAGACCTAAGTATCAAATACTGCTAACTAATGAACATTCGTTCCCGTAACTGGTCTAGTAACGTAAAACAAAGCATTTAAACAAATTTAAATTTTTACAAACCATCATCACAGATTTTTTATATATATATATATATATATATATATATATATATATATATATATATATATATATATATATATATATATATCAAACAGTTCCTTAAAAAATGTTGAATGATGTATTTACGACAGGAATGAAACAACCTTGACAAAGGACAGATACAATTATCTGTGATGTAGTGATCCATATACTACTTGAATACCTCAGTCATACACTCTTGCTAGAGATCCATTTAACATCTGGTTCGAGGTTGAGTAAATTTAAACCCATTTGGCAAAAAATAAAAATTTTGATGACATTGCTGATAAACAGCTAACATCAGTCTCAGATCCTGACCTGACAGGTGATTGGAAACCAGGAAAAATTATTAACATTAGATCCTTTACTTGTTTACAATATGATAATCCTATTTAAATCAGTTGTTTATGATTAAAGTTTAAACGATTTACAAATTTCTTTTTGATATTAAAGGTTCAAGTTTATACAGACCATCGACTGAAATTCAAATTATTGTGTAACTTTTTTTATGAATCTAGATGGATGATGTTCCTTTCAGTGCACTATTAGAATTACTTTTCGATTAGTTGATAGCTAATGAGTAATTGTTCTCCCTAACATGTACGCATTTTCACTGTTTTATATCTCACAAAATCTTGGTTTTCATATTCTTTTTCAGTCGTTGGTTTGGCCAATATAAAAGTTGTCACAAGACCACACTGAATTTTATATACACACCTTTAATATTGTCTGGGGAGTTTTGATAACATTTTTTCATTGTTGTAATTAAATGCGACATTTGACCAAAATTTTAAGAAGATGAGGGATATCTTTCATCCATTATTATGACCAGAACAAGCAAGTTTTTTTTTTTTTTTTTTTTTTTTTGCCTTGGTTAGTATGAAAGGTTCAGCTGCACCCCTCAAGTTCTTCTTAAGAATTTTGGTGTTATGGCAACATTTAAGAACAATACAACAAGTGAAAAATGTATTTATCAAGAACTCCCAAGACAATATTAAAGGGTGTGGTGTTTTGCAAAGTCTTGTGACAACTTTTATATTGGCTAAACGGGAAATTTTTCGAAAAAGAATTGAACAACATAAGAAATTTTGAGATATGCATAGGGAACAGTGGCACATTTGTACATGTTGCAAGAGAAATCATACGGAAATTTAGGGGCAAAAGGATTGTATATCCTCCTTGCATTTTCCTGAACATCATTGAATCTAGCTTCATAAAAGAAAGTTCAAAATAAATGAATATCAGTCAAGGGATGTATGACTTGATCCTTTAATATCAAAAGAAAATTAAATTGTTTAAACTTTGCAGTTTCAACATGTAGAGATATATAAAATAGGATTATCAAATTTGTAAACAAAGTACGAGGGTTGTAATGTTTTGAGTTTCCAATTCTTTTGAAAGTGTGGATCTGAGATGGTAGATATGTTTATCAGCAATGTTTGAGAGTCTATTAAATTTTTAGCCAAATGAATTTTTAGGAACTTTTGACTTACACCGGCCTATATATATATGGAGCTTCTAACGGTTGTGTATGTTATATATGTTCTTGTAGTATATATATTTATTTGACTTCTCACACTCTGTATCAGTATTTGATGTCAATGGCTTGAAATAAAGTCGCAAACCGGTCAGCTTTTTTAATATTATTTTTTTCACCTGTGGAAATGTGTGATAAATGGAATCATGTACAAAAGTGATAATAATTGATAATATTATATATTTATATATGTTTATAATATACTTATTATATATGTATAAATATATACTATATATACTCATATTATACATATATATTTATTATTTATATATATATATATATTATATATATATATATATATATATTATATAGTTATACATATATATATGGGGATACATATATATATATATATATAATATATATATATATATTTTATACATATATTGTTTTATATAATATATATATATATATATATATATATATATATATATATATATATATATATATATATATACATACAGTTATATTTTTCGAAATTAGAGCCTCCCCCTCTACAGCATAAACTAAACTTGATATGGACAAAAACAAAAGTAATTCAGAACAGGTACTTATTTAAGTTTCTCTTTGAGTATTCAATATTTTGTGTGGCCTCCATCTGCCTGTACCACAGCCTGCATTCTTGAGGGGTATGATTTCAGCAAATCGCGAAAAAGCTGACACTTAAACTCCATTTCCCCGAGTACTTCGGTCACCTCTCTTCGCAGGTCGTTGAGGCTAGGTATACCATCATAGTTCACTGTGCACGCTTCACCATGATCCTTTAAGATACTACCAATGTTTTCACACACATTAAGGTCAGGAGAGCTCACCTGAAAATTCACTTGATGAGAAGAAATCGATACCACTGTTTCGCAGCTCCTGTGTCTGAAGAGCCTTGAAACATGGTGCCTTATCATGCAAAAATGTGACTTCTTCAACAGATAACACATTTTCAGGATCTTTGAGGAAAGGAATTACTCCACCAGTAAGCACAGTTTCTCCGAAGTATTCACCATTCCATAACTGTCCCTTTTCCTTGATGATCCACATTAACCGTTTGGCTGTGAAACTGAGAAAAATTCACAAACATTCAGGAAATTGCACAACTTGCCAATAGTGCACGTCATTGTTGATATCATCCAACTTTGCAGCCCAAATGATGTCATTTTTATGATTTGGCTTCCTGACTGCGTAAATGAAGAATTCATCTGATGCAGCAACATGGAGAAAGTCAGTTTCATCCCAATCTTTAAGAAATGAACTACAAAATCATGCACGGTCTTCTCTCTGTTGCTGAGTGATGTTAGGCGTGCTGATAACATGAAATGGCTTGATACCAGATTTTTTCAACTCACGATATACAGCACTACAACTTCTCTTCTTTCCCCTTTTTGTTTCTAGTTCATGCGCTAATTTACGTAAAGACTTTCTTGGTCTACCCACTGCCTCAGCTATGATGTCTTTTGACTCCTGAGAAAGGACTTCAGGCCTTCCAAGATTCTCAAGTTTTTCACGATGACATTCATATGGATTTTTGTTCCAGTTTCTTTTAACAAAGGATTCATCTCTTTTAATGTATTTAGCTATCCAAGAACATGAAATGAAGGATGTGCCAGCATCCTGGCCTCTCTGAAGGTTATAGCCCAGATTGGTCAATCCATCTGATTTCCTCTGAGTCGTTAGCCATGGCTGTATCTAACTGGATCACCAGTCTGAAAATACAAGAAATGTAAAATGAAAAATAGCTTATAGAAGATAACCATTTCAATGTTACATGCGATGCATGAGGACAAAATCAGATTTGAAATTTCCAAGTTGTCTTAAAATAATGTACTTGGAGATAGGCTGTAGCAGAAAACTTCATAACTTTTCATTTGTTCTGTGATGAGGGGGCTCTAACTTTGTAACACCTGGTATATACATATATATATATATATATATATATATATATATATATATATATAATATATATATATATATATATATATCAGTTAATGTAATATGTTTATATATATATAATATATAGAGAAAAATCATCATTTCAGTTTGCTTATATGGATATATATGGAATGTTATATATAGTATATATATATATATATATATATATTTTTATATTATATTTTATGTATGATATTATATATATATATATATATAACCTCTGTTGATATTCATATATATATTATAATTATCTTTAATATACACACTGTGTTATATAGGCCTATGTATATATATATATATATATATATACAGATATATATATATACATGTATATCTACATATATATATATATTTATATATACATCAAATATTACATATACATATATATATGAATACAGTTATACCTATATATCCATATATATTCCATTTCTCACCTTAGCAATATATATACTTCCCCCTTTATATATATACATATATGTTACATATATATATACATATATATATACATATATATATATAATATCTTCTTCTTAAGATTTAGCATGATTTTAACGTGCATTTTTATTCCCATTTTTGTATGCAATCTGCGATGTTCTCATAACCTTTGAAGGACTTTTTGATTTGGCTTTGGGGTAGACCTGTGGCCATTCTCGATTTTTGCCCATATATACATATATTATATACATATATATATACATATATATATATATACATATATATATATACAATCTATATATACACCATATATATATACTGGAATATATATACATATATATATACATATATATACAAATATTTATATATACATATATATATTTATATGTTACATATATACATATATACATATATATATATATATATATTATATATATATATATTATATATAATATAAATTAAAACAAATTGAAGGGGAAATTTTTTTCTTAAGACTAAACCTCCACCTGATGCTTACAATCTGCTTAACATATCAGCACCATGATTGTAGGATCCTGGAATGTGTACAACATTGAACTTGTAGAGCTGCAGTGTCAAAACCCATCTTGACAGAGCTGCAGTGTCAAAACCCATCTTGACAGAGCTGCAGTGTCAAAACCCATCTTGACAGAGCTGCAGTGTCAAAACCCATCTTGATAGACCTGCAGTGTCAAAACCCATCTTGACAGAGCTGCAGTGTCAATACCCATCTTAATATTCTGTCATTCTTGCCTATGAAAGACTTACGATATACCAGAGGCCTGTGGTCGGTCTCTGAGACGAAAGGCTTGCAAAGTAGGTAATATCGAAATTTATTAACTCCATACAAGATAACATATGATTCACGCTCTATTATGGAGTACTTTCGTTCAGAGTACAATAGCTTTTGTCTACCATAAGTGACAGGCATGGGTTTATCACCATGTTACTGGAACAACAGCACCCAGACTTGTAGAGGAAGCTTACGTGAACAAGCAGAATAACTTTATCAGGAAACTGCAACACCGGAAATCTTGACAGGGATGATTTAATATATTCAAAACACTCTAGACACTCACTGCATTGAGCAAGCATTCCGCAACAACTCTGTCAGAGATGATAGAGATGAGAAATCACGACTAAACCTACAAAAGGAATTTGCAAGACCTGAAAAACTTCATAGTTGTTGGTTGTAAGAAAACTTAAATTGACGACTGCATCAATCTTACTCTTCTGGGGGCTATTATTGTTGTCACCAATCACAAAAACAAGGTAATTAATTTTATGGAACCTAAAATTACACTTTCCAGGCTTAGCTGTAAGACCATGGGACTTCAATTTATTCAATACTTCACAGAATTGAAATGAGAAGGCCAATGTTTGTTAAAAATGAAGGTGTTACTAAAGTAGAAAGTTACACTGCTCAAGCCATCAAAAATCTTATGCATCAGCTTCTTGTATGTTACACATGCAGTAACCAACCCAAAGTGGGAATAATTTTGTACATCATCATTCTACGCTGTGTAGGTAATGCAGTAAGGGGCTTGTTTACCTCCTTCATTGGTATTTGATGGTAAGCTCTTGTTATGTCAATCTCTGAAATAAATTTGTTAGAAAATTTGAATAATTCACCTTCAACATTGGGCACTGGTTCGGCATCAAAGCGAGTGATTGAATTTATACCTCTAAAATCCTGGTGTATGTCTATAGTATCCATCTGCTTTTTTCACCATTACCACAGATCAAAATAGTGAATCTGAAGGTTTAATGATGTCTAAATTCCATCAACTTGTCAATCTCCTTGTTAAAAGCATCTCTGAGATGAATTGGTACAGAATAAACTTTCTTTCTAAGCAGTTCATTGGACAAAAAAAGAATTTCACGATGTATTGCGTTTGTTTTCCCTGCAGTGTCAGAAAATACTTCTATAAAATCAACAAGAACCTGAAGGAGTCACATCCTTTTGGGTTGCACCTAATTCAGGATTATTGGTTACATCTAAAACAGGGTGTCCAGTATACACAGTGATTATTTCATTAACAGAATCCTCCTCTTTGCATTCACCCTCTGACACTACACAATATCCAAGGTACTGAGACTGATATGGGTTAGAATTTAGATTTGAGTATACCTCATCAACAACAGCAAGACTGTTCACAGCAGCTGTACAATACCTCTTCAACATATCTACAGGATAAAACTTTTTCTTACCTTGTATGCAGACCCAATAATTTACATTAATTATGTAAGGACCTTTCTATGTCATTTCCAATTTGTTTGTATTGTCAGGTAGCAAGAGAAGAACTTCATCACCTGCCATGAACTTTCTATTTGTACTCTTCCAGTCAAGAGATTTTGTATTTATCCATAGACAAGCTTAGATTCTCAAGAGCAAGTTCAAGTCTCTTATAACCTGGAATGAAGGTCAATGACAAACTGATAAGTGCTTTTGGTCTCATTATTTGGGTCAGGCTTTACCCACAGATCATTCAATATTGACAATGGTCCTCTAGCTTGCCTACCATAGAGTAGTTCAAAAAGGAAAACCCTAATGAATAACTGGGTACTTCTCCCATAGCAAATAAAAACAAGGAATGTATCTGGGTCAGCCATTGGGTCTTCTTAAAGTTTCTTGAAGATTGACTTCAATAATTGCATGCTGTCGGTCAATCCTCCCATTACCCATAAACAGAGTAGTAAATAGAGTTTGATTTCTAAAAGTTCATATCCCTTTCCATAATCTCTGATGTAAACTGAGTACCTGTCTGATAAGTTCATATGCCCTTTCCATAATCTTTGATTCAAACTGAGTACCTCTGTCTGATAAGATTTCTTTTGGTATACCTACCCTAGGAAAAATGGATACCAAAGCTTCTGCAACATTAACTGACATTTATCAGAGGGGCATCTGTTCGAAACCTAGTGGAAAAGTCGACAAATGTTAAAATATACTTGTCCCCCTCAGCAGAACTAGGTCTGATAAGACCAACAAAGTCAATAGCAACTCTCACAAATGGTGTGGAGACCATAGGCATACTCACCAATGATGCCTTTCCTAACCTGCTCTTTGTGGTACATAGTTGGCGAACATCACAAGACCTGCAATAATTCTGAACACCTATGTCCAGTCCAGGCCAACAGAAATTCTCTTTTACTTTCACTGAAGTCTTTCAGTGAAAGTGAGTGTGTCTAGCAACAGGAACATCATGGGCAAGTTTGAAAACAGACCTCCCTGAACACCTAGTTCAGTCCAGGAACAATAAGGTGCATCTTTACTTTCACTGAAGTCTTGTGAAAGTGAGTGTGTCTAGCAACAGGAACATTTTGGGAAAGTTTGAAAACAGACCTTCATCCCATGTTCAGTCCAAATTAAAATAGAGTTCTCTTTACTTTCACTTACTTCAGTTGGTTTAGCAACAGAACATCATGAGCAAGTTTGAAAACAGTTCTATAGTCAGAAGGAACAACAAGGTGTAAATTTCAACCTTCTTGTGGAGCTGATCCAAAATTTTCTGAAATAAAACACCTTCATCCCAATAAAATTAAAAAGAGAGTTCCTAGACTTGATTACTTCCTTGTTTCAGCTGTTCTAATATTCTCGAGGCTAGGGCAAGATACCTGTAAATTTCTAAACTCCTTTGTCAAAGGTTAACTCCAGACAAAAGAAGTGGGTTTAACGGGCTTACCTTTTACCTTCCCGTTTTGTGACATCATTAAC
>NC_089741.1:9278370-9353370 GCF_040412425.1 Macrobrachium rosenbergii | reverse complement strand
ACAAAGTACCTGTAAATTTTACTGACTTGGAAATATCAACTATTAGAATACGAATAAAAAACGATAATTACATAATTTATAACTTATATGACCAACCTAATAAAAATTACGACATTGATAAACTTCTTAGAGATTTACTTAACAATACCAAGGAACTTACATTAATAGTAGGTTATTTTAATGCTCACAAACCAATATGAGACTGTAATTGTACAAACTCAAATAGAATAGGTAGTAAAATAGAAGAGTTCATGGATTCAAACGACATGTGCTGTATAAATAATGACGAAATTAGCACATATTTTTCAAAAGCACATGGAACATTTTCCTCAGTAGATTTAACTCTATGTACAACAAGTATAGTTGACAGATTAGATTGGAATACAGTTGATGACTTGCACACCAGTGATCATTTCCCAATATTAATTTCCTTATTACAAAATAATCCTGCAAAACATGTCCCTCACTATAACAATTATAAAGCAGATTGGGAGTGACATGAAATGCACACTAGAAATATCCCACCATTTGAATATTTAAAACCCATAATGAAGCTAAAAAATTTCTTGTTGATTTCATTAAAAATGCTGCTGATAAAGCAATACCAAAGTCAAAACCCCATCCAACAAAACACAAAGTTCCCTGGATACACTTGTTGTGGGCAATTCATTTTCCCGAGGCTTTGTTGCTTTAGGTTGTTCTACCAGTTCATTTTCTATTTTAGTAGGACTGTTGTCATTTATCACATAACCCCATCAGTTATTGAACAGGTGACACTTTATTACGTACAAACTGAAAGCAACCATGACCTGTGGCGGGAGTGCGATGCGCCCTACATGGAAACAAATACCGTTTCGGTCATATACTGTATCAGCGGGCGAAAGTACGTATATTTTCAACTGGAACGCAAACGGGATATTAGAAACAAGTTTATAAGTCACTGACTTATTTGCGAAGAATGCTCAAAGTTCAGAAATACATTTAAGTCGAGTAAATATTAATAGACTGTATGTAAAAGCTGGTGTTAGAATGTGCTTTCATTTAGATCACATGTCATTAAACTACTATCCCTGTTATTATTGAATATGCATATATATATACACACTCATGCATAGAATCCGCACACGCGATTATAAATACATGTATAAATATATAATTTATATATTAGCGCCAAAATACGCTATGAAAGCGCCCGCCTTTCTGCTTTGCTCGGCCGATAGATAGGCCTCTGTCTATTTTGAACCTGTGGGAGGTAGTGGATTCTGGTTCGGGGTAGTTTGAACCAGAAGTCGGGGGTTATAAGAGATGCTTTTAATCTTTTGCCTGGGCGGTAAACTGGCTTTGCACTATTTTCTTTGGTACAGGAGAGTGACCTGGAAGAACATCAGCCGTTTTCTTTGATATAGGAGCGTGACTGAGTCAGGACATCGCCCCCTACCCCCTGTCCAGAAGCAATAAAAGGTCAGGGCGAGGAAAGCTCCTTCTCACACACAGCCAGTAGTTAAAGGAAGGAGGTCACGAGTGCAGACCTCGCCCCCCCCTCCTCTTTCCCTCGTCACCATGTGGAAGTTAACTGCCCTTTGCTCTGTACCCCAACCACGTGGCCAGCAGCCAGTGCAAGTGGGGATTGCAAGTCCCAAACACGAGCGGATACCCAACTGCGGCCTTTTCATCATCCCAAGGGCGCCCTTTTCCGCCCCAATCTACGACTTGAAGCAGTACCTTGGTGAGGGAGGCCCTTTTGTCGACACTCCCACACGTGGTCCCTGGCAGAAGACGACGTCAGCCTCACGCCCCTACAATGTGGTAAAGTACCCAGAACGAGTTGCTAGTCACGTTACTTCGCCCTTGTGCATTTATTAAACTTCTGGGCCTATAACTTGGTATCCCCTGATGTTTCTTGGTTTAATCCCGGCCCACGTGTTCACTGCCTCCTTCCTCTGAGTCACAAGTAACGCCTCGGGGAAGTCCTTGGCGCCCTCAGCGCACACCCGAGTAATTCATTCCCCGAATTCCAGCATTAGATTTGTAACCTGGGTCCTAATATCGTTTCAGAAGGACGATCGTAGCAGAATTCTCCTTGGTCCGTGTTCCTGGCATTCCCAAGCTCCCCCACCTTCGGGAGGACTTCTGCAGCAGCAATTTAACGTGTTTCAGCTCATTTCCCCTTTGATCTTGTGTTATGAAAATATACCTATTTTGTATCCACGTGTTTCACGCACTTCCCTTTGAGAAAGAGCCCTCCGCTCCTTGTATCACTCCTATTAGTTTGTGTTTTATATGTCCTGGTTATCTTGCAAGGCCATTTTAGAGTAAAGTAATAAATGTGGAGTCATAAGAACCACCTGCACCAGGAAACATATATATATATATATATATATATATATATATATATATATATATATATATATATATATATATATATATATATATATATATGAAATTTTTATCATACCATGATTTATATACAATCATGAAGCTACAAATGTAAGTTAATATCGAAATTCACGCTACCTCGGTATATCTCCGTTGGAGAATTGTCGCCGAAGGGGAATTTATATAAGTGATAAATGAACTGGAATCGTGGGGACACGAACCTGCGACGAAAGCCTATTCAGCGACTCAGTTGACGTAAACCATTGAGCCTCTTGATGGCTCAATGGTTTACGTCAACTGGAGTCGCTGAATAGGCTTTCGTCGCGGGTTCGTGTCCCCACGATTCCAATTCATTTATCACTTATATAAATTCCCTTCGGCGACAATTCTCCAACGGAGATATACCGAGATAGCGTGAATTTCGATATTAAGCGACATTTGTAGCTTCATGATTATATATATATATATATATATATATATATATATATATATATATATATATATATATATATATATATATATTATAAAAATACTACTGGACGCTAGGGTTGAGTGGTATTGCTATGGGCTTAAATGGTGGTGAGGCTGGCAATCTCATTCAGTGATATTGGTTGAGAACCGGAAGGCTGTACTTTTAAAATCAAAAGCTTCATGAAACACCAAACCGGAGTTGAATCAGTCGATACACAAAGCAAAGCAAAGCAAAGCAAAACGGTCTCTGCAAAACGTTTTTCAGAGAAGAAGCGGATACATGGAAGCAAAGTTTGGGATGCACGAAGGGACAATCGGCTCCATTTCTATACTGTGGAAGTTTACTACACTGACAATTCTTCAATGACTGAACAGTTAAGGGATAAACAGCCCTTTACTTCTTCTGAAGGCACCTAACAAAAACTCCCACACACACATATATATATATATATATATATATATATATATATATATATATATATATATATATATATATATATACATTATATACACATGTATATACTGTATATGTAATGTATATATATGTATAGCTTATATATATATATATATATATATATATATATATATATATATATATATATATATATATATTATATATAAACATATATAGTCGACTAGTGGGCAGCAAAGGTTGAATAGAATAACAGACCTTATACAAATGGAAAATTTGTTACCATCGAGCTACGGCATTCACAACTAACGTGTGTGTGTGTGTGTGTGTGTGTGTGTGTAAAAACACCTATGTATGTATGTATATATATATATATATATATATATATATATATATATATATATATATATATATATATATATATATATATATATATATATATATATATATATATATATATATATATATATATATATATATATATATATATATATATATATATATATATATATATATATATATATATACCACTGGCCAATTCCTCTTCACTGAGGACAAACCAAGCACAATCTACGAGCACTTGCATGAATTTGCATTTGCAAAGCAGGAACACCGACGCAGGAAAACTGGGCTGCCACTAGGACAAGCAACTGGTATGCCTGCCAGACGGGCGATAGATACCCACCCAGGGGACGAGCAAAGCCAAACGAGGTGATTCCGAGAGAGCTGAAAGAGAATGCAAATCAGACGTATTTAGTACAGCAGCCTCTCTCTCTCGAGCCCTACAATGGAGTGAGTACAGTACACTTGTATTGTCAGCACAATCTTGGTCGAGACACGTAAGGTTCCATGTCTGAATACGGTTAGCATATTGTGGCGCTAAACCTAACTGTGTGCAGTCCCAAGCATGGATAAAAGTGGGAGGTTTGGATAGTATAAGGTTTTGGTATACTCATGCTGCTCCTAAGGATACTTATATATAACGAAAAGCGTGCAGCAACTACTGTACTGCAGATAGGAAGCAAAACGAATTTTCTCACAATATCACCCTTCAAGCCCTTTCCATCCGTCAAAAGAATAATAAGTAAAGTATGCGCTGAAATTTCTTAGGCACAATCGAGTTTTTCGTACAGCGTATAATGCTGTATGAAACTCTCAGCCGGCCGAGGTGGCCTGTGTTATTGCGGTGCCAGACGCTAGCTTTAAAGTTTAATCAAAACTACTAAGGCTAGAGGGTTGCAATTTGGTATGTTTTATGACTGGAGGGTGGATGCTCAACATAATTTGCAGCCCTCTAACCTCAGTAGTTCTTAAGATCTGAAGGCGGACAGACAAACCCATTCCAATAGTTTTCTTTTACAGAAAATAATAAGTAAAATAAAGCTGCAAACCATTTCAACAAAGCATAAGATGACCTCCGCTTTTTTACCATTCGGCGTCTATCACCCGCCTCTATATATATGCAGGCGTTGTCCAAACGGTGATTGTTTTAGGTTGTTTGAGGATGCTGGGTAAGCCTTGCAAGCCGCCGCCACCTCCCCCCCCCTCCCCCTCTCTCTCTCTCGCGTCTGGGAGAGCACAGTAGTCGCTGTTTGCCTGACAAACATCGCAACGTGCAAACCGAAAACCGGCAATGAATACAAAAGGCAATTTTTTATCCGTTGCAAACACTTTCTTGTTCTGATCACCTGAAACCCCAAAAATTTCTCGTCCTTTTAATTGGGTTGGTTGATGTTAACACCTTCCCTGTTTAATGTTTTCTTGGTATTTTTATCTTTAGTAGAAAGTAAGTCTGTGAGTGTTCATTTTTGCCTTTTTCCAGGTCAGCAGTTACCCTGAAATAGATCTAATTTCATGGTTTTTAGATCTTCCCTTGGGTTTTAGCACAGCAATTAAGAAACAGCATATTTGGTTTCAAAAATCAGTTTGTTCTCCAAACTAAGAAATGAAAACTATTGTATATCTGAAATAAATTTATTTATTCCTTGCTATAAAACATTTCTAGTAATGATTTTTCTAGATAGTTAATTGGGTTTCATGCTTGTATCACATTTATAGCTAGTGAAATAAAGGAGATATATACTGTAAAAAGATTAATGAATAAACTAACATGTTGCCTCCCCCTTTTTTCTGGGTTGGAATAGAGCACTTGTTTTAATTTTCTTGATCATAATCAGGAAAAAAACGATGTACCGAATATATAAAAAAAAATATATATAATTTATTGTATAATGGCAAACTGAAAAGTACCTTCTCTTCACAGACAGTGATACAGGTAACTTATCAATATGAATTTTTATTGTTAAAAGTGGTATTCATTTGGCACATTATGTCATAAACACGTTGCCATGTGCGAACTGTAGCAAAGCATCATTAAAGTATGACATACAGTATATCATTTTAATGGTGCACACAGTTCTCAGCTGGCCCTGGAATCATCACTCTCAATATCTGCATTTGTTTCACAAGAATGCACGACTCTGTTTGCACATTCCCTGGTGCATTGGCATGCATCAGTACAGGGCAGTTCAAGCCCCTGCAACTGCAACTTTTAGTCAGGGTATATTCCATCAGTATATTCCATCAGGGTATAATCCATCAGTACTTTTGGAGCTGATCCTTTGTCTGTCCAGTAAATGGATAAAGAATCATTAGTCACAGTCCAGCCATGACCACTTGGACTTGGTTCATCCAGGTTCAGGTGTTGATCTGATGATTGCTCGCAGCAAATAAATTTCAGAATCTAGCAGCAGGCATTTGAAGTAGGAACCACCCAATATTCAGCTTGTGATGTTCATTGAAAACTTGTAAATTAAATCCTCTTCTGATGTCAACATTCAGCAATCCAGGGCCATTTTTCTTACTGACTTTGAGAGATAGGTATAAAACATCTAACAAGGTCATTTGTTGCTGTTACTTGCTGCTTGTCACTGTCACCTGATGGGTCTGGTGGAGGTTCAAAAGTGTGGACTCTGCTTTGTATGAGGATGCCATTTGTACAGCTGGTTGTGTTACTGCCACTGAGAGTTTGCTCATTGAGGTCATTATCGTCCCAGCAGAATGTTGTGAACACATTTGGCAGGATATTACAGGACATTAGCCCTATGGCAATAACACTGCGCCTTTGTTTTCTTTTTTTATCTGTTTTCCTGGAAAAGCAGATTCTAACTCAAGGCTAAACTCATTGTGAGAAATTGTGTCCAAATCTGTTTAAAATGGAAAAAGCTGAAATCACGAGCTTCCAGTCAGTTTTTTATGGTCATGCTTAATGAGACTTGTTTTGTATTCTGACTCTCCTTTGGACACATTGTATATGAGATCCTGTCCAACAGCCATGACTCTTCTGTGTAAATCTGGTTCCACAGTCTCCATTTCACCCCCACCAAAGTAAGGATACCTTAGTTTTCAGCAGACCACTGATAATGATTAACAGCTCTCCTAGGAATTAGAAATGAAGGATTAGGCTTATTTTACGTGGTGAGACATCATCCAAACAAGAAAGTTGTAAACCTGTTCTGGCAAATTAGCTTTATCTAAGGTCACGCTCAACTGAAGAAACATCTGTCATTAGATTTTTTCTCTTCTTTAGTTCACCTCTAAGATGCTTTGCCACATGGTAGAGATCTGCTCTGTAATAGGACTAGGGTCCGTTTTGGTTTCATTTTCAGAATACTCAGAGTCAAAGTCAGGCCTTATGGTATCATAGTGCAGCAGATAATTGCATATTTCTAAGAATCGTTCAGATAGTGAAACAAGCATGAAATTTTGCACAAGTGCTCTTTAAAGTTCCTCTATCAGAAAAAAGGGCGCTTGCCACGCAAAAATTTAATATGGCGGCCAAATTCCAAGATGGCAGCCAGTATCGACAGATTTTGGCTAATTTTTCACTAGAATGGCATGTATTTGCCTTCTAGCAATATGGTAAAGCATTTTTTTCTTCCATACTATTTCTTGTGAATATTATGTTTCTGTAGCTTCCCAGTACAGTTTACCTTTAAATATGGGGGCTATATGGCTGCCAAGAAAAGGTAGAAACAATAATTATAGTGAGAAATAATGCCAGTTCAACAATTATCGTTTTAAGCATGGATCTTGGTTTCTGTGGTTTTAGATCCTAATGAGGCCATCTCTTTCAGAATAACTCATCAATTTTGAAGGAAAATTAATAAATGTAAAAGAGTGTATGTCTGCACACAACCAGGGCACACTGGTGACATCACTGCTGTGTAACTCAGCATGGGGTTCAGTGCCAGCTAATGCAGCTTTACTAATCCTTTAGTCTTAGACTAGTAGTTGCAGTATAGTTTAGTTTAGTGTCCCAAATGCTTTCTAACAGCCCCAGACCAGCTATAGTTAGATAGCCGCACCTGAATAGACAGGATGTGCCAGCTTCGAGGAGAGCCGAGCCAAGGGTATGGGGGCTGAACATGATGGTTCATGTACTTACCCGGATGGTGTACAGATCACACGGGACTTAAATGGCACTGGATGAATGATCGGGCTTAGGTGTAGGGAGATCCATTCTCCTGCAGTTGAATCCCAATTGAGTGTGTGTGCTTTGTTTAAGGTGGTAAAAGGACACCCTCGGCCTTAATCAAAAGTGAAATCATGGCAGACCCATTTGCCAATCCAATATTGAGCAGTAGAAAAACAAACTGGAGTTTGTGTTGTCTTTGTCAGAAGGACAAAAGAGGTGAGCACTATTGACATCTCCAAGTCATGGGTCCTAGACCATGATGGGTACACAATGCTGGCAAGGAACATTCCCATGTTCAGTGAAATTAATGAAATGCCACTGATAATGGATCCAGCAAGGCTGGATGAAGGTGATGGCATAGAGGCCACTCTCAGGAAAAATGCAGCAAAATACCATGTGAACTGTCGCTTGTTGTTTAACAACACTAAACTGGACCGTGCAAGAAAGCGACAATCCAATGACCAGACCAGCAACAGGAGAGACTAGTCGTGCCAAAACTCCAGATGCTAGAACCAGTCATGACAATGAAGTTTGCATTTTCTGGAGAAAGTGGCACCTGCATCTGATCTCAGACAGGCTGGTACTAAGGGCCTTGACTTGAAATTGCGTGAATGTGCTGAGATACTTAGTGATGGCAGGCTCCTTGCTAAGTTGACTGGTGGGGATGTCATTGCACAGGAGTTTAAGTATCACCATGCCTGTCTTTGTGCCCTCTACAACAGAAAAGGTCCTACCTGAGGAGCCTTGAGAAAGACCAAGGTAGCACTGAGTCAGAATCAGATGTGTATCCACTAGTTCTGTCAGAACTGATGACATACATTGTTGAAAACAACCTTTGTTCAGATGATCCAGTCACATTTCGGCTGGCAGATATTTGCCACCTCTACCAACAACGTCTGGAACAATTAGGTGTAGAGTCACCAAGTGTAAATTCCACGAGACTCAAAGACAAATTTCTGGCAGAAATTCCAGAACTTGAGGCTCATAAATCTGGCAGAGATGTATTACTTGCATTTCAAAAGGATGTGGGAAAAGCACTTGCTCAATCATCTGATCTTTCAGAGGCAGTTATCATTGCTAAAGCAGCATCAAATATTCTCAGAAAGTCTATACTTGATCATCAGTCACGGTTTGATGGCACATTTTCTGAGGCTTGTGTACGAAATTCTGGAGCAAGAAACCTCTCCTGCTCCAGTTTGTAGGGATGGTTGAGCATGGGGCTGACATCAAGTCACAGTTACGATTTGGAGCATCAAAGTCAGACCAGGCCATTGCACAGCTCATGCAGTTCAACTGCTACTCCCGATACAAAGAGGAGCAACAACTCATAGACACTCCAAAGACAGAGAAACACCATTCCCAGTCTACATGGGACTCTCAGTCATGCCAAAACCAGGAAGAGAAACCTGGTTGAAATGCTACATCAGTATGGCCTCAGTATCTCTTATGACAGAGTACTGGAGGTCTCTGCACAGTTAGGAGATATCACAGTTAGCAAATATGTGGAGGAGGGTGTGAGTCTGTCCCCCAGTATTTGAAAAGGGTTGTTCACCACTGCAGTGATGGACAACATCGACAGGACAACCCATCTGCAACTACTGCCACTACCTCCTTCCATGGAACTAGCATCTCCATATTTCAGCACCCCACCAAGGAGAACACTGGACAGGAAAGACAGCAACTAAAGTTTGCACCTGAGAAAGTGAGGTCGGTGCCTGAATTGCCGGACACATTCACAAACATCTCACCAGCTTCCTTTCAAACAAAGAACCCTGTGCCACCAAACACTGCAATACCAAAGCCACCCACAGATATCTTGGGGCCCAGCTTGCACTGGAGTATCAGTGGCTAGACAAGGTCATAGTCACCCAGGAAATAGATGATGCAGTGAATCTGACGTGGTCAGCTCATCACGCTTCAATGAAGAGAAGCCCAGAATTTGAAGTAACCATAACTTCATTGCTTCCTCTCCTGCGTGATCAGGCTCATTCTGTTGCTATTCGATCAAACACGTGATGCAGAAAGTGCAGGATGTCACTGATTTTCTGAACCCTGGCCAGATAGTCATGTTACCACTGCGGAAGACAAAGAACCAAAGACTGATGTCCTCATTGTAGATGGATCAGCTTTGGTCCATGCCCCCACCAAAGAAAGGAAAGACCTTTGAGGGCTATGCACTTTGCGACTTCTTGCCTGTGATACAATCCTATAGCAGCAAGTACACATCATCACATCTTGTATTTGATGTATACAATACATCCAGCCTCAAAGCTGAGACCAGGCTCCAACGTGGTCAAGGAGGAAGGCGCAAGGTGACAGACAAGAACACAATTCCATCCAACTGGCGCAATTCCCTAAGACACGATGCCAACAAGACAGAGTTGTTCCAGTTCCTGGCAGACAAAGTTGCCCAGATGTCTGCCACAAATGAGCTCATTGCCTCGAAAGGGTCTGCTGTCCTCAGCACTCTTTGAGGCTAGTCTTCAGGGACTGGAAAAGTGCTCTCATTAGGAAGCTGACCCCCTCTATCTTTCTCCATGCCAAATATGCCACAGAACATGGAGCCAAGACCATCACGGTTAAAGCAAATGACACAGATGTTCTTGTCAAGTTGCAGTCAGTGCTTTCTCCACTCTCCACAATCTAGGGCTAGAGAAGCTATGGGTGGCATTTGGCCAAGGCCAGAGCCTGCGCTGGATTGCTGTGCATGACCTGTGCAACTCTCTGGGCCAGGAGAAGGTGAATGGCATGCTCTTCTTCCATGGTTCTGACAGGCTGTGATACAGTGTCAGCCTTCCGGAGCAAGGGCAAGAAGACCGCCTAACAGACATGGAACATCTTTCCAGAGGCTCTCCACTGTGTTCTCCAAACTGAGTCACTACCCTCTCAGAGTGGAAGAGAGTGACCTGAAGGTCCTGGAGAGGTTTGTCATTTTTAAATGCCCCTTTGAAAGATCCAGCACTGCTGGCACTGTGGATGAGGCTAGACTTGATATGTTTTGCCAGAAAAACTTGTTAAAGGGCATATGAGGCCATTCCACCAACCAGGAGCTTCCTCCAACACACTCTGTTTGCTGCCTAGACCAGGCTGGTTTGTGTGGGGCAGGCCACCCAGTGTCAGCCACAGCCAGAGAACCCTGCTGAGTGGGGATGGCAAAAGTCTGGTTTGAAGCATGGCAAGTCCTCTGGACAACCAACTCGCCCTTAGCCAAGAGTTGCCAACAGCTTACCAAATGTGGATGCAAAGCAGGCTGTCGGGAAAGGTGCAAGTGTTAAAGCTGGATCTTACCAATGCAGCTTTGTGCACTTGCAAATGTGAAGTCTAGATAAATATTGATCTCTTCAGTAGATAATCTAGCTTGAGCATCCAACGTGTCATGATTATGCCTACCTTCTTATCCTCTAAAATTTTTCAAAGGTGTAGGTTGAGAGACCTGATACATAGATTGGTTCTTTAGTCATTTTTTCTTCTTTTCTTTTTATGGTTACAGTCTTAGACACAATGTTGTATGTGACCATACCATTACTATTTCAGTTGAAAATAGCATATTAGTTAAACTGTCTGATCACATGAATATACCATTAAATAAAAACAGTTGGTTCTAGTGTTTAGCGCTGTGGATAAAAAAACTTTTATGGCAACCATTTTGTACGCCATCTTGGTTACAATTCATTTAGTAAGGGTTTTCAATAAAATGTGTGGTATGGAACATTTTTATAACCTAAAAGTCGAGGTTTAAAAAAAAAATTTGGCATATTCCATCCAATAGATGCTCCCAAACCAGTGAATCTCATCTAGATGGCGGCCATTTTGAAAAATAGCCGCCATCTTGGATTTTCAGGTGGCCAGCGCCCTTTTCTAAGAGAGCGTTGTCTTAGGAATGTTTGTGCCAAATTTCATGCTTGTTTCACTATCTGAACGATTTTTACAGCAATCTGCTGCACTACAGCAAGTCGCAAACCTGCTTCAACAATTTGCCCTTTAGGAATTCCTGATAAAAACAAAATCTCTGATTCATTCTTTTTGCCAGGTTGCCAAAATGAAAGTTGTTTTCCACAGGTTTTAAGCAAGCGGTTCTTGAGTTTGTATGATTTGTAATTTGGAGTTTTTTTGCCATGTGCTGCTAGGTGAGTATTGAAATGTTCTAAAAGAACGCTCGTTGACATTGTTTTGTGCCCGCTAAGCACGTCTCTTTTGACCTCTTTTACAACTGAGGTGTATGCTTCTTCATACGGATCCTTTGCCTTTGGTGCTTCACATTTTTTAAGAGCATCTAATGATCTCTTCTTGGTGTACCAAACGTAGCAACTATGATGGTAGCACACTTCAGTTGCAATTGGATCACTGTCAGAAAGTTCACGCAATATACGCTCATCTTCTCGCAATCTTGTAGCCTTGCAATTGAATCACTGTCAGAAAGTTCATGCACTATACGCTCATCTTCTTGCAATCTTGTAGCCTTGCAATTGGATCACTGTCAGAAAGTTCACGCACTATATGCTCATCTTCTCGCAATCTTGTAGCCTTGCAATTGGATCACTGTCAGAAAGTTCACGCATTATATGCTCATCTTCTCGCAATCTTGTAGCCTTGCAATTGGATCACAGTCAGAAAGTTCACGCATTATACGCTCATCTTCTCGCAATCTTGTAGCCTGAAGGATTCTATTTCCAGCTTCAAAAGTCATGCACTGAATAGGGGCAGAATGTTCTTTTTGGCTTCATCATACTTTCTAGTCTGACAGATCACACAGAGTTTGGACAGGGAGCTGGCCTTGGAACGGTGGTGCCTTTTGGATGATTGTAGGTCTTCATTGTCAGCAGGTTCAACAAAGTTCTCATCCCTTTGTCTTTTGAGCCTTGCATTGTGGTCTCGATTTATGTAGGCCTGATAGCAGGTCCGGTGGTAGACGCCTAATGCTCCATTGTCCAATATGTCCTTCAAACGTTTATGGATTTCATCATTTCCTTCCCAGGCTGCATTGTAGAAAGCATGCCAGCTGGCTATGGAGAACGTAGTCAATTTACCAGGTGTACCCTCTTTATGACAAAGACACTTTGAAAAGTCTACTTGAGAATTAGTAGGAGTAATTACGGGAGGATGCATATCAAAAGAAGCCATTCTAATCATGCATATTCTACTAGCTTCTACAATACTCTGTATTTACTGTGGATTCTTCACCATCACCAGAAGACTACTGCCTACAAAGAGAAAGGAAAGAAGAATTTTAAGGTAAAGCTTTTAAGCACCCATAGCCCTTTTTACGGTCAATAATGGAATGAACTTTTCCAATTAAAATCTTATCCAAATATTCCTAATATACCTACTTGTGTGTGTAGAAAGTTTGGAGAAGTAAAACTAATAAAACCAAAAATTGTGTAACATTATTATTACTATATTTCATATTGTTTCCATGTCAAAACTATTAGAATTAGAGCATTGTTAATTGCATTTGAAAGATACACGGTTATCAGATATCAATATTTTAAAGAAAAGCTATGAAAAAAGTAAAGTTAAGATAAAAATACTGATTTTGTCATAAATTGCGTTAATAATTATTGAAGAAATTATTTTTGCCAAATTCAAAATTTAATGACGAAGATTTGTAGAAAATTTAAAGACCTTCACAATAATAGTGAAATCATTCAAATATTAGTAGTAGGCACTGTACAACCCAAAAATTAGCTTTAAATCGGGAGAAAAATATATGTATAGGGTAGGTGTAAAAATCATGAAATTAGACATATTTCAGGGTAACTGCAGACCTGGAAACAGGCGGAAATGGATTACACATATTTTCCTATAGTTTGATACCAAAAAAGTGAGCTAAACAGAGGGGGGCAACGAACTCGAAATTTAGCCCCCTTATTGGAAATCATGTGATGGACTATTCCTTGTGTTGACTGCATTTCTCGCATAATTTCTCGTCTTTTTAATCGGGGTTGGGGATGTTATTAGCTTGTCTACAGTATTCTAATGTTTCACCGGATTTTTATCTTTAGTAGAGGACTGTGTGTTAATCATTTTTAGCGACGGGAATTTTACACCCTTGAGCTGTTTCTCCTCAATAAATCACACTGTGGTTATTAAGAACTTCTTGGGTTTTTCATGTTATTATACATAAAGATTTTCTATTTCTGCAAGGTAGGGCTTTGGAGCATATTTTGAAAATCCTTCCTCGTAATTCCCATGAGATTCGAATCATGATTTCAAACATTCCAACTTGTTAGCAGTGTTGCTCATGAGACTTATGGCAAATTCCAAAGGTTCTCCAAGTCTACAGTAGGTCGTAAGTGAGGAGATTTGCAACATAATTTCACAAGCTCTCTGTCTCTTAGGAGATGCGCCTCAGCCAGATTGGTATCGTAACTTGAGACACATTTTGTGCCTTAGCAGGGCTCCTCAGAAGATTGGTGCCGTAATTTTGAGCATTCTACCGGTTTCAAGTACACGGTGCCCCACAAAAAACCAGGAATTTTTGGATTGATATTATATATTTTACATACTGCTGCCTGCCTCAGAGTCAATACTCCTGACTTCACTGAGCCTAACGAATGGCCCTCAAGAAGTCCAGATCTGAAGGTAATGGATTTTATCGAGTGGGGTTTACTGTGACATCAACTTCAATTGCAGAGGAAAGAGGTCACAAGTAATACTATCCTTGAAAACTCTTGATGGACTTTTGGAACAATATCCCGCCTGAAATCATCCAAAGGGCGACTGGAAGCTTGCTAGACCGTCTACGTCGTTGTGCAGCTGCCACGGAAAGCAGTTCGAACACCACATCTAACAGTTGTTTTTCTTTTGTTTTGTTTTAACAATGTTTCTGTCAACAACAACAGTTGTTTTCTGTTCCCAACAATTAAATAAAATGTACCAAATTTCCTGTTTTCTTTTTTTTTTTTTTTTGTGGGGCACCTGTAGTTTCTCTGTTTCTCTTATGATATTCATGATCTCAAGCCCTTGATCTTTAGTTTTTTCACTCACAGGAGACTTGAAATCCAGAGTCACCAACCCATGTATTTGTCCTGGTGATTTCCATAAACTGATTGCTTAATTTCATAAACTGATTGCTTAATTTCAAAGGACCTCACTTTTATTGGCATCCCAGTCATGAGGTATGTCCTATTTTCATGTGCCTCCTCATCTGGATTAGTTCTCCCCTGGAAATTGTGCCATATTTAGTTAGGCTTCCAACATTCTCTGGTTGTG
Organism: Macrobrachium rosenbergii; assembly: GCF_040412425.1. NCBI lineage: Eukaryota > Metazoa > Arthropoda > Malacostraca > Decapoda > Palaemonidae > Macrobrachium > Macrobrachium rosenbergii. Next base: position 9,338,422 of record NC_089741.1, on the reverse strand, counting down.
GTCCTCGAGAGTGCGTGTGATGGGAATTTTTCAGACGTCCACCATGTCGGATTTGGGATATATGATTCAGGCCAAAGGTCACGCGCTGGGTCCTATGAGGCCATTCAGCGCTGAAAGGGAAACAAAGTGAAAAGGTCTGGAAGGTGCAACAAGAGGAAGTCAACCTCGTATTTGCACTATGAAACAATCGTCGAGAGAGGGTTGAGGAAAGCAAGATGGAAAAAAGAGAATATGAAAGGAGGTACAGAAAAAGCAATGAAAGGGGTTGCCGCTAGGGGCCGTGGAAGGGACCCCGCAAATAACCTTAATTAAGCATTGCCTACAGTGCACCGCGAGGTGCTCTGACGGCACTAACCCCCTTCGGGATCCATGATGTCGTATGACAAGTTATCCCATCATTTCTGATGTCCTGGGCGTCTTCTTACCTAAGTATTTAGTGTTCATTCTCAAGAGTGAGAGACATAATTTCAAAGGCTCCTCCTCATGTCTTCCTTCTTCAGTGGTGTTTCAGCTTCAGGTGCGTCATTCAGCAGTACGCCCTTGCAATACACGTGTTTCATAATGACGTCTGTGTATGCCTATTGTGTGTGTGTGTCCTCTTTTTTTCAACTGTTACTTCACTTATTCCACCTCCTATACTCTTCGTGGCAACAGAATTCGTTGTTCCAGCTGAATCTCTCTTCTATAAATAAGAACTTCAATTTCTCTTACAGAAGAAAATGTCATGTCGCTACAATCACCGTTTCTTGCACTGCAATTAGGAGGGAATTTGTGTTTCACGGCCTTTTAATTAATGGGTTACTGAGGGTTTCTAGATTATTATATATATATATATATATATATATATATATATATATATATATATATATATATATATATATATATATATATATATATATATATATATATATATATATATATATATATATATATATATATATATATATATATATATATATATATATATATATATATATATATTATATATATATATATATATATATATATATATATATATATTATATATATGTATATATATATATATATATATATATATATATATATATATATATATATATATATATATATATATATATATATATAATATATAATATACAATATATGAGATAGATATATAGATAGAGAATATATTTATATATATATGTGTATGTATACATACACACACACACACGTCGTCATAAATTACGCATCTACAAGAATCGAATTGAATGAGTATTCAAGGTGACTTTTCAAGCATAACACGGGATTAAAGTAACGTCCATAATTAAAATAAGTTTTTATTTTAGACATTCTTCGTGGCTCAATTTAAAATTCAGCTGCCGGCTAACTTATTTGTTCCTTTAGAATGAACGAGATTCAGTGTGTAATTTCCTTGACTGCTTTAATTCAATTTCCTGGAAAGTTTACGATGAAGTAGAACTGTGTTACCAGCTTTCTCCGACAGAATTTTGGGATGAGTTTGTTTGCTCTAAGTTCATCACCTCCCTACACACAACTAACTACGGATGACTTTAATAGTCATCACCAAAATGACCTAGTCAGAACTTGCTGCCATCTAATCAATCATTACCAGCTCATGTCCAATATTCAGTATCCAATTTATCATTTTTAATCATTACATATGAGTGCAGAAAACTTTACACTTTCTTCAAGACACAGAATGAAGAAACTACTTTTTGTATTTAATATCCCAAAGTACACTTGACTGATTATTTTCTGAACTATACAATTGATGGTACAGAGCCAGACACTCCATGATCATTTTGATGACCCTCGTGGAATCCTCCAAGTCTGCTCAACTGATGTATTTGATATCCAAAGTAGTACCAGGGTAAGCTGCTGTTCTGACCCAGCCACTCCCGCGTGATGTCACTGATTTCTCTAATCAATGCCTCCTGACTACTTGACTCAATAGCTAAAATAGCGTGACAAAGCTGTACAGAGCCAGGCACCCCATGACGGCACTGGTATCTCTACTAAACAGAGCAGAGCAGAGCAGAGCAGAAAGGAGCAGAGCAGAGCAGAGCAGAAAGGAGCAGAGCAGAGCAGAGCAGAGCAGAACAGAAATGAGGTCACGTCATATGTTATACAAACGGAAGGAAGGCCAGACGAAGGAAGGGTTTTGGAGAGAAGTTTCCAGGAGGCGAATTTAATGCTTTCCCACAACAACACTCAGCCCAGGTGTCGCCGGAACAGCTGATAACAATGTGAGGCAGTTTATCTGTTGACGTCTATTCAATTCCTTTTCATGAGGGTAAACAGCGAGGTGTTAATGATATACTTATCCTCAGGAACTTCAACAAGAATGTCATCTCCCATTTCCCGTCGCTCGCAAATAGGCTCAACTACTTTCTCTGGATTTTATGGGTTTGTAATAGGTGTGCGAGATAAAAATACGCCCTTGTTAAACGGCAGTTATCACAGCATGCTTACTTATTTGGATGTAATCAGTCAGTAGTTAATTAAGGGGGAGGGAAAAGGTTCAAGAGAGGGAAAAGGTTCACCTTAGAGCCTCACTGCACAGATCTTAAGGGAACCCTCATCATAATTTATGTTCGGGTTCAAGGTTTTTTATTTACCACATTTGTAAAAAATGGGTCAAGTTCGTACGGTACTTCAAATCAAGTACGAACGCACGCGCGCGCGCACACAATATTTTATTTCAATTTTAGAGATTACCTTTGACGGAAAACTATTTTTTAAAAAATCCTAAAAGAAAGGTAACTGAAACCCATTCAAGAGTATCCACACATTTTATATTATATATATATATATATATATATATATATATATATATATATATATATATATATATATATATATATATATATATATATATATATATATACATATACACATATACATTATATATATATACTCTTGAATGGTTTTCAGAAGTTACCTTCTTTTAGGATGTTTTAAATAATATATATATATATATATATATATATATATATATATATATATATATATATATATATATATATATATATATATATATATATATATATATACTTTATATATATTTATATATATATATATATATATATATATATATACTTTGAATGGTTTTCAAAGTTACCTTTCTTTTAGGATGTTTTAAACAACTGTTTTCCGTCAAAGGTAGTTTCTAATATCTCAATAACATATTTGTTTTTACTGAATGTAAAGTCCTGGTAGCCAAAAATTACTTTCATGCCAGTTTTCCATACTCTAATAACAGTGTTTTAAGGCAAAATTTACATTATTCAAAAACATATAGGTGCTTTGAACGTTGAACCTGTTCCTGTTAACCCCCAGACCGATCGGCTCTGTTTTCAAATGTACAAATGAAAGATGAGCTTTGTGGTGTCCAACCCCGAACACTAATATTAGAAATCACAAAAATGTTTGTAAAACTTTTCTATTGGACACAAAAGATTATGCATTATTGGGCGTACTTGAGCCAACTCGAACTCTCTACAGTCGAGTCATTACTGATAAAACAACTTGTTTCGAGATGGAACACAGAATTGGGCTGTTCCCTAGAACCTGTCATCATAACGATGTTTTTTTCCGTAGTCATTTTCTATATTTGTGTCATACTGACTGGTTGTCTCCATACCCGTAACTATTTGTTTATTGTGATCCTAACCTTTAAGTGTATAAAATTTGTTTTTATGCATTTTATAAGTTTTAATTCATTTCTGAGTGTTCTGCCTGTTCCTCTGTGTTCAAGTGTGTGAAATTTCCCTTTGTAGTTGAATTTCACTTTTTAATATTGTGACTAAGCTGTGTCATTTTTTTTCTGTGAATTTTAGTGTCGATTTTCTTTTTAATATTAATTCTTGAAAACCTGATAATGTCAAATCTTGGACTACGACACGTTGGGAATAGTTATGTGATCGAAAACCATTCAAGAGTATTCTTGTCCGCCTTGCTGTCTGTCTGTCTGTCTGTCTCATGTCTGTTCAGGCATAACTGGTCCTTGCTCACTGGTGTGTGTGTGTGTGTGTGTGCGATAATATAATTATATATATATATATATATATATATATATATATATATATATATATATATATATATATATATATATATGTATAAGCCCTTCTCGGCCATTGTAAGGATCCCCCTGACTCCTGACGAAGTCACAGGACGCCATGAGAGGACCCGGCAACGGTCAGCTTCTCTCAGACACAGAAAAAATCTCCCTCCCGCCAGAAACCCCCAAAAATCGTTAGGTTACCTTGTCACCTTTCCGGGCACCGATTGGCTGATAAGCCTAAGGAGCAGTGCCAGAGCCAATCACGTCCAGGAGAGAAGAAATGGGGGGGGGTTGTGAGGTTCTTGAGGGCTGGAGGAAGACGCCCAAAGGGAGGAGTCCCCTTGAAAAAGTCAGAAAGGTTTCGTGGAAGTTAGGGGAAAGACCCACGTCCCCTTGCTGCCGGAGTCGGTTTCCCCCTCAGCCTCTCTCTCTCCACTCGCCTTCACCCGAGATTTTAGTTACTTAGATAAGTACTTGGGCCCTTGTGCAAGTTTTAGATAATAATACAGATCATTGTTAAATTTACCCCGTGTCTTATTTATGCATCACCCACAGGGCTGCAGCCGGACCAGTGTAAGTAGACCCCCATGAGAGGTCGGGGTCATATATATACATATATATATGTATATATATTACATATATGTATATATGTGTATATATATATATATATATATGTATTTATATGTATGTATATACATATGTATATGTATATATGTATGATATAATATCCATTGTTCGGGAACACGCTAAAAAAGTAAGGTCGACATAAATTATAAACAAATTATTATATTTTAGCTTAAAAATGGGGTTGGACCCTGAAACGTCCTAGTAATTCTGGAACACTTATCTTGTGACCCTCTGAATTATAATATACAATATATACTGTATTATAATTATATATATATATATATATATATATATATATATATATATATATATATATATATATATATATATATATATATATATATATATATATATATATATATATATATATATATATATATATATATATATATATATATATATATATATATGTTTATATTTTCTGTTAGGCTACGCATGTAATATTTATTACATATTGCATATGTATTTGTAACAAGCACAAGGCCTTCCCGAAATCTTCACACTTTTTGGGTACGCTTGTCACTACAAAGCCTTAGATCCATATGCAAGACGATGAAGTAACGCTGATGTCTTTATCAGGATTCGAATCTACATCCAGTGTCAGAACAAAGTCACTTTGCCGACTGCTCGTGGTCAAGTCGGCAACGTCACCTCGTTCTGATACTCAGGATGCTGGTTAGAATCCTGCTGCTACGGACATCAGAATCACTCTGTATTCTTGCAATTGGGTCTACGGCTTTGTATTGACATAAGTATCCAAAGTCTGAAGAATTCAGTTAGTTAAGAGGCCACTGGTCTCATTATAATTACATATTTCTCTGATGAAAGTTACTATATATATAATATATATATATATATATATATATATATATATATATATATATATATATATATAAAATATATACATATGTAAAATATACATACATATACATATTATATTATGCTCATACCTCATTTTAACGGACAGAAAGGGGGAACACAGAAAAAAAAAAAATTTCGAGTAAGCTATGAAGAGGCTGTACAGTAGTTTAAAAGATAAAGGGAACGTCACAAAAAACAGTTACACTCTGGAAAAATGGTTCGAGAAGCAAAATTCTAACACCCACCGGAGATAAGGCCTAGAATGATTTTTTTTTTTTTTTTTTTTTGTGGACGACACCGATAGCCTTAGGAAAAGAACTCTGCGTCTGGACCTGCCGTCTTTCTAGGGGATGGGTACACTATATCTATCTATCTTCACAAATGAGTACAGCCGAGAATAAATCCCACTTTCCTCAGTCACCTACTGAGCCCTTTCATTTTCATCAAACCTGGGCAAGATAAAGTCACCACCTTCCCTGTTGCATCACCCTCCAAGGAAAAGCCAACACCGCAATGCAAAATGTGTTTATAAACTACTTCCGACTGAAAATGTAGTGAGCACCTCAAAACTCCATTCGAAAATGTATATATTCTAAATAATCATATATGACAATTAAAACCTGGAAGAAGTTATTAGTGAATTCGAAAACAATCGAAATGTCCATACCTTTGGGGCCCTTAGCGATGACACCGTAGATTATAAGGCTATCCAGAACGACCTCTTACATTGGGTATAAGAATAATAATTCAAAAGACAATCCTTCGAAAGCTTTACTTACTAAACTTATGAATAAAAAAAAAATTATCAATGTCGTTCCAGGACCTTGTTCAAAATTTTGAGAATAATAAACGCTGCTAGACAAGGTAGTGTATTTTCCAAAGCAATCCTAGAAAGATTTATGAATTACAAGAAAACGATTACAAATTTAAAAGGTCTTGGAAACTGGCGAATTCCCATACTAACCTGCAAGGTCAATTTAATACTTAAAACAGTTGAAATGTCTTTCTGGATAGCCTAAATATTATACCACAAGTGCTATTGGAATATATAATAAAGAATAAACGGAAACTGCAAGCATAAGTACAGTGTACGGCACAGAAATGTAAATAATGACCTACAGCACTATACAAAATGTAAATAAAATCAAGGGCATAAATAATGGCGAAACAGCATATATCACATGCAAGGTATATTTTGCAAAAAAACAATAAATTTCAATGAAATGGCACATAAATACTAGACCCACGTGTGTTCGTAAAGCATCACAAGATAAAAACTTGAGTGTCATACAGTGCATCACCAAGTACAAGCACAATTTTTTCACCAAGAAACGCTTGGAAAATACAGAGTCCTTTGGAACTGAGGAATGACCAAAGTCTAATGAATCACTGAGAATCCCTTAAAAAAGATTAACTAACTTTCCGCGCCAATAATGATTTATAGCAGTTACATGTATCACAACATATTATACCTTAAAATTAAGGAACTATCTGGGCTTAATTCAAATATTACTTAAATAAAGGAGATTATCTGAAATTTGATTAAAATGATAAAGGCCTATGAGAAGCTAGCACAACCTTTCTAATTCTAATCTACAAATCAATACGAAATATGATCGTAATTTATAAACAGTGACTCAGTCTTAATCTTTACATCAGTTACAAAATCTAATCGTGCTCATCTACACAGTGATTAAAAATTCAAATATCGTGACGTTTCTTAAAGTTTTTAAGGCTCAGGTCTTTTGCATTTAACATTTAGAAGATTCCAACAGCACTATGGTATAATATCCCTTACCTTTGGAGATACATCTGAAAAAAGAAAAAAACCATGAAGTTAAAATTCATAAGTTATAATATGCAGTGCAACATCACCACGGATTTGATTACACACACATTATATATATATATATATATATATATATATATATATATATATATATATATATATATATATATATATATATATATATATATATATATATATATATATATATATATATATATATATATATATATATATATATATATATATATATATATATATATATATATATATATATATATATATACAAAAGGAAGTACTTTCATGTTTAATGCATTCCAAAGGGCACGTTGTAAAAATTAAACTCATAACGACCTCTATATATATATATATATATATATATATATATATATATATATATATATATATATATATATATATATATATATATATATATATATATATATATATATATATATACAGCAATTAATTATTTCCAACAACAGGAGACAGTTCGAGGACCGTTTTTTTTTTTTTGTTCCAGTAAGCAAGCCCTGTGGTGGCTGGCACAAGCTTTTGCTCTCAGAGCAACCTATGAAGTCTCCAACCAACCACTAAGATAGTTTCATGTCCTTCATCCTCCCAATAATAGATCCGACAGGAAAAATCTGTTTATGAGTTTTGTCGAAACCAATGAAGTAAGATACAGATGGGCACTTAGTAGCAGTACATTTAAATCTGAACCCCTTATGGTTTGCCAGTATATTTTGGATCATTTTGTCAAATACTGCATTGTCCCTTTCTAAAGGGTTGGGACGTAGTTTTGTGTGGATTTCCTGATTTTCGACTGCTGCTTCATACAACTTTAAATTTACCAGCTTGGAAATCAAATGATTTGCTTGAGCTAGCTGAGGAATAACTATATTAAACATACTTTCACTGTGGCCGCTACTTCGGCGGCAACCAAATTTATAAAATTCTGAGTTAAAGGATATGAGTTTACTAAAAAAAAAAATAATAATTTTGAGCAAAAAAATTCCGTAAGGAAATTGATAATTCTTTATCTCCTCTATTATGCCATGTCTATTTTTTTTTTTTTTTTTTTAAGAATACCTGCCAAGGATGCTATCTACTAGTATTATGTGAGTGAAGTAAGCTGATGCATGACCAACAAATAACAATGAAAAATTTTTTTATTTACAACACTAAACACATTGGTACCTGCTATAAAGCTCTCACTGAAAAGAGTGAGAATTAAGCTGCATTTTTTATGCACTAGTTTTAAGGAATGAGGGAAGTTTAAATGCTAATAGGAAACCTCGTGCATTCTACTTTCATTCCAATCCTCATCCTTCACTCAGTTACATACACATAAAAATTTCATACACATATATGGATGTATTATAATATTCATTTCAATCACTGAAGTTACAAATATACTGGAAAAGCAGCAATGAACTTCCATGCACAGAGTACAAAAAAACCCTAAATCCTCAAGCATCTAACGTAATCTACTTTACACTAAGAACGGATTAGTATCAAATTGATCTATTGTTTGAGATTACTTAACATTTCATCTTTCTTACTGTTCAAGACTAAGAGTGGCTTTGATAAACAGAGGGTCAGACACACCTCTGTCAGACGGCCACATTTAGGACAGGCTACATTAGTCATCTTTGTTTTCATTCTTACGAGATGACGTCGATGAGCATGGCCACTGCGGATCCAGGTTATGAAAGTTAAACAACAAAACCATGAATGAGAAAAATGTACTGTCAGCGGGAATACTGACTGGACAAGCTTTTTCAAAGCAGCATTCTTCGCACAGATCGCTCTACATCATCATCATCATTTCTAATATTAAAATTTGAAAGTGGAAACCATTTAATTAGACCTCTCCCGTTACAGGCAGTTACTGTACCACAACTTTGTACAACTTTGACTGCAAAATGCAATTAACGTACTATTAATCGACCAACACCTTGTTGAAAGACACGTGTTTCGATAAAATTATACACACTGCAAATACCTTGTGTAGAAGCTTCTGAACAGTCGGGTTGACAACAAAGAGGCATTTATGCTGTTGGTCATGTGCAACCTTGAAGCAAGAATTTTACATAAAGACATTTAGAGGAGAAAACTTGAAAGTTGACTCATCACCAGCTGTGGTCTTTTCTTATCCGACTCCTTTAATTTCACATAATATTTTGATTAGCTGATTCATTTTTGTTCTTTGCCTCTTACGGTGACGGTTTCGGTGTCAGATCAAAATGTGTCATAGCAATTACAATAATCAAAATTGATAAAGTCAGCGTCCTCCCCAAAAAATATCCTAGTACTACTGTACTATATTCACTGGTATTTGCAAGAGAAACTAAAACCATAACCAGGTTACACTTTGAAAACTTAACAAGTAAGTGATTCCTGTGCCGAAAATAAATACAATATCTACGTGAATGATATACACCTCAACAAAATGTACCTCAACCAAATTGACCACCTGCTGAAAAATCTTCCGAGACCTACAGTATGGCGTAGTAGTAAGGAAAAGTTGCAAAATATTCCTGCAGAGGCATAGGGACTGTTTCACTAAAATCGGTTATGTAGCTCTTTCATGGTCAAAGAACAGGGCTACGAAAAAGCATGGGGTTGAACCCCAAACAGAGCGATGTTAGACTAGACTGTCCAAGGGAGGGAAAACAGAGGTACACAGAATTCCAAAGCTACTTTACAGAAAGAATGGAACAGTCATTGCTGATGATATTTTTGAGTATGTGGCAACATTCTTTCCTAGGAAGGCTGAGGAATTACCATTGTAAAATGCATTCGATATTAAATGTAAACTATATGAAATTTCAAAGGATTAGGAAATGCCACTGTATAACTGATTCTGTGATAGAAAACTAAATACCACTCCAAGGAAGAATAATGAACTCTCATTGTGAAATGAAACTACATGGCATTTCAAGAAGGGATTAGGACTTCTTACTGTATAATGGACTTACTGATTAGAAACCAAAAAAGTTTAGGAACTGTCCACGTGCAGTACATTTAAACAGAAAGTGAATGACACTGCTTGGGATTAAGAACTGCCTTTATATAAAGCAATCAGTGATATGAAACTTCACTAAGCTCAAAAGGAAGGTTCGCAAGGCATCACTGAGCAACGAATTCAAGCTAAATGATAATCTATTATACTGATTTCCTTGGCTGCCTTTCTGTGTGTGTCCCTCCCCTCCCCTCCCCTCCCCTCCCCTCTCTTCTATTATATTCATTTCCTTGGCTGCTTTTCTGTGTCCCTCCTCCCTCCCCTCCTCTCCTTTCCCTTTCTTCCTCCTCTTCCTCCTCCTTCCCTTCCTCCCCCTCCTTCTTTCCCATTCCTCTAATGTCCCCCTCCCCCTTCCCTTTTCCATGTTTTATAATGAAATGTGTTGCAATTGAATACTATTAACAAAATGTTCATAGATTTGTAAGGACAGTTTTTTTATATAAAAGTAATGTATATACAGGTTTTTCAAATTAAAATATAACTTGCTTGACCTTCAGAATTTATGAAGTGTTTAATTAACCTCATGTGGTAACTATGAACCACCTGCACTATGAGGATCACAGTAAATACTACTGTTATACAACTGGTCTTTAAAGGGCCCCATAGACGATACGTTCACCGGACCAGGTCATCTGAACCGGAAGTAAACCTCAATGTCTATGGTGTTCTCCTCCCACCAAAAGTGGGCGGAGTCCGTCGGCCTCTCCGACCAGCTAGTAACCTGTCGTTGCCAGGTTCACAGCTTCTGTTTCAGTCCAGGTGGCCCGAAACCTCCACGTCTATGACGTCATCTCAAGATTTACTTCAGTTTCAACTAGACGCTGAAAGGGAAGCATGGCAGCTACGGCGGCAGATGAATTCTGGGAGGAGTTTACTGAACGGCGTAGAAAAGCAAATTGAGGCTTATGATAAATTAGTTGGAAAATCACAGGAGAAGGATGTAAAACAAACAAACATACATACATATATATATATATACATATATATACTGTATATATATTTGTATTAGTACTGTTGTTCAAGTTGCATTGTTATTTTCGTACAAAAAATAAAAGCTTGTGATATTTTCAATAATATTTCAATTTTCCTCGTATAAATTAAAAATTTTGTGTACAAAAGAGCTAAAAAATGTACTGTTACTTGGCTACTAAATGTAGGTTTAAGGGCCTGCTCTTCTTTAATGGATCATAGATCTACTATATACCTGACTATGTGCCACCAGACTAAGCAAGATGCTGCGTATGCAGCACAGTTTTTTTAAACTCGTGTTGCATAACTTGAATAATTGCTTTACATGTCTCTGGGATTATATCCCAAAGGAACGACTTTGGCAAGGAAGGAACTGTGTCCAGCAACCTCTTACAGTTATATTTGTTTTTCAAGCTTGAGTGTGTTTTTTATTTCAATAAGAGACCACGGTTATTAATTCCATTTGGTAAATGTCCAAAAGGTAATTAAACAGTCATTCAGGATAAAAGTTTCATTTCATTAAATAAACAGCAAATGAACAATTCATTTCTCTTCTTCAGCCATAGTTAATTCCAGGCAATCCCTTTTTGCTGGGGTTTTCCAATTTCTGCTTCATCACTGAGAGGAGCGGACATGTCTTCACTCTACCACATTTCGGCAAACCGAAGTGAATCTGAACGTCTATGGGCAACGTCGATACCAGAGTTAGAATGGAACCTGATCTGCCAGTCGTATCATCTATGGGGCCCTTAAGATTTAAAGAAACGTTATAATAACCCAATGGTGATTTCTTCTGGAGAGTGGAAGAAATGATTCCGAAGGCAGATTCTGGATTTCTTCCTGAAGGGAAGCGGATATGACAGGAATCCATTTCAGGAGCTGAAGTGGCTTCACAGGATCCTGGAGTTGTTAGGACGTCTTTCAAGAATATTTTATTAACTGTCCAGAGAATTTTGAACATTAAGTGACCCAACAGTATATATAATATTAAGGGACCCAACAGTATACAATAAAAGATTTTTGGCTGAGCTTGTCATTTTCGTTTCGAAATGGAGAGGTAATTCTAGAACAAAGCAGGCACTACTGGTGATGGTCCAGAACTGCCAATGGCACCAGCACTGGTTTAAAACCCATCTTCAGCTGTTCCTGCACCTACACCAAGATATGGTCAGTTGTTAGTATTATGACAGGAAGGTACACAGGGTTAGTGCTGCCCATAGACTATTGGTGAATATTATCAGTAGGGTTAATTTGGGTTTGGGTATGGGGAGGGAGGGAGATGGTATGGATGGAGAGAGTAGAGTATGGGTATAGGTATGAGAGTAGAGAGAGATGAGTAGAGAGCAGAGGTATGTTGATATTGGTAAGTATATATGGGTATGGATATAGGTACTGGTTTCATTATTTTTTTATGGGTATTTTACAAGTATGGGTATGGGTATGGTACACATGTAGGTATGGGTATGATACAGATATGGGTACGGTATGGATATGGGAGGTAGCAAATGCTGGCAATAGCAAGCATCTGCCAGTCTAAAAATTAAATAGAACCTCATATTTCAACGGATTACTCCATCTTTTACCAAAAAATTCTCTGATAAATTGTCAGCAGTTCTGAGGAGGAAACTGAGCGACTGGTTAATTCATTTAGAACCATGAAATGGTGGCACATGAACAATGACCATCGATACCAAAATGAATATATAGGCTTGCTACACCCTAAGGTTATTAATAAAAATTTGTTTACAAAAACGTACAAAAAAATAAGACAGTTAATTAATCAAGTATCAAGAACTGCCGTTCTGATAAGCAATGATGACAACGCAAAATATCCACAAACTAAATTTTTTCTCTTAGTGAAAAAAGTCATCTGAGAAATTCTGCTGAAGGCATGCATGGTGTTTTTAAGTATCTGAACGTTTTTGTTTTGCAGATTTAACATATATGATATAATTTATATTGCATTTTCATATTCTAGATAAATTTACCGAGATTATGTGTTTTCTGTAAGAAAAAATTAAAATTCGATGAACGAAATCTAAAGAAAACTGTATCTTCACTTTTCTGGAGTGTACCACTAGACTGTGCAAGATGCTGCTTATGCAGCACAGTTACTTTTACCTTTATAAACTCTTGTTGCCTAACTTGAATAATTGCTTGACATGTCTCTGGGATTATATGCCCCAAAGGAACGACAATGGCACGGAATATAAATTGTTCCAGCAACCTCTATACAAGACTGATACTGGTTGTCTCAAGCAAGTGTGTTTTTTATTTCTATAAGAGAGACCATACATATTAATTCCATTTCGGTCTGCTCGTCCATTCTCGGGTAATTAAAGCAGTTACCAGGATAAAAGTTTGATTTCATTAAATAAACACTCATGAGACAATTCATTTCTCTTCTTCAATCATAGTTTATTCCAGGTAATCCTTTTTTGCTGGGGTTTTCCAATTTCTGCTTCATCACTGAGAGGAGCGGACGTTTTCATTCACTCTACCACATCTCGGCAAACCGAAGTGAATCCGAACGTCTATGGGCAACGTGGATACCAGAGATAGAATGGAACCTGATCCGCCAGTCGTATCGTCTATGGGGCCTTAAGATTTAAGAAGGCGTTATAACCCAATGGGGATTTCTTCTGGAGGTGGAAATGATTCCAAAGGCAGATTCTGGATTTCTTCCCTGAAGGAAAGCGGATATGACAGGAATCCATTTAGGAGCTGAAGACGGCTTCACAGGATCCTGGAGTTGTTAGGACGTCTTTCAAGAATATTTTAATAACTGTCCACGAATTTTCAACATGAAGTGACCCAACAGCATATAATATTAAGGGACCCAACAGTATACAATAAAAGATTTTTGGCTGAGCTTGTCATTTTCGTTTCGAAATGGACTCTGGGTAATTCTAGAACAACAGGCACTACTGGTGATGGTCCAGAACTGCCAATGGCACCAGCACTGGTTTAAAACCCATCTTCAGCTGTTCCTGCACCTACAGCAAGATATATATGGTCAATTGTTAGTATTATGACAGGAAGGTACACAGGGTTAGTGCTGCCCATAGACTATTGCTGAATATTTTTAGTAGGGTTAATTTGGGTATGGGTATGGGTATGGGTATGGGAATGGTATGGTATGGATAGAGTATGGGTATGGGTATGGTATGGTATATATATGAGTATATATATATGGTATATGGTATATATATGGATATGATATGGGTATATATATATATATATATATATATATATATATATATATGGCCATATATATGTATATGGGTATATATAGGTATGGTATGTTATGGGTATGGGTATGGTACTGGTATGTTATGGGTATGGGTATGGTACAGATGTGGGTATGGTATGGATATGGGAAGTAGCAAATGCTGGCAATAGCCAGCATCTGCCAGTCTAAAAATTAAATAGAACCTCATATTTCAACAGATTACTCACATCTTTTACCAAAGAATTCTCTGAAAAATTGTCAACAGTTCTAAGGAGGAAACTAAGACTGGTTAATTCATTTAGAACCATGAAATGGTGGCACATGAACAATGACCATCGATACCAAAATGAATAGGCTTGCTACAACCTAAAGTTATTAATAAAAATTTGTTTACAACTGAGTACAAAAAATGACAGACAGTAATTAATCAAGTATCAAGAACTGACCCCCATAGCAATGATGACTTTGTCAAAATTCCATTGAAACTAAACACTCTCTGGCGTAAAACAAGTCCTCCTGAAGGCTGTAGGTTCCGTTCTCAACTACACACTCTGTTGGTCATGACACACACATCACGACCGGCCAGTGAAGAACATATAGATATATATTTGTTTATATGATATATATATATATATATATATATAATATATCAATTTCGGATTCTTCAACGGATTAACAGAGCCAAGGGTCCGTCAGATAATGGTGACATCCAAATAATGGCAAGCCAAAAAAAATAACTCTAACCCTTCCTCACCTAACCTTGTCAATACCACAGTAACTGTAAACACTCAGTATGCTTATAAACAACAACCATCACACTTTAAACAGAAAACTTTATGCAATTACCTACCTTTTCCCCATATCTGTAATAAAATATACTGCAGAAACACACACTGAAAAAATGCAACCACTTCTTTTTCTCTCCCTAGTAAATAACACAGTTCAGTAGGCAGGTAGCCTAGATGTGTTTACCTACAGCCTACCACGGCTTTATGACCAATAGTGTATTTTTATACAGCAACTTCCTTATATGTTGTATGGTAACAAGACAAAAATGTGTAGGCTATGTGTGAACTAAAGACCTAGTGTAGTCCGAGTGTTACACTCATAGTATCCACTTGTAAAGGTCAAATAGGCTATTACAACTGTACTTAACATAGAGGTAATGGTAATGAAGCTGTTATTTTACTTACAGAATCCATATATACTGTATTATTACAATGATATGTTACCGTTATATGTACAAATTTTAAAAAATAGTCCCGCTATTTGTAAAGTTTACATTCTCAGAATCTGATGATTGACCCTCCTTCAGAAAGAATTGGCAAATTTTTTTTTACTTGCTAAAAGAAACGAATGTATTAATGGAATTATTATTTCTATTTTTGTACAAATGTAAACTAATACTTTACATTAATGTAAAATTACTCAAATAGCAAAACAGCATTTTCCCAATTCATTTGTTTACCGATGTAAACATACCTCAGTCACCCACCGCCGCCATCCCCCCTCTCTCTCTCAGTACTGTACATATCCTTGCATGAAATATGAATTGCTGCTGTATCATAAACATAAAAATACAAAACTAATGCTCCTGGAAGTTCACATTGCCATCGAATGAGTGCATGCAGCAAATGTAGGTGCGTGATGTCATATTTGTTTGCCTTGTCTGATTTACTGTACCAAATTTCATTACAAGTCAGTTCACTAAGTATGATTATCACATACATAACAGTATATACACAATAGAATATTTTATCACTTTTCATGTTTCGTTTCTAATCAATGTATAAATATTCAAAATCCTAATCTCATAAGTAGGCAACACAAAACCAACCATGCTGAAGCAAGTTTACCCACACCAAGAAATTATTGCAGATGTGTGTGTTGTCCCCCCACCACCTTTTTTTGTTTGATTTAATGTACTTCATTAAATGAGTAGTTGACTGCAAGTATGATTTTTCTCACATTAACAATACATAAGAGAATACTTTATCACTGGCATTTCTTCTCTAATCACTGTAAAAATATTTAAAATGCGAATTTCATACTTAGGAAAGAGAAAAGCATGCAGACAGCAGCATGTTTACCCAGGGTTTGGTACAGAGGGTAAATGGGGGGAAGGGTGATCTCTTAGAAGGGGAATGGGGAGGGAGAGTGATCTCTTAAAGGGGGAATGGGGGAAGGGTGATCTCTTAAAGGGGGAATGGGGGAAGGGACATCTCTTAGAGGGGAATGGGGGAAGGGACATCTCTCAGAGGGGGGCGTGGAGGAAGGGCCACATCTCTCAGAGGGGTGTGGAGGGAAGGGACATCTCTCAGGGGGGGAGGAAAAGGGAGGGAGTGGGGAATCATCTCTCAGAGGGGTGTGGAGGGAAGGGCCATCTCTCTCAGAGGGGGCGTGGAGGGAAGGGCCATCTCTCAGAGGGGGCGTGGAGGGAAGGGCCATCTCTCAGAGGGGCGTGGAGGGAAGGGCCATCTCTCAGAGGGGCGTGGAGGGAAGGGCCATCTCTCAGAGGGGGGCGTGGAGGGAAGGGCCATCTCTCAGAGGGGCGTGGAGGGAAGGGACATCTCTCAGAGGGGGCGTGGAGGGAAGGGACATCTCTCAGAGGGGGCGTGGAGGGAAGGGCCATCTCTCAGAGGGGGCGTGGAGGAAGGGCCATCTCTCAGAGGGGGCGTGGAGGAAGGGCCATCTCTCAGAGGGGGCGTGGAGGAAGGGCCATCTCTCAGAGGGGGCGTGGAGGGAAGGGACATCTCTCAGAGGGGGCGTGGAGGGGCGTGGAAGGGACATCTCTCAGTCTTGGGGGCGTGGAGGAAGGGGCTTATCATCTCAGAGGGGGCGTGGAGGAAAGGGACATCTCTCAGGGGGGCGTGGAGGGAGGGCATCATCTCAGAGGGGGGCGTGGAGGAGGACATCTCTCAGAGGGGGTGTGGAGGAAGGGACATCTCTCTCAAGGGGGTGTGGAGGAAGGACATCTCTCAGAGAGGGGCGTGGAGGAAGGGACATCTCTCAGAGGGGCGTGGAGGGAAGGACATCTCTCAGAGGGGCGTGGAGGAAGGACATCTCTCAGAGGGGCGTGGAGGAAGAACATCTCTCAGAGGGGGCGTGGAGGGAAGGGACATCTCTCAGAGGGGGCGTGGAGGGAAGGAACATCTCTCAGAGGGGCGTGGAGGGAAGGGACATCTCTCAGAGGGGCGTGGAGGACAGGACATCTCTCAGAGGGGCGTGGAGGGAAGGGACATCTCTCAGAGTTTGGGGGTGGAGGAAGGGCCATCTCTCAGAGGGGGCGTGGAGGAAGGAACAGCCATCTCTCAGAGGGGGCGTGGAGGGAAGGGACATCTCTTAACAGAGGGCGTGGAGGAAGGGTCATCTCTCAGAGGGGCGTGGAGGGAAGGACATCTCTCAGGGGGCGTGGAGGAAGGGACATCTCTCAGAGGGAGGTGGAGGGGAGGGGACATCTCTCAGAGGGGCGTGGAGGAAGGGACATCTCTCAGAGGGGGGCGTGGAGGAAGGACATCTCTCAGAGGGGGCGTGGAGGGAAGGGACATCTCTCAGAGGGGGGCGTGGAGGAAGGACATCTCTCAGAGGGGGCGTGGAAACATCATCTCAGAGGGGGCGTGGAGGGAAGGGCCATCTCTCAGAGGGGGCGTGGGGGAAGGGACATCTCTCAGAGGGGAAGGAAGGGACATCTCTCAGAGGGGCGTGGAGGGGAAGGGACATCTCTCAGAGGGGGCGTGGAGGGAAGGACCATCTCTCAGAGGGGGAGTGGAGAGATGGGCCATCTCTCAGGGCCGGCGAGGAGGGAAGGGACATCTCTCAGAGGGGGCGTGGGGGAAGGGACATCTCTCAGATGGGGCGTGGAGGGAAGGGACATCTCTCAGAGGGGGCGTGGAGGAAGGGCCATCTCTCAGAGGGGCGTGGAGGGAAGGGACATCTCTCAGGGCGTGGGGAGGGACATCTGGGGGCGTGGAGGGAAGGGACATCTCTCAGAGGGGGCGTGGAGGAAGGGACATCTCTCAGAGGGGCGTGGGAGGAAGGGATCATCATCTCAGAGGGGGCGTGGAGGAAAGGGACATCTCTCAGGGGGGGCGTGGAGGAAGGGACATCTCTCAGAGGGGCGTGGAGGAAGGGACATCTTCAGAGGGGGCGTGGAGGAAGGGACATCTCTCAGAGGGCGTGGGGAAGGGACATCTCAGAGGGGCGTGGAGGAAGGGACATCTCTCAGAGGGGGCGTGGGAAGAAAGGGACATCTCTCAGAGGGGGCGTGGAGGAAGGGACATCTCTCAGAGGGGGCGTGGAGGGACGGGACATCTCTCAGAGCAGAGGGAGCGTGGAAGGAAGGGTCATCTCTCAGAGGGGCGTGGAGGGAAGGGACATCTCTCAGAGGGGGCGTGGAGGGAAGGGACATCTCTCAGAGGGGGCGTGGAGGGAAGGGACATCTCTCAGAGGGGGAAGGGCCATCTGGAGCGTGAAGGGCCATCTCTTAGAGGGGGCGTGGAGTGAAGGGCCATCTCTTTGAGGGGCGTGGAGGGAAGGGACATCTCTCAGAGGGGGCGTGGAGGAAAGGGACATCTCTCAGAGGGGGCGTGGAGAGAAGGGCCATCTCTTAGAGGGGGCGTGGAGTGAAGGGCCATCTCTTTGAGGGGCGTGGAGGAAGGACATCTCTCAGAGGGGGACATCTCTTCAGTGGGCGTGGAGGAAGGGCCATCTCTCAGAGAGGGGGCGTGGAGGGAAGGGCCATCTCTTTGAGGGGGCGTGGAGGAAGGGACATCTCTCAGAGGGGACGTGGGGGAAGGGACATCTCTTAAGAGATGGCGTGGAGGGGAGGGACATCTCTCAGAGGGGCGTGGAGGGAAGGGCCATCTCTCAGAGGGGGCGTGGAGGGAAGGGCCATCTCTCAGAGGGGGCGTGGAGGAAGGGACATCTCTCAGAGGGGCGTGGAGGGGAAGGGGCGTGGAGGGACATCTCTCAGAGGGGCGTGGGGAAGGGACATCTCTCAGAGGGGGCGTGGAGGGACGGGACATCTCTCAGAGCAGGGGGAGCGTGGAGGGAAGGGACATCTCTCAGAGGGGGCGTGGAGGAAGGGACATCTCTCAGAGGGGGCGTGGAGGGACGGGACATCTCTCATTATTGTGGAGGAAGGGACATCTCTCAGAGGGGGCGTGGAGAGAAGGGCCATCTCTTAGAGGGGGCGTGGAGTGAAGGGCCATCTCTTTGAGGGGCGTGGAGGGAAGGGACATCTCTCAGAGGGGGCGTGGAGGGAAGGGACATCTCTCAGAGGGGGCGTGGAGGAAGGGCCATATCTCAGAGGGGCGTGGAGGAAGGGCCATCTCTTAGAGGGGGCGTGGAGGAAGGGCCATCTCTCAGAGGGGGCGTGGAGGGAAGGGACATCTCTTCAGAGGGGCGTGGGGGAAGGGACATCTCAGAGGGGGCGTGGGGGAAGGGACATCTCTTAGAGGGGGCGTGGAGGGAAGGGATCATCTCAGAGGGGGCGTGGAGGGAAGGGGACATCTCTCAGAGGGGGCGTGGAGGAAGGGCCATCTCTCAAAGGGGGCGTGGAGGAAGGGCCATCTCTTAGAGGGGCGTGGAGGGAAGGGACATCTCTCAAGAGGGGCGTGGTGGAAGGGACATCTCTCAAAGGGGGCGTGGAGGGAAGGGACATCTCTCAGAAGGGGCGTGGAGGAAGGGCCATCATCTCAGAGGGGGCATGGAGGGAAGGGCCATCTCTCAGAGAGGGACGTGGAGGGAAGGACATCTCTCATGACATCTTGGAGCGTGGGACATCTTTCAGGGGGTGGGTGTGGAGGAAGGGCCATCTCTCAGAGGGGTGTGGAGGGAAGGACATCTCTCAGAGGGGCGTGGAGGAAGGAACATCTCTGAGAGGGGGCCGTGGTGGGAAGGGACATCTCTTCAGAGTGGGGGTGAGAGGGAAGGGACATCTCTCAGAGAGAGGGGAGTGGAGGGAAGGGACATCTCTTAGAGGGGCGTGGAGGAAGGGACATCTCTGAGAGGGGCGTGGAGGGAAGGGACATCTGGAGGGGCGTGGGGACATCTCATTAGAGAGGGGCGTGGAGGGAAGGACATCTCTTCAGAGGGGCGTGGTGGGAAGGACATCTCTCTTAGGGGGGCGTGGGGAAGAGCCATCTCTTAGAGGGGGCGTGGAGGGAAGGGACATCTCTTAGAGGGGGCGTGGAGGGAAGGGACATCTCTCAGAGGGGGCGTGGAGGGAAGGGCCATCTCGTCAGGGGGCTGGAGGGGCGTGGAAGGAAGGCACATCTCTCAGGGGGCGTGGAGGAAGGGACATCTCTTCAGAGGGGACGTGGAGGGAAGGACATCTCTCAAAGGGGGACGTGGAGGAAGGGACATCTCTCAGAGGGGGCGTGGAGGGAAGGGACATCTCTCAGAGGGGGCGTGGAGGAAGGGACATCTCTTAGAGGGGGCGTGGAGGGAAGGGACATCTCTTCAGAGGGACGTGGAGGAAGGACACATCTTCAGAGGGGACGTGGAGGGAAGGGACATCTCTCAGAGGGGCGTAGAGGGAAGGGACATCTCTCAGAGGGGACGTGGAGGGAAGGGACATCTCTCAGAGGGGACGTGGAGGGAAGGGACATCTCTCAGAGGGGGCGTGGAGGGAAGGGACATCTCTCAGAGGGGCGTGGAGGGAAGGGACATCTCTCAGAGGGGGCGTGGAGGGGGCCATCTCGTCAGAGGGGAGTGGAGGAAGGGACATCTCTCAGAGGGGGCGTGGAGGGAAGGGACATCTCTTAGAGGGGCGTGGAGGAAGGGACATCTCTCAGAGGGGACGTGGAGGAAGGGACATCTCTCAGAGGGGGCGTGGAGGAAGGGACATCTCTTAGAGGGGCGTGGAGGGAAGGAACATCTCAGAGGGGGCGTGGAGGAAGGGACATCTCTTCAGAGGGGCGTGGAGGAAGGGACATCTCTCAGAGGGGACGTGGAGGGGGACATCGTGGACGTGGGGAAGGGACATCTCTCAGAGGGGGCGTGGAGGGAAGGGACATCTCTTAGAGGGGCGTGGAGGGGAAGGCCATCTCTTAGAGGGGCGTGGAGGAAGGGACATCTCTTAGAGGGGACGTGGAGGGAAGGGACATCTCTCAGAGGGGGCGTGGAAGGAAGGGACATCTCTCAGAGGGGGCGTGGAGGGAAAGGCCATCTCTTAGAGGGGGCGTGGAGGAAGGGACATCTCTCAGAGAGGGGAAGGGTGAGGGGGGTGGAGGGAAGGACATCTCTCAGAGGGGGGGTGGAGTGGAGGGCCATCTCTCAGAGGGGGCGTGGAGGGAAGGGACATCTCTCAGAGGGGCGTGGAGGGAAGGACATCTCTCTCAGAGGGGAGTGGGCGTGGAGGAAGGGACATCTCTCAGAGGGGGCGTGGAGGAAGGAACATCTCTAGGGGGCGTGGAGGGAAGGGACATCTCTCAGAGAGGGACATCGTGGCGTGGAGGGAAGGGACATCTCTCAGAGGGGGCGTGGAGGGAAGGGACATCTCTCAGAGAGGGGCGTGGAGGGAAGGGACATCTCTCAGAGGGGCGTGGAGGGAAGGGACATCTCTCATGAGGGGACATGGAGGAAAGGACATCTCTCAGAGGGGGAGTGGAGGGAAGGGCCATCTCTCACAGGGGCCGTGGAGGGAAGGGACATCTCTCAGAGGGGGCGTGGAGGGAAGGGACATCTCTTAGAGGGGACGTGGAGGGAAGGGACATCTCTTAGAGGGGCGTGGAGGGAAGGGACATCTCTTAGAGGGGACGTGGAGGGAAGGGACATCTCTTAGAGGGGACGTGGAGGGAAGGGACATCTCTTAGAGGGGGCGTGGAAGGAAGGGACATCTCAGAGGGAGACGTGGGGGGACATCGTGGAGGGAAGTGGACATCATCTCTTAGAGGGGGCGTGGAGGAAGGGCCATCATCTCGTGGAGGGAAGGGAGGGACGTGGAGAGGAAGGACATCTCTCAGAGGGGCGTGGAGGAAGGGACATCTCTTCAGAGGGGACGTGGAGGAAGGGACATCTCTCAGAGGGGGGCGTGGAGGAAGGGACATCTCTTCAGAGGGGGCGTGGAGGAAAGGGACATCTCTCAGAGGGGGCGTGGAGGAAGGGACATCTCTTAGAGGGCGTGGAAGGAAGGGACATCTCTCAGAGGGGGCGTGGAGGGAAGGGACATCTCTCAGAGGGGACGTGGAGGGAAGGGACATCTCTCAGAGGGGGCGTGGAGGGAAGGGACATCTCTCAGAGGGGGCGTGGAGGGAAGGGACATCTCTCAGAGGGGACGTGGAGGGAAGGGACATCTCTCAGAGGGGCGTGGAGGAAGGACATCTCTCAGAGGGGGCGTGGAGGAAGGGACATCTCTCAGAGGGGGCGTGGGGGAAGGGACATCTCAGAGGGGACGTGGAGGGAAGGGACATCTCTCAGAGGGGCGTGGAGGGAAGGACAAGGAGGGGGCGTGGAGGAAGGGCCATCTCTCAGAGGGGACGTGGAGGGAAGGGACATCTCTTCAGAGGGGCGTGGAGGAAGGGACATCTCTCTGAGGGGACGCGGAGGGAAGGGACATCTCTCAGAGGGGGCGTGGAGGAAAGGGACATCTCTCAGAGGGGGCGTGGAGGGAAGGGACATCTCTTAGAGGGGCGTGGAGGGAAGGGACATCTCTTAGAGGGGACGTGGAGGGAAGGGACATCTCTCAGAGGGGGCGTGGAGGGAAGGGACATCTCTTAGAGGGGGCGTGGAGGAAGGGACATCTCTTAAGAGGGGGACGTGGAGGAAGGGACATCTCTCAGAGGGGACGTGGAGGAAGGGACATCTCTTAGAGGGGACGTGGAGGAAGGGACATCTCTCAGAGGGGACGTGGAAGGGAAGGACATCTCTTAGAGGGGACGTGGAGGAAGGGACATCTCTCAGAGGGGCGTGGAAGGAAGGGACATCTCTCAGAGGGGCGTGGAGTGGAAGGACATCTCTCAGAGGGGCGTGGAGGGAAGGACATCTCTTAGAGGCGTGGAGGAAGGGGTCATCTTAGTGGGGTGGAAGGGACATCTCAGAGGGGCGTGGGAGGAAGGACATCTCTTAGAGGGGGAGTGGAGGGAAGGGAAATCTCTTAGAGGGGACGTGGAGGGAAGGGACATCTTTCAGAGGGGCGTGGTGGGAAGGACATCTCATAGAGGGGGAGTGGAGGAAGGGAAATCTCTTAGAGGGGACGTGGAGTGAAGGAACATCTCTTAGAGGGGGAGTGGAGGGAAGAGACATCTCTTAGAGGGGCGTGGATGGAAGGGACATCTCTTAGAGGGGGCGTGGAGGGAAAGGACATCTCTTAGAGGAGACGTGGAGGGAAGAGACATCTCTCAGAGGGGACGTGGAGGGAAGGGAAATCTCTCAGAGGGGGAGTGGAGGGAAGGGCAATCTATCATAGGGGGCGTGGAGGAAGGGACATCTCTTAGAGGGGACGTGGAGGGAAGGGACATCTCTTAGAGGGGACGTGGAGGGAAGGGACATCTCTTAGAGGGGACGTGGAAGGAAGGGACATCTCTTAGAGGGGACGTGGAAGGAAGGACATCACTTAGAGGGGACGTGGAAGGAAAGGACATCACTTAGAGGGGACGTGGAAGGAAGGGACATCACTTAGAGGGGACGTGGAAGGAAGGGACATCTCTTAGAGGGGACGTGGAGGAAGGACATCACTCTTAGAGGGGACGTGGAGGAAGGGACATCTCTCAGAGGGGACGTGGAAGGAAGGGACATCTCTTAGAGGGGACGTGGAGGAAGGAAGGGACATCTTAGAGGGGACGTGGAGAGGAAGGGACATCTGGGCGTGGGGGCGTGGGACACATCTCAGAGGGGACGTGGAGGAAGGGACATCTCTTAGAGGGGACGTGGAGGGAAGGGACATCTCTTAGAGGGGACGTGGAAGGAAGGGACATCTCTTAGAGGGGCGTGGAGGAAGGGACCATCTTAGAGGGGACGTGGAGGAAGGGACATCTCTCAGAGGGGACGTGGGGAGGTGGACATCTCTTAGAGGGGGCGTGGAGGAAGGGACATCTCTTAGAGGGGGCGTGGAGGGAAGGACATCTCTTAGAGGGGACGTGGAAGGAAGGACATCTCTCAGAGGGGACGTGGAGGGAAGGGACATCTCTTAGAGGGGGCGTGGAGGAAGGGACATCTCTCAGAGGGGACGTGGAGGGAAAGGACATCTCTCAGAGAGGGACGTGGAGGAAGGGACATCTCTAAGAGGGACGTGGAGGAAGGGACATCTCTCAGAGGGGACGTGGAGGAAGGGACATCTCTTAGAGGGGGCGTGGAGGAAGGGACATCTCTCAGAGGGACGTGGAGGAAGGGACATCTCTTGGAGGGGACGTGGAGGGGGAAGGGAAGGCCACATCACTTAGAGGGGACGTGGAAGGAAGGGACATCTCTCAGAGGGGACGTGGAGGAAGGGACATCTCAGGGGGCTGGAGGAAGGGACATCTCTTAGAGGGAAGGGACATCACTTAGAGGAAGGGACATCTCTTCAGAGGGGACGTGGAGGGAAGGGACATCTCTTCAGAGGGACGTGTGTGGAGGAAGGGACATCATCTCTCAGAGGGGACGTGGAGGGAAGGGGTCATCTTAGAGGGGACGTGGAGGAAGGGACATCTCTCAGAGGGACGTGGAGGAAGGGACATCTCTCAGAGGGGACGTGGAGGAAGGGACATCTCTCAGAGGGGACGTGGAGGAAGGGACATCTCTTAGGAAGGGACATCTCGTGGAAGGAAGGACATCTCTCAGAGGGACGTGGAGGGAAGGGACATCTCTCAGAGGGGACGTGGAGGGAAGGGACATCTCTTCAGAGGGGCGTGGAGGAAGGGACATCTCTTAGAGGGGCGTGGAGGAAAGGAGGGGACGTGGAGGAAGGGACATCTCTTAGAGGGGACATGGAGGAAGGGACATCTCTTAGAGGGGACGTGGAGGAAGGGACATCTCTTAAGGGGCGTGGAGGGAAGGGACATCTCTTCAGAGGGGGCGTGGAGGAAGGGACATCTCTTAGAGGGGACGTGGAGGGAAGGGCCATCTTTCAGAGGGGGCGTGGAGGGAAGTGACATCTCTTAGAGGGGGCGTGGAGGGAAGAAGGGACATCTTCAGAGGGGGCGTGGAGGGAAGGGACATCTCTCAGAGGGGTGGTGGAGGAAGGGACATCTAGAGAGGGGGCGTGGAGGGAAGGGACATCTCTTAGAGGGGACGTGGAAGGAAGGGACATCTTTCAGAGGGGCGTGGTGGGAAGGACATCTCTTAGAGGGGGCGTGGAGGGAAGGGACATCTTTCAGAGGGGCGTGGTGGGAAGGACATCTCTTAGAGGGGCGTGGAGGAAGGGACATCTTAGGGGGCGTGGATGGAAGGGACATCTCTCAGAGGGGGCGTGGAGGAAGGGACATCTCTTAGAGGGGACGTGGAGGGAAGGGACATCTCTTAGAGGGGACGTGGGGGCGTGGGAGGAAGGGGACATCTCTTAGAGGGGGCGTGGAGGAAGGGACATCTCTCAGAGGGACGTGGAAGGAAGGGACATCTCTCAGAGGGGACGTGGAAGGGAAGGGACATCATCTCTTAGAGGGGGCGTGGAGGAAGGGACATCTCTCAGAGGAACGTGGAGGAAGGGACATCTCTCAGAGGGGCGTGGAGGGAAGAGGACATCTCTCAGGGGGCGTGGAGGGAAGGGACATCTCTCAGAGGGGCGTGGAGGAAGGGACATCTCTTAGAGGGGACGTGGAGGAAGGGACATCTCTCAGAGGGGACGTGGGAGGAAGGGACATCTCTTAGAGGGGGCGTGGAGGAAGGGACATCTCTTAGAGGGGTGTGGAGGAAGGGACATCTCTCAGAGGGGACGTGGAGGAAGGGACATCTCTTAGAGGGGACGTGGAGGGAAGGACATCTCTTAGAGGGGACGTGGAAGGAAGGGACATCTCTCAGAGGGGGCGTGGAGGAAGGGACATCTCTCAGAGGGGCATGGAGGGAAGGGACATCTCTTAGAGGGGACGTGGAGGAAGGGACATCTCTCAGAGGGCGTGGAGGAGGAAGGGGGGACATCATCTCTTAGGGGACGTGGAGGGAAGGACATGGACGTGGAGGAAGGGACATCTCTTAGAGGGGACGTGGAGGGAAGGACATCTCTTCAGAGGGGCGTGGAGGAAGGGACATCTCTTAGAGGGGGATGTGGAGGGGAGGGGGACATCTCTTAGAGGGGACGTGGAAGGAAGGGACATCTCTTAGAGGGGACGTGGAGGGAAGGACATCTCTCAGAGGGGACGTGGAGGAAGGACATCTCTTAGAGGGGGGAGGAAGGGAGGAAGGACATCTCTCAGAGGGGGCGTGGAGGGAAGGGACATCTCTCAGAGGGGGACGTGGAGGGAAGGGACATCTCTTAGAGGGGACGTGGAAGGAAGGGACATCTCTTAGAGGGGACGTGGAGGAAGGGCCATCTTAGAGGGGACGTGGAGGAAGGACATCACTCAGAGGGGACGTGGAAGGAAGGGACATCACTTAGAGGGACGTGGAGGGAAGGGACATCTCTTAGAGGGGACGTGAAGGGAAAGGACATCTCTTAGAGGGGACGTGGAAGGAAGGGACATCACTTAGAGGGGACGTGGAAGGAAGGGACATCACTTAGAGGGGACGTGGAGGGAAGGGACATCACTTAGAGGGGACGTGGAAGGAAGGGACATCTCTTAGAGGGGACGTGGAAGGAAGGGACATCTCTTAGAGGGGACGTGGAGGGAAGGGACATCACTTAGAGGGGACGTGGAAGGAAGGGACATCTCTTAGAGGGGACGTGGAAGGAAGGACATCTCTCAGAGGGGACGTAGAGGCGTGGGAAGGGACATCTCTTAGAGGGGGCGTGGAGGAAGGGACATCTCTCAGAGGGGGCGTGGAAGGAAGGGACATCTCTCAGAGGGGACGTGGAGGAAGGGACATCACTCAGAGGGGACGTGGAAGGAAGGGACATCTCTTAGAGGACGTGGAAGGAAGGGACATCTCTCAGAGGGGACGTGGAGGGAAGGACATCTCTTAGAGGGGACGTGGAGGAAGGGACATCTCTTAGAGGGGGTGTGGAGGAAGGGACATCTCTTAGAGGGGCGTGGAGGAAGGGACATCTCAGAGGGGGCGTGGGGAGAGGGGACGTGGAGGGAAGGGACATCTCTTAGAGGGGACGTGGAAGGAAGGGACATCTCTTAGAGGGGACGTGGAGGGAAGGGACATCTCTTAGAGGGGACGTGGAAGGAAGGGACATCTCTTAGAGGGGACGTGGAGGGAAGGGACATCTCTTAGAGGGGACGTGGAGGGAAGGGACATCTTTCAGAGGGGCGTGGTGGGAAGGACATCTCTTAGAGGGGGCGTGGAGGAAGGGACATCTCTCAGAGGGGACGTGGAAGGAAAGGGACATCTCTTAGAGGGGACGTGGAGGAAGGGACATCTCTCAGAGGGGCGTGGAGGAAGGGACATCTCAGAGGGGCGTGGAAGGAAGGGACATCTCTTAGAGGGGACGTGGAAGGAAGGGACATCTCTCAGAAGGGACGTGGAGGGAAGGGACATCTCTCAGAGGGGGCGTAGAGGGAAGGGACATCCCTTAGAGGGGGTGTGGAGGGAAGGGCCATCTCTCAGAGGGGGCGTGGAGGAAAGGGACATCTCTCAGAGGGGCGTGGAGGAAGGGACATCTCTTAGAGGGGCATGGAGGAAAGGACATCTCTTAGAGGGGGGCGTGGAGGGAAGGGGACATCTCTCTCAGAGGGGACGTGGAGGAAGGGACATCTCTTAGAGGGGGCGTGGAGGAAGGGACATCTCTCAGAGGGGGCGTGGAGGGAAGGGACATCTCTCAGAGGGGACGTGGAGGGAAGGGACATCTCTCAGAGGGGCGTGGAGGGAAGGGACATCTCTTAGGGGGCGTGGAGGGAAGGGACATCTCTCAGAGGGGGCGTGGAGGGAAGGGACATCTCTCAGAGGGGCGTGGAGGGAAGGAACATCTCTTAGAGGGACGTGGAGGGAAGGGACATCTCAGAGGGGGGTGGAGGGAAGGGACATCTCTTAGAGGGGGCGTGGAGGAAGGGACATCTCTTAGAGAGGGGCGTGGAGAGGAAGGGCCATCTCTTAGAGGGGCGTGGAGGGAAGGGACATCTCTCAGAGGGGGCGTGGAGGGAAGGGACATCTCTCAAAGGGGCGTGGAGGGAAGGGCCATCTCTTAGAGGGGGCGTGGAGGGCTGGACATCTCTCAGAGGGGGCGGAGGGAAGGAGGGGCGTGGAGGGAAGGGCCATCTCTCAGAGGGGGGCGTGGAGGGAAGGGACATCTCTCAGAAGGGGCGTGGAGGGACGGGACATCTCTCAGAGGGGGGCTTGGAGTGAAGGGAAGGACATCTCTTAGAGGGGACGTGGAGGGAAGGGACGTCGCTTAGAGAGGACGTGGAGGGAAGGGAAATCTCTCAGAGGTGGCGTGAAGGGAAGGACATCTCTTAGAGGGGACGTGGAGGGAAGGGACATCGCTTAGACAGGACGTGGAGGGAAGGGCCATCACTTAGAAGGAGCGTGGAGGGAAGGGAAATCTCTCAGAGGGGGCGTGGAGGGAAGGGACATCTCTTAGAAGGGGACGTGGAGGGAAGGGACATCTCTTAGAGAGGACGTGGAGGGAAGGGACATCGCTTAGAGAGGACGTGGAGGTAAGGGACATCTCTCAGCGGTGGCGTGAAGGGAAGGGACATCTCTTAGAGGGGGCATGGACGGAAGGGCCATCTCTCAGAGGGGGTGTGGAGGGAAGGGACATCTCCAAGAGAGCCGTGGAGGGAAGGAACATCTCTCAGAGGGGGAGTGGAGGGAATGGACATCTCTCAGAGGGGGCGTGGAAGGAAGGGCCATCTCTTAGAGGGGGCGTGGAGGGAAGGGAAACTTCTCAGAGGGGGCTTAGAGGGAAAGGACATCTCTCAGAAGGGGCGTGGGCGTGGAGGGAAGGGAAATCTCTCAGAGGGGGCGTGGAGGTAAGGGATATCTCATAGAGGGGACGTGGAGGGAAGGGACATCGCTTAGAGAGGACGTGGAGGGAAGGGACATCTCTCAGAGGTGGCGTGAAGGGAAGGGCCATCTCCTAGAGGGGGTGTGGAGGGAAGGGCCATCTCTCAGAGGGGGCGTGGAGGGAAGGGCCATCTCTCAGAAGGGGCGTGGAGGGAAGGGCCATCTCTCAGAAGGGGCGTGGAGGGAAGGGACATCTCTCAGAGGGGGGGCTTGGAAAGAAGGGCCACCTCTCAGAGGGGGCGTGGAGGGAAGGGAAATCTCTCAGAGGGGGCGTGGAGGGAACGGACATCTCTTAGAGGGGACGTGGAGGGAAGGTTCATCGCTTAGAGAGGACGTGGAGGGAAGGGACATCTCTCAGAGGTGGCGTGAAGGGAAGGACATCTCTTAGAGGGGACGTGAAGGGAAGGGACATCGCTTAGAAAGGACGTGGAGGAAGGGAAATCTCTCAGAGGTGGCGTGAAGGGAAGGACATCTCTTTGAGGGGACGTGGAGGGAAGGGACATCGCTTAGACAGGACGTGGAGGGAAGGGCCATCACTTAGAGGGAGCGTGGAGGGAAGGGAAATCTCTCAGAGGGGGCGTGGAGGGAAGGGACATCTCATAGAGGGGACGTGGAGGGAAGGGACATCGCTTAGAGAGGACGTGGGGAAGGACATCGCTTAGAGAGGACGTGGAGGGAAGGGACATCTCTCAGCGGTGGCGTGGAAGGAAGGGACATCTCTCAGAGGGGGCATGGAGGAAGGGCCATCTCTCAGAGGGGGTGTGGAGGGAAGGGACATCTCTAAGAGAGCCGTGGAGGAAAGAAACATCTCTCATAGGGGGAGTAGAGGGAATGGACATCTCTCAGAAGGGGCGTGGTAGGAAGGGCCATCTCTTAGAGAGGGCGTGGAGGGAAAGGACATCTCTAAGAGGTGGCGTGGAGGGAAGGGACATCTCCCAAAGGGGGCGTGGGGGGAAGGGACATCTCTCAGAGGTGGCGTGGAGGGACGGGACATCTCTCAGAGGGGGCGTGGAGGGAAGGACCATCTCTCAGAAGGGGCGTGGAGGGAAGTGACATCTCTCAGAGGGGGGGGTTGGAGAGAAGGGCCATCTCTCAGAGGGGGCGTGGAGGGAAGGAATATCTCTCAGAGGAGGCGTGGAGGGAAGGGCCATCTCTTTGAGGGGCGTGGAGGGAAGGGACATCTCTTTGAGGGGCGTGGAGGGAAGGGACATCTCAGAGGGGCGTGGGGGGAAGGGCCATCTCTTAGAGGGGCGTGGAGGAAGGGACATCTCTCAGAGGGGCGTGGGGGAAGGGACATCTCTCAGCGGGGGCATGGAGGGAAGGGTCATCTCTCAGAGGGGGCGTGGAGGGAAGGACCATCTCTCAGAGGGGGCGTGGAGGGAAGGGACATCTCTAAGAGGGAGCACGAAGGGAAGGGCCATCTCTTAGAGATGTGTGGAGGGAAGGATCCTCTCATAGAGGGGGTGTGGAGGGAATGGACATATATCAGAGGGGTCGTGGAGGGAAGGAACATCTCTGCGGGGCCATGGAGGGAAGGGACATCTCTCAGAGGGACCGTAGAGGGAAGGGACATATCCCAGAGAGGGAGTGGAGGGAAGGGATATCTCATAGAGGGGCGTGGAGGGAAGGGACATCTCTTAGAGGGGCGTGGAGTGAAGGGACATCTTTCAGAGGGGCGTGGTGGGAAGGACATCTATTAGAGGGGGAGTGGAGGGAAGGGAAATCTCTTAGAGGCGACGTGGAGGGAAGGGACATATCTTATAGGGGACGTGGAGGGAAGAGACATCTCTTAGAGGGGCGTGGAGGGAAGGGACATCTCTTAGAGGGGGCGTGGAGGGAAAGGACATCTCAGAGGAGACGTGGAGGGAAGGGACATCTCTCAGAGGGGACGTGGAGGGAAGGGACATCTCTCAGAGAAGGCGTGGAGGAAAGGGCAATCTATCATAGGGGGCGTGGAGGGAAGGGATATCTCTTAAAGGAGACGTGGAGGAAAGGGACATCTCTTAGAGGGGCCGTGGAGGGAAGGGACATCCCTTCGAGGGGGCGTGGAGGGAAGGCACATCTCTTAGAGGGGACGTGGAGGGAAGGGACATCTTTTAGAGGGGACGTGGAGGGAAGGGACATCTCTTAGAGGGGCGTGGTGAGAAGGGACATCTCCTAGAGGGGGCGTGGAGGGAAGGGACACCACTTAGAGGGGACGTGGAGGGAAGGGACATCTCTTAGAGGGACGTGGAGGGAAGTGACATCTCTTAGAGGGGCGTGGAGGGAAGGGGCATCTCTTAGAGGGGCGTGGAGCAAAGGGACATCTCTTAGAGGGGGCGTGGAGGGAAGGAACATCTCTTAAGAGGGGACGTGGAGGGAAGGGACATCTCTTAGAGGAGCGTGGAGGGGATGGAAATCTCTTAGAAGGGAGTGGAGGGAAGGGATATCTCTTAGAGGGGACGTGGAGGGAAGGGAAATCTCTTAGAGAGGGCGTGGAGGGAAGGGAATTCTCTCAGAGGGGACGTGGGGGGAAAGGACATCTCTTAGAGGGGGCGTAGAGGGAGAAACATCTCTTACAGGGGCGTGAGGGGAAGGGACGTCTCTCAGAGGGGACGTGGAGTGAAGGAACATCTCTTAGAGGGGGAGTGGAGGGAAGGGATATCTCTTAGAGGGGGCGTAGAGGGAAGGGACATATCTTAGAGGGGACGTGGTGTGAAGGGACATCTCTTAGAGGGGGCGTGGAGGGAGAAACATCTCTTAGAGGGGCGTGAGGGGAAGGGACATCTCTCAGAGGGGACGTGGAGTGAAGGAACATCTCTTAGAGGGGGAGTGGAGGGAAGGGACATCTCTTAGGAGGGCGTGGAGGGAAGGGACATCTCTTAGAGGGGACTGGGAGGGAAGGGAAATCTCTTAAAGGGGACGTGAAGGGAAGGGACATCTCTTAGAGGGGACGTGGAGGGAAGAGACATCTCTTAGAGGGGCGTGGAGGGAAGGCACATCTCTTAGAGGGGGCGTGGAGGGAAAGGACATCTCTTAGAGGAGACGTGGACGGAAGGGACATCTCTTAGAGGGGACGTGGAGGGAAGGGACATCTCTTAGAGGGGGCGTGGAGGGAAGGGACATCTCTTAAAGGTGGCGTGGAGGGAAGGGACATCTCTTAGAGGGGGCGTGGAGGGAAGGGACATCTCTTAAAGGTGGCGTGAAGGGAAGGGACATCTCTTAGAGGGGGTGTGGAGGGAAGGGCCATCTCTTAGAGGGACGTGGAGGGAACGGCCATCTTTTAGAGGGGGCGTGGAGGGAAGGGACATCTCTTAGAGGGGGCGCAGAGAGAAGGGCCATCTCTCAGAGGGGGCGTGGAGGGAAGGGACATCTCTCAGAGGGGGCGTGGAGGGAAGGGACATCTCTTAGAGGGGGCGTGGAGGGAAGGGACATCTCTTAGAGGGGACGTGGAGGGAAGGGACATATCTCATAGGGGGCGTGGAGGGAAGGGCCATCTCTTAGAGGGGGCGTGGAGGGAAGGGAAATCTCTAAGACGGGGCGTGGAGGGAAGGGACATCTCTTAGAGGGGACGTGGAGGGAAGGGACATCTCTTAGAGGACGTGGAGGAAAGGGACATCTCTTAGAGGGGGCACGGAGAGAAAGGCCATCTCTCAGAGGGAGTGTGGAGGGAAGGGACATCTCTTAGAGGGCCATGGAGGGAAGGGACATCTCTCAGATGGGGCGTGGAGGGAAGGGACATCTCTTAGAGGGATGTGGAGGGAAGGGATCTCCCTGAAGTGGGCCATGGAGGGCATGAACATCTCTCAGAGGGGCATGGAGGGAAGGGACATCTCTTATAGGATCGTGGAGGGATGGGACATCTCTCAGAGTTGGCGTGGGGGGAAGGGACATCTCTTAGAGGGATGTGGAGGGAAGGGACCTCTCTGAGGGGGGCATGGAGGGCACGAACATCTCTCAGAGGGGGCATGGAGGGAAGGGACATCTCTTATAGGATCGTGGAGGGAATGGACATCCTATAGAGGGGGCATGGAGGGAAGGTCAATCTATCATAGGCGGCATGGAGGGAAGGGCCAGCTCTTAGAGGGGGCGTGGAGGGAAGGGACATCTCTTAGAGGGGGCACGGAGAGAAGGGCCATCTCTTAGAAGGGGCGTGGAGGAAAGGGACATCTCTCAGAGTGGGCGTAGAGGGAAGGGCCATCTCATAGAGGGATGTGGAGGGAAGTGACCTCTCTGAGGGGGGCGTTGAGGGCAGGGACATCTCTCAGAGGGGGCATGGAGGAAAGGGACATCTCTTAGAGGATCGTGGAGGGAATTGACATCTCTCAGAGGGGGCGTGGAGGGAAGGGCCATCTCCCAGAAGGGGCGTGGAGGGAAGGGATATCTCTAAGAGGGGGCATAGAGGGAAGGGACATCTCTCAGAGGGGGCGTGGAGGGAAGGGCGATCTCTTAGAGGGGGCATGAAGGGAAGGGCCATCTCTTAGAGGGGTGTGGAGGGAAGGGACCTCTCGTATAGGGGTCGTGGAGGGAAGGGACATCTATCAGAGGGGTCGTGGCGGTAGGGGACATCTCTCAGTGGGGGCATGGAGGGAAGGGACATCTCTTAGAGGGCGTATGGAGGGAAGGGACATCTCTCAGAGGGAGCGTGGAGGGAAGGGACATCTCTCAGAGGGGGCGTGGAGGGAAGGGACATCTCTTAGAGGGGGCGTGGAGGGAAGGGCCATTTCTCAGAGGGGGCGTGGAGGGAAAGGACATCTCTTAGAGGGGGCGTGAAGTGAAGGGCCATCTCTTAGAGGGGCGTGGAGGGAAGGGACATCTCTTAGAGTGGGGCATGGATGGAAGGGGCATCATTCAGAGGGGGCGTGGAGGGAAGGGCCATCTCTTAGAGGGGGCGTGGAGGGAAGGGACATCTCTCATAGGGGGCATGGAGGAAAGGGACATCTCTCAGAGGGGGCGTGGAGGGAAGGGACATCTCTCAGAGGGGGCGTGGAGTGAAGGGACATGTCTCAGAGAGGGAGTGGAGGGAAGGGACATCTCTTAGAGGGGGCGTGGAGGGAAGGGACATCTCTCAGAGGGGGCGTAGTGGGAAGGGACATCTCTTAGAGTGGGTGTGGAGGGAAGGGCCATCTCTCAGAGGGGTCGTGGAGGGAAGGGCCATCTCTCAGAGGGGGCATGAAGGGAAGGGACATCTCTCAGAGAAGGTATGGAGGGAAGGGACATCTCTCAGAGGAGGAGTGGAGGGAAGGGCCATCTCTCAGAGGGGGCCCTTACAGACCTTACAGTTTGTTCGGGTTGCCCCAGGTCCCTCAGTGTGAGGCACCTCTGATGTCTACTTGAGAATTGCTAATGCATCTTCCGGTATATTTTGCATCTTCCAGTCTTGGATGGTCTGGGATGCATCTTAGATATTTGTCAAGCTTATTCTTAAACACATCTACGCTCACTCCTGATATGTTTCTCAGATGAGCTGGTAGCACACTGAACAGACGCTGCATTATCGATGCTGGTGCGAGGTGGATTAATGTCCTGTGTGCTTTCCTTAGTTTTCCTGGTATCGTTTTGGACATTATTAATCTATCTCTGCTTGCTCTTTCTGATATTTTTAGCTCCAAGATGTTTTCAATAATTCCTTCTATCTGTTTCCATGCCTGGATAATCATGTAGCGTTCTCTTCTTCTTTCAAGACTATATAAATTTAAGAACTGTAGTCTTTCCCAGTAGTCAAGGTCCTTAACTTCTTCTATTCTAGCTGTAAAGGACCTTTGTACACTCTCTATTTGTGCAATATCCTTTTGGTAGTGTGGGTACCATATTATATTACAATATTCAAGTGGACTATGTACGTACGTTTTATAAAGCATAATCTTGTGTTCGGCTTTTCTTGTTTTGAAGTGCCGGAACAACATTCCCATTTTTGCTTAGCATTTTGCCAATATTATTGCTATTTGGTCATTGCATAACATATTCCTATTCAACATCACACCAAGGTCTTTAACTGCTTCCTTATTTGTGATTGTCTCATTATTAGGACCTTTATATGCATATAGCATTCCTTCTTTATCACCATAGTTTATTGATTCAAATTTATCAGAGTTAAATACCATCCTATTTACCTCTACCCATTTTTATATATATTGTTTAGGTCTCTTTATAGCGAGTTCCTATCTTCATCACAAGTAATCTCACTACTTATTCTTGTGTCATCCGCGAAACTTCTCACTACCGAGTCCTTAACATTACTGTCTATGTCTGCAATCATAATCACAAACAGCAATGTAGCTAACACCGTACCTTGTGGCACACCGGATATTACCGTAGCTTCATCCGATTTCTCATCGTTAGCAATCACTATCATAGGGGGCGTGGAGGGAAAGGACATCTCTCAGAGGGGGTGTGGAGGGAAGGGCCATCTCTCAGAGGGGGCGTGGAGGGAAGGACCATGTCTCAGAAAGGGAGTGGAGGGAAGGGACATCTCTTAGAGGGGGTGTGGAGGGAAGGGATATCTCTTAGAGGGGGCGTGGAGGGAAGGGACGTCTCTTAGAGGGGGTGTGGAGGGAAGGGCCATCTCTCAGAGGAAGCATGGAGGGAAGGGCCATCTCTCAGAAGGGGCGTGGAGGGAAGGGCCATCTCTGAGAGGGGGCATGGAGGCAAGGGACATCTCTCAGAGGGGGCATGGAGGGAAGGGCCATCTCTTAGAGGGGGCGTGGAGGGAAGGGACATCTCTTAGAGGGGGCATGGAGGGAAGGGACATCTCTTAGAGGGGGCATGGAGGGAAGGGACATCTCTTAGAGGGGCGGAAGAAAGGGACATTTCTCAGAGGGGGGTGTGGAGGGATGGGCCATCTCTCAGAGCGGGCGTGGAGGGAAGGGACATCTCTCAGAGGGGGTGTGGAGGGAAGGGCCATCTCTCAGAGGGGGGCGTGGAGGAAAGGGACATATCTCAGAGGGGGCGTGGAGGGAAGGGACATCTCTCAGGGGGGCGTGGAGGGAAGGAACATCTCTTAGAGGGGGCGTGGAGGGAAGGGCCATCTCTCAGAGGGGGCGTGGAAGGAAGGGACATCTCTTAGAGGGGGCGCGGATGGAGGGAGGCAAGGGACATCTCTCAGAGCGGCCGTGGAGTGAATAAACATCTCTCAGAGGGGGCATGGAGGGAAGGGACATCTCTCAGAAGGGGGAGTGGAGGGAAGGGACATCTCTCAGATGGGGGCGTGGAGGGAAGGGACATCTCTCAGAGGGGGTGTGGAGGGATGGGCCACCTCTCAGAGGGGGCGTGGAGGGAAGGGCCATTTCTCAGAGGTGGCGTGGAGGGAAGGGCCATCTCTCAGAGGGGGCGTGGAGGGAAGGGCCATCTCTCAGAGGGGGCATGGAGGGAAGGGCCATCTCTTAGAGGGGGAGTGGAGGGAAGGGCCATCTCTCAGAGGGGGAGTGGAGAGAAGGGCCATCTCTCAGAGGGGGCGTGGAGGGAAGGCCATCTCTTAGAGGGGGCGTGGAGGGAAGGGCCATCTCTTAGAGGGGCGAGGGAAAGGACATCTCTGAGGGGGTGTGGAGGGAAAGGTCATCTCTTAGAGGGGCGAGGAGGGAAAGGCCATCTCTCAGAGGGGCCATGGAAATAAAAAGAACAAGATCCACTGCATTGAAATATTCCACCTAACACTACCACTGATAAGACTGCTACTTGAATGTCAGTACTGTCCAACATTTGGCAATGAAGTCAAACTTGCACTGAGGAGAAATTGAGTTGAACATAGAATTGAGGCAAAGGCCAAGCACTGGGACATATGAGGTTTTCAGCACTGAAACAGAAATTATTAAGTATATAAAAAAAGGCTTGAAAAGTTCAGTAGTAAAAGGATAAAACCTAGTTGCACTAGGAATCATTAGGAGAGGGTTGAGGAACATGAGGGTTGAAGAACGTAAGATGGAAGAACAAGAATATGAAAGGTGGTACAGTAAAAGGAACAAAAATGGTTGCAGCTGGGGCCCGTAGGCTTGCTGCAAAGAACTTTAAGTAATGCCTACAGTGCTCTAAGGGGGGTGCACTGACAGCACTAACCCCACTATAGGGTCAGTAACAATTCAAACTTACATTAATTGTAGAAGTAGTAGAGGTCCAGTTCAGTGGGTCCCAAAAGACTTCTTGAAAGTGCTTCTACGCCCAAATTCCAAGGGCGGTGGCGGTGGAGGTAGGGGGGCCTCTTCTGAATCTTTTACAATATTTGGCTCCAGTGCATTCATGCATGGCATCCAACAGAAGATGCTGAAAAGAAAAATACATTATATTTGTGCCAAACATTACATTATTATACTTTAGATTCCATTTCATAAGAGGAAAATGTGGGTAAAACTTTGCTTCAGTTGCGCGGCCTGATTCCCTCCTGTTGCCGACCGAGGCAGGTTATGCCCTTTTTGGGTGGGTCCAGGGGGAGTGAAGCGCCCCCAGCCAGGTTAGGGCAAGGTGCCCTATGTTAGGTTAGGAAGGTAAGATCTGGTTAGCTCAGGACCTGGCATTACAGGAAAGGTTACGTCCATTTATGTATGAGGAACCTGTCCCGGTTAACGACTGGCAGGAACGAGGCTGCGCAGCTGAAGTCAATTTTACCAAAACATGTATAAAGATTCATAGAAGCAGATGGCAAGAGAGAATTTGATTATCTGCAGCCATCGATTAATCAGCGGCAAGAATTACGCCAGTGGAAAGCAGACCTAGCCTGGCCTAATCTGGTTACGGGGACATGACAAGCTACGTTTGCGCTACCCACTTTGGTAAAGTATCCTCAAAAATTATAAATAACGGCCCTAATCAAAGCAATTACAAAGGAAGGTTCCCCCAAAAATGCACTGGTAAAACTTTGCTTCAGTCGAGTGGTCTGATTCCTGCCAGTCGCCGACCAGGACAATTTCATCGTACATATATAAGACATAACCTTTCCTATAATACCAGGTCCTGACTTAACCACATCTTACCTACCTAACCTAACTTAGGGCGACGTGCCCTGACCTCCAAAAAGGCGGTAACCTGTCCCGGTCGGCGAGTGGCGGGAGTCAGGCTTAAAACAAAATACTCAGCAGTGCTTCTACTTAAATTGGTGTTAGGCTACACCATTCCCGAGGATGCAATGAAGAAAACAGTGAAATAAAGTCACTATAAGGGAAACATGAGCTATGGCCTACTGGAATGGAATACAGAATTAAGGCCAGAGGCCAAGCACTGGGACCTTTGAGGTCACTCAGCGCTGAAATGGAAATCGCCAGTAAAAGGTTAGGAAGATGTAATAGGAGGAAAACCTCAAAGCAGCTGCACTGTGAATCAACCGTTAGGAAGATGGAAAGATGGAAGAGAATATAAACGGAGGAACAGTAAAAGAATGAAAGGGGTTGAAGCAGCTAGGGGCCATGGAAGGGACGCTGCAAAGAACCTCAAGTAATGCCTACAGTGCACCATGTGAGGTGCACTGATGGCGCTATCCCCTAAACTAACCTAGGGGTTCTTACTGGTTACAAATTTTGCTGTATTAGCTAATGAAGGGGCAGGGGGGGGGAGGAAGTTGTAATTTGATTCATTATTTTTCTCAGTTGCAGTCAAAAGACAGACAAAAATCACAGCTAAAAGTCAGAAAAAAGTCACAGGTAAGTCAGAAAAAAGTCACAGAAAATACGTCAGGTAAAAAAGTCACACGTAAAAAAAGTGAGGAAAAAGTACCAGGTAAAAAAGGCAGGAAAAAGTCACAGGTAAAAAAGTCAGGAAAAAGTGTCAGAAGTAAAAGTCACAGGTAAGAAAGTCACAGGTTAAAAAGTTTAAAAAAGTCACAGGTAAAAGTAAAAAAAGTCAGCCAAGTAAAAAGTCACAGGTAAAAAGCTAAAAAAAATCCACAGGTAAAAAAGTCACAAGAAAAAATCACTGGTAAAAAAGTCACTGGTAAAGAAAGTCACTGGTAAAGAAAGTCACAGGTAAAAATTCTCAAGTAAAAATTCTCAAGTAAAAATTCACAGGTAAAAAGTCACAGGTTAAAAAAAGCCACAGGTAAAAAAGTCACTGGTAAGAAGTCACATGTAAAAAAGTCATAGGTAAAAAAACTGGTAAAGTCACAGGGAAAAGTCACTAGTAAAAAAAGTCTGGGACAAAGTCATGTAAAAAGTCACAGGAAAAAGAAAATGAGTCCCATAATATTTCCTTGAAAGTGACCCAAAAAAGTCATGAAAGTCACAGGTAAAACTGTCACAGGAACAAATTAATGTGACTTTTTTTCCTAACCAAATTGTGACTTTTCTCTATCTGACTTAATTACTAGCCACCAAAAATTAATGCAACTTTCTTCATAAATTGACCTAACTCACCCTAGGACAGTGGTCTTCAAACTTTTTAAGACCATGGCCCACTTTAGGCATTGCCAAATATTCATGGCCTACTGCCCTTCAGATTTAGCATATAAATTATATTCATAATAAAACATACAATAACAGGTATATACTTAAGGAACTTTATTACATTTTCTTAACATGTTCAAACAGAATTTTCATAAATGCATTACATGATAAATGTATCTAAGAAATTTTCATGAGTTAAAAATAATAAGCCAGAAATCAATGACTGAACTTTGATTATTGTAAATAAAATTCATATACTGACCTTACGGCTTGAAACATGGCCAAAAGATAAACATAAAATGCAACTTCTCTGCTGTTCATGGTAACCACTGACTCAGGTAAGGCAGCTAATGAGATGGTTGTACTTGTTTCATATCTACAATCGTATCAAATCGGGGAGAATTTTGGACAAGGCACATCGCATGTCATCCTCCACCTCTAAGCGGTTTCCTGCTATTGTTTTGATTTGAAGTAAGGGAGAAAAGCCTGATTCACATAAGTGCGTGGAAGAGAAAGGTAGAAGTG
The DNA here is from genome assembly GCF_040412425.1 of Macrobrachium rosenbergii. Lineage (NCBI taxonomy): Eukaryota > Metazoa > Arthropoda > Malacostraca > Decapoda > Palaemonidae > Macrobrachium > Macrobrachium rosenbergii. The sequence continues at coordinate 9,297,985 of NC_089741.1, read as the reverse complement.
TTTGTAGCGCACCCTTACCAATTCTAGGGTATGATGCACTTACTTGAGCCCAGAATTCCTGTACAGAGAGCTCTTTTTGCAAACAATTTATACCAGAATCAAATTTCATTTCCAAGTATTCATCTTGGTCAGGGTCTGATTAACAGAATCTGGCTCAATATTAAATGGATCTGCTATAAATGACAGATCTATGGACTCAAGATCAGGGAAGTATCTGGAAAATTCTTGACCCAAATTTTGAAGGTGGTTGATTATTTCATTTTGGAGACAAGGATCTAGTTCTTTTTCACCTTCAACAACTTCACAAAAATTCTCAAACATTGCAAAATTACCGGCATTAATTTTCCTAACCGAGTTCTGGATCTTAGCAATGAAGGCACGCAATGAGTCAACAAATGAATTATAGTTTTGTCTTTACACTGAAGTTTCAGATTTTTATTTCTTTTTTTATTTTATTCTCTTATTTTTTATATAGTTAAGTTATTTTTTATTATAATCTAGTTAAATGTCCATGGCCCACCTAAAAACCAGGCCATGGCCCACAGTTTGGAGATCACTGCCCTAGGACATCGTGACCTGACCTGACCCAACCAGGGTGCGACTGTGATCAAGATTGTAGCCTGCTGGAATCCTAACTTGACCATGGCAATAGGGTATTATATACCCTAGGCTACCTTACCAACAGGGTACCTTATAGCCTAGGCTACCTTACCAATAGGGTATTATATAGCCTAGGCTACCTTGCCAATAGGCTACATAGTCTAGGCTACCTTGCCCATGTTAAGTCTGAGGATCATATTGCCTAAAATAATTATATATGTCCTGGACAAAAGCCATTTGAACGAACCCTGACATTAAATTCCGTAACTCATTGTATTAATCTAATTTTGGTGTTAAAAAAATGTACAGGTAGATCTAAGCCGGCTGTCCGCGGTGAGATAGGCTATGGCAGTTGACTTTTTCTATTGAACTTTACCTGCTGAACAAGAATTTAAAGTAATATGTAATTAAGCTGTAAATTACCTTAGAACTGTAGCCGATGGTAAAGGGGACCGGTTGGGAATCGGGGTTTTGGATGAGGTAAAACGCTTTCAAGAAGAGCTAACAGTACGGGGGGCCTGTTGGGAATTTAGGGTTTTTGGTGGGGTAAATAACTTGGGAAAAGGTTTGGGTACCTTATTGTTGTATTCCCTGTTATACTATATACCGTATGCCATTTGGAACACAAAAAACAAGCGTAAAAAGAAGAGTGAATAAATGGATAGCGGGAGCCATTCCAAATGTACTTTTCATTCATTACCAGTACTACTGATTCTAAGCCTTAACACGCATGCACTAGCTTTCAGTTCACCAATCAGCAGCTGCCATTTTTCTGTGCTTAGCGAGAGCTGCAAGAGACTGACAATTGATGTTTTCTTGAGTTATTTTACTTGCTGAACTAGAATTTAAAGTAATTACCTTTTGCCAGAACATACGAGCTTGCCAGGAATCTTAAAAAGTGCAGATAAGGCGCACAACGCCATTCTGCCACAGCGACCTATAGAGGCCACCCAAGTTGAAAGCGGAAATAGTAATGTTTTCTTTCCCGTTTACAAGAGCTACAAATAGTGTGCAGCAGAGCTAGACTATAGCAACTGATGTTTTTCTATGTTATTTTACTTGCTTTACAAGAGTTTAGAGTAATACTTTGCCAGTCAGCTGCTGCTAAACAGTAATTTACCCTTGAGCTGTGTGTGCGACCCATTGGTACAGACGTGCAGTTTTCAAAGGTCAATTACATTTTAGTTGCAACTGACCGACAAGATATTTTAAATTCTTGCTCAGCAGGTAAAATAACATAGGGAAATGTCAACTGCCATAGGCTAGCTCACTGCGGACAGCCGGCTTAGCATTATCAATAAGTCAGGTAAAAACGTCACAGGTAAAAAAAAAAAAGGCATGAAAAAGACAAAGGTAAAAAGGCCAGGAAAAAGTCACAGGAAAAAAGTCAAAGGTAAAAAAGGCAGGAAAAAGTCAGAGGTAAAAAAAGTCAGGGAAAAGTGTCAAGTAAAATTCACGGGTAAAAAACTTTGGGGAAAAAAAGTAAAAAAGTCAGTTGGGTAAAAAAAGTCACAGGTAAAAAGCCAAAGGAAAAACTCACTGGTAGAAAAGTGAGGTAAAAACAGTCACTGGTAAAGAGTCAGAGATAAAAAAGTCTTAGGTAAAAAGTCACAAGTAAAAATTCTCAAGTGAAAATTCACAGGTAAAAAGTCACAGGTTAAAAAAAGCCACAGGTAAAAAAGTCACTGGCAAGAAGTCACGTAAAAAAGTCATGGGTAAAAGAAACTGGTAAAGTCACAGGGAAAAGTCACTAGTAACAAGAGTTTGGGACAAAGTCATGTAAAAAGTCAAAGGAAATGGAAAATGAGTCCCATAATATTTCCTTGAAAGTGACCCAAAAAAATCATGGAAGTCACAGAAAAAAGTACCAGGTAAAAATGTCACAGGAACAAATTAATGTGACTTTTGTCCTAACCAAATTGTGACTTTTCTCTATCTGACTTAATTACTAGCCACCAAAAATTAATGCGACTTTTTTCCTAACTTGACCTAACTCACCCTAGGACATCATGACCTGACTTGACCCAACCAGGGTGTCACTGTCAAAGACTGTAGCCTGCTGGAATCCCAACTTGACCATGCCAATAGGTAATATAGCCTAGGCTACCTTGCCAACAAGTAATATAGCCTAGGCTACCTTGCCATCAGGGTACATAGCCTAGGCTACCTTGCCAACAGGGTACATAGCCTAGGCTAACTTACGAACAGGGTATTATATAGCTAGGTTACCTTGCCAACAGGGTACACAGCCTAGGCTAACTTATGAATATGGTATTATATAGCTAGGCTACCTTGCCAACAGGGTACATAGCCTAGGCTACCTTACCAATAGGGTATTATATAGCCTAGGGTACCTTGCTAATAGGCTACATAGCCTAGGGTACTTTGCCAATAGGCTACATAGCCTAGGCTAAACATTATGTTCCGTAACTCAATGTATTTTTATTTTTTTAACGTTAGTTTAACCAGACCACTGAGTTAATATTAACTCTCCTAGGGCTGGCCACTCAATGTATTAATTAATCTAATTTTGGTGTTAAAAAAAAAAAAAAAAATGTACAATTTGGCCCTAACCCACTGAATGAAATAAATTCCAGCCACAAAACGCCTTCAAACCAAAATGAGATTTCCACTTTGAAGTCTGACTAAAGAGCAAGCTGAAAATCGCCGGCCCACGCCGCCATGTTTTCAAGGCTAGGCTCCCAACGGGTAGCTAATATTTCATCCTTAATCATCCTAATACAAGAGTCACCTCGTGCAAATTTCAACAAGAAATGGATAATATATTGAATGAACTTCATATTTAACATCAACGCGGCGTCATACTGTTAATTTTAACAATGATGATACGGATGATAACGATGTCTTATCATCGGCGCTCAAGTTTTGGACACGACGTCCTCAAGGTTACCGAGGGTGAGCAAGCATAAATAGCCTATATATTATAAGGTTATATGACCATATGCTAATTGGAAACTTGCCTTATTAACAGTTACTGTAATGAGTACTGTTACGGACCCTTGGAGGCGTTTTGGATATTAATAAAGTCACTCTCACATTCAAATCCAATAATTACTTTGACTGGCCGGGCGAGTTTCTTTGTCAATGGTTAATTGCATTAGCCCTAATTCCGATTTTAAATGCCCGTGAATAAATTCTCGGCATTTTCACTCTAAATTACCCTTATATATTATCAATCGAATTACCCTTCATAAAATACCAAAGCAAATTTGGCAAAAATCAGGTATTGTACTCACCTTACGGTGTCACTTTTAGGGAAGGGACCCCTGCTACCACAGCGCACATCTTGCTTTCACAATCTAGTTCCTATATATCGGCAATCATCTGCGTTAATACCACCGTAAAATATGCATAACCGGCGTAATTAGCAACCGGATTAAGTCAACGTACGGCTAAAATTATTAAAGCACCAAACTACCTTCATTATGTTTAAATAAAAATCGGTTAAACGCACAAGTTAAGGGAGACTAAGGTTGAACGACCACCATATTGGGCGGTTGCTGCGCAGAGTTGGCAGACGGCCGCGAGAGAGACCTGACGGCCAAACTTTTACCCCTTCAGTTCACGGCCAAATTTCGGCCAAATATTTCAACAGGCGTACTGACTGACATTACAACACTAAGTATTTTTAACATTTTGCTTTATTATCATGACCTTGACAGTAAACATGGCAATAAATAAATATGTAAACAAAGAAATACATACGTATGTAAATAAACAAACACTTTTTTTATTTACAAAAAAAAACATAAAATGGAAAAATGCAAAGATAATAAACAATAAACACTGACACGCACAAACACACATACGTTTATTTTGACATACATGAAAATCACTGTACGTGTGTGTGAAAGAGTGAGAAAGAGAGAGAATTGACATGCACGGTAAATATAAGGTATACACTGAGTATAATATCTACACATACGTGCGTGAGATGATGATGATGATGATGATGCATAACACATACTTTCACTCACAATATGTATTTTTGCTAAGGATGTTATTCCTCTCGAGGATGACCAAACAAAAACTCAAATTACAACTAAAACCCCAATCCAAGTGGTGAGGACACTCTTTTATCCCTCCAACCCTCTCCTTATATCCATTTTCCAATGATCTTTTTTATATATATTTCTTTCACATCTTGCTCCCCGCTGGCATTACCTAAATCTAATCTATAGGCCTATATATTTAAGATAGTCAAGAATCATACATTAACATGTGGATATTGAAATTACAATTAAAATAATCTGCCATAAGAAAAAGGGTGAAAGAAATGCTTACATTCATCTTATGAGATGTTTCGGGATGGTTGATGATGTCAAAACTTAATTTAGTTACTGAAATTCAGGAACTCAAAAAATTATCAGCTTCATTCTCTCCGGTACTTCTCTCATACATATTAGTCGACGTGAATAATTCCAGCATAAGTGGTGTAACTACAATCTCGACAGCATTTGCCTTGGAACTGTAAGCGGGCTCCTACTCTAATTACGGCCTATAACATTTCAGAGCCCAAGCGATTTCTTGATTTATCTTTTACATTAGTTACCGAAGAAAACATCCGCACAACTACTGCATTACTTGTCGGTGTTGTTAGACAAGACAAGCTAACGCATAATTTCCTAATTCCTCAAAAGGCTTTTCAGTTCTCCTGTCGAACTTGTGTACTGTACTGTACTGTACTACCCCAGACCAAAAGGTGATGATTTCTTTGGAATTTGCCCTTTAAATATATATATATATATATATATATATATATATATATATATATATATATATATATATATATATATATATATATATGTATGTATGTATGTATGTGTGTGTAAACTGCTTAGAAATCACCAATATGTACTGATCTAATTATCTAATTATCAGCTGAAGCCACAGGGCATTTTTACTCCCCAGAATGCATAAATACACACACACACACACACACACACACACACACACACACACATATATATATATATATATATATATATATATATATATATATATATATATATATATATATGTAGAATCTACTGGTCACTTTTACCAGACACATATGTAATTCTAATAGCCATAATGCCCTCTTAACTTCTCGAACTCTTCTCGCTTTTTTATTTTTTTTGGATATGCTTGTAACTACGAAGCCGTAACATCCAAAGGCAAGAAATTGAAGAGACTTGTGATTGCCGGTCACGGGAGACGAACCCGCGTCACCATAACCACAAGGACGTCACGTTGCCGACCTGACCACGAAAAGGATAAAAGTCTATTACCTCTCGTACATACATATACCTGTCGTTTTCAGATATATTTATTAGAGCTGGAATAGACCCATCCTCACCATCGGAGCCAAGTGGGCAATCGTTTTTATTGCTTTTTAGGCTGAAATATATATGTAGAATCTACTGGTCACTTTTACCCGACACATATGTAATTCTAATAGCCACAATGCCCTCTGAACTTCTCGAACTCTTCGTGCTTCAATTTCTTGCCTTTGGATGTTATGGCTTCGTAGTTACAAGCACATCCAAAAAAAAAAGCGCAAAGAGTTCGAGAAGTTGAGAGGGCATTGTGGCTATTAGAATTACATATATATATATATATATATATATATATATATATATATATATATATATATATATATATATATATATATATATACATATATATATATATATATATATATATATATATATATATATATATATATATATATATATATATATTTATATATATATATATATATATATATATATATATATATATATATATATATATATATATATACATATATATATACAGTATACATAAATTATGGGCTAAGGGTGGTAAAGCTTATGATAGAGCCAGGAAAACCTATCCCTGCCATATACCTTTTCATTATTTCTTACAGCATTCAACTGAGGCTTCATGGCGTATTCAGAACCTTTGACTTGTTGCGAGCTAGGAGTCAAACATATCTCTTGTAAATTGTATTTGGTTGTGCTGAGAGACTAGATTTTGATATTACCATATTCGCTTTTCAGCTGGTCTTCCGATCAGTGGAGTTTGTAAGGCATTATCAATGGAAGTGTATTGGAATTTTTCCTGCCACTAATGTTTATTGTGCTGTAAGACCTACCTACGAGGACCTTTCGGTATCATCTCTTGAGTACTTGACAGAATTTGGTATGAGGCTCTATGAGGACAGTTTACACAGTCGTCTCCTTTACTCTTTTATCTAACAACTTTATACTTGATGCAGTTAAGGGTGCAACAACTGCTCCTTTCCCCATCCCAATTTGCTTTCCTAAGAGTTAATTTCTTTTTCCTTCTTTTTTATCCCCCCCCCCCTAGTCTACTTCTTCTCTCATTCAAGCTTTTGGCGATGAATTACCCATCCATATTTTCGCCCTCGCTTAACTTCGTCTGCTTCTTGCACCCTTTCTCGACCTAATTTCTCTTTTTCCATCTGTGTTGGCTTTGTGAATGTACTTTTATTATTTAAACGAGTTCAATGTCGAAGAAGCAATAGACGATACCTATTTCTCAGTTACCTTTTCATCTTTATTCATTCTTCAAATTATACTTATCTATTCCTGTCTGGAATATTGATTGACTGATTATGAAATTTAGGTCTTGAAGACCAAGCGCCGGAACCCATCAGGATTATTCAGTGCCATAATGAAGGTGAAATATATAAATTAATGATATGATTGATAATGAATAGGTGAATGATGACATACTAGTAAAATTCAGTATTCAAATATGAACGTAAAAAAATGAAGAATGATTTATAGAACCGACAAAAAATAAGTATATATTAGACTTTTATATTCAAAATATATACTCAGTATATAAAATAAATATGACTATAATCTTTATTAAATATACTAAGATCATATCTCATTAAAATAACCAGATTCTTTTAGATAACCCATAAGGTTATCTACCTAAATGTCATCATTTAAAATTTCTAAAATAGTCTTCCCAGTTAGTAAGTACTTTGCCCTAAGGCGATTAAATTTAGGACAGTGCACCAGCATGTGTTCAACGGATAGCTGACCACCACAGTGAGCACAAACTGGGGAATTGGCTCCCTCTAAAATATAGTGTCATGAACCACGCTTGGTTCTATAGGTTCTGAATAGGAAAAAAAATAAGATCGGAACTGGATTAAACTGGCAGCAAATGAAACACTGAAGAGAGGAGTTTAAGCAAAAACCAACGAGTAACGTTAACTAATTTATTACAATAATTTACCTTATGTACAAAAATTAGTCAGTTACCACAAATTAAATAGTTACTCAAAATGATTCAGCAACAAAATAAAACATTTATTATCAAAATTATACAGTTACATCAAAATGAGTCAGCTTCAAAACTAAATAGTTACATTATAAATGAGGCAGCAGCAAATTCAAATAGTTACATCAAAAATGAGGCAGAAGCAAAAATGTAACGCTATACAAAATTTCAAAATACTTAATACAGGACCTCGAATTGTGACTCTCAAAAAATGACAAAACAGCCTGTAAAGATGATAATCATAAAATGACAATCACGTACATTGCATCATTTAAGAACTTTCTTACAACGAATACTTAGAAACCCAAAAATACAATATAACAATAACAAAGTTATACACTCTCAATTACGTATGTCTTAAAGACACTAGCAGGCTAAATAATACCACCATGAGAACACAGCTCAAAACGATACCTCAGCAGACGATCATACCCAGGTCGCCAACACAGCATTATGCTGCCACAGAGGTCACCCTCAACACAAGAGATTACGTTTTATAACCAAGCCACAACAGACAATCATACAGGTCGTCAATACAGCATTATGCTGCCACTGAGGTCACCCTCAACACAATGTCACTCTCCAGACGACGGAAACCAAACCATGTTAGACGATTTCACACCACCTGATGTCACTCTCAAGATGACGGAAACCACGCCATGCCAGATGATGTCACACTCCACCCGATGTTACTCTCCAGATGATGACAATAATGCTGCCACTCAGGTGACCCTCAACACAAGGAGATTACGCTTTATAACCAAGCCACAGCGATGATCATACAGGTCATCAATAGAGCGTTATGCTACCACTCAGGTGACCCTCAACACAATGTCGCTCTAAAGTTGACGGAAACCACGCCATGCCAGACGATGTCACACTCCACCGATGTTGCTCTCCAGACGACGGAAACCACGCCATGCCAGACAATTTCACACTCCACCTGATGTCACTCTCCAGACGACGGAAACCACGCCATGCCAGACGATGTCACACTCCACCGATGTTGCTCTCCAGACGACGGAAACCATGCCATGCCAGACAATTTCACACTCCACCTGATGTCACTCTTCAGACGACGGAAACCACGCCATGCCAGACAATTTCACACTCCACCTGATGTCACTCTCCAGACGATGGAAACCACACCATGCCAGATGATTTCACACTCCACCTGATGTCGCTCTCCAGACGATGGAAACCACACCATGCCAGATGATTTCACACTCCACCTGATGTCGCTCTCCAGACGATGGAAACCACACCATGCCAGATGATTTCACACTCCACCCAATGTCACTCTCCAGACGATGACAATATTGCTGCCACTGAGGTCACCCTCAACACAAGAAGATTATGGCTTACAACCAAACCACAAAAACAACAGACGATCATACAGGTTGTCAATACAGCATTATGCTCCCACTCAGGTCACCCTCAACACAAGGAGATTATGGCTTATAACCAAGCCACAACAACAGACGATCATACAGGTTGACAATACAGCATTATGCTGCCACTCAGGTCACCCTCAACACAAGGAGATTACGGCTTATAACCAAGCCACAACAACAGACGATCATACAGGTTGTCAATACAGCATTATGCTGCCACTCAGGTCACCCTCAACACAAGGAGATTGCGGCTTATAACCAAGCCACAACAACAGACGATCATACAGGTCATCAATACAGCATTATGCTGCCACTCAGGTCACCCTCAACACAAGGAGATTACGGCTTATAACCAAGCCACAACAACAGACGATCATACAGGTTGTCAATACAGCATTATGCTGCCACTCAGGTCACCCTCAACACAAGGAGATTACGGCTTATAACCAAGCCACAACAACAGACGATCATACAGGTTGTCAATACAGCATTATGCTGCCACTCAGGTCACCCTCAACACAAGGAGATTACGGCTTATAACCAAGCCACAATAACAGACGATCATACAGGTTGTCAATACAGCATTATGCTGCCACTCAGGTCACCCTCAACACAAGGAGATTACGGCTTATAACCAAGCCACAACAACAGACGATCATACAGGTTGCCAATACAGCATTATGCTGCCACTCAGGTCACCCTCAACACAAGGAGATTACGGCTTATAACCAAGCCACAACAACAGACGATCATACAGGTTGTCAATACAGCATTATGCTCCCACTCAGGTCACCCTCAACACAAGGAGATTATGGCTTATAACCAAGCCACAACAACAGACGATCATACAGGTTGACAATACAGCATTATGCTGCCACTCAGGTCACCCTCAACACAAGGAGATTACAGCTTATAACCAAGCCACAACAACAGACGATCATACAGGTTGCCAATACAGCATTATGCTGCCACTCAGGTCACCCTCAATACAAGGAGATTATGGCTTATAACCAAGCCACAACAACAGATGATCATACAGGTTGTCAATACAGCATTATGCTGCCACTCAGGTCACCCTCAATGCAATGTCGCTGTCCAGATGACGGAAACCACGCCATGCCAGACGATTACTTACTCCACCTGATGTCACTCTCCAGACAACGGAAACCATGCCACGCCAGATGATGCCACACTCCACTCGATGTCGCTCTCCAGATGATGATAATAATGCTGCACAATCGCTAACTACTGACTGCTAACTTGAAGTTACACGAATCATCCTTAAGCTGCCATCAAGGAAGACGTCAAATCCACCGACAAGGAGGACCTCCAACTCCCGTCGTAACCAACAGGTAAGGAATACCTGACTGCTTGCTGACCACCACTGACTTCTTACTGGTCACGGGCTGACTTCCAGCTCTTGGCTAACACTCTACGTACAATACGACACTTCCCCTTCCAATGTAGACAAAATAAACCAGGAGAAACAACCAAAAGGAAGGAAACCATCGAACTATGATAGTTCCTTTCAAACAACCACCTTAACCTTACAATAGCTATGAGTGAAGTGGGTATGGCCAATCCTAAGCCGTGTTAGGATGATCTCAAATCTTGTTATGATTAAAACCTGGCTTAGGATGATCTCAAATCTTCTGTTATGATTAAAACCCGGACTCCAAAAGCCTATATTTTTCCTAATGTTTCTGTACTTCCTATTTGTGAATAAAATGGGGGAAGTCCATCTCTGCTGTCATTTCGTTTGAATGTATCCTCTGATAACTGGACGCATATCCAAATGTGGCACCTTATTAGTTAAGAAATCACATCTTGCGGCATCCTTTGCTTCACTATCAGCCAGTTCGTTCCCTTCTAGACCAGTGTGTGCCCAGGATTCCAACAAAACTTTGCTGGTTTGTGGGGAACAGAAAGATAAAAAAGCCACTCCTGAGCCTTTTGAATTAAGGGATGGGTAGGGTTAAACTTCTTTGGGGCTTCTAAAACACTCCTTGAGTCACTATAAATTACTGTGGTTTTAAATTTCTTATTAGAAACAAGATTTAAAGCATCAACTATGGCTGTTGCTTCAGCAGTGAAAACAGATGAGGAGGCTGATAACTTTTTTATATATGATTCCCCCTCACACACCACTGCACATCCCACTCCATCTTCTGATTTGATACATTACTATAGATTTTCCAGTCATTTATATGCTTCTCACCATGCTCCAAAAACTTGTTTCTGACTTCTTCTTCTGGACAATCTTTCTTCTTTGTCTCTTTAATGCAGACATCTATTGCTGGAATAAACCATGGAGGGATAACAGGATGTTTAACTTGTAGGATCTTCTGAATTTTTATGACTTTATCCTCCAGTTCACCCAGTTATCTGATTTGAAATGGTATTGAAGATCTAGATCCAAAAAGACTTGAGTCACGCTGTTTTAAGATCTCAAAAGAAGGATTTCCCTTTGAGCTTTTCAGCCACATGGTGTGTCTCAGACCTATCTCATGCCTCCTTAAGTCCAGTGGTAGCTGATGGGAGTCTACATAAATACTTTGAATGGGTGAAGTTCTAAAAACTCCAGTGCAGATCCTTAGCCCCATATTATGCACAACATCCAATTCCTTAAGTTTGGTCTTTGAAGCAGATGAGTATACTTGGCAGCCATAGTCTAACTTAAATAAACGTACTGCATTATACATCCTTAACAACGATTTCTTATCACCACCCCAATTAAAATTGGATACTACTTTTAACTTATTTAGTGATCTCTTCACTAAATAAGTCTTTGATGCAAAGCGAGCTTTTCATCACAGACCATTCCTAAAAATTTTACTTCAGTAGAGTAATGTAAAATAATTCCATTTAAGGTAAGAGTTGGAGTGGTTTCCTTAGTTTGGCATCCGCAGAAGCGAACAGCGACAGTTTTAAATTCAGAAAATCGAAATCCTTGCTCATTAGCCAGCTTGCTTACTTCATCGATGGCTCTTTGCATGAACCTGCTAGTAGATACCGCATAATATCGAGTGCAGTACAGAGCTAAATCATCTACAAATAAAGAGCCTTTTACTAGTGATGATATCTTTTCTAATACTCCATTAATGGTAATTGCAAAAAAAAAGTTAAGTATACCTTAGTTTTACCAGACCACTGAGCTGATTAACAGCTCTCCTAGGGCTGGCCCGAAGGATTAGACTTATTTTACGTGGCTAAGAACCAATTGGTTACTTAGCAACGGGACCTACAGCTTACTGTGGAATCCGAACCATATTATAGCGAGAAATGAATTTCTATCACCAGAAATAAATTCCTCTAACTCTTCATCAGCCGGTCGGGGAATTGAACTCCGGCCCATCGAGTGACAGTCCGCTGGTAATAGCGAAGAGGGTGACACTAACGACACTACCCTGAGGAACCCCCGCTTCTTGTAAGACAGGTCATGATACATGATTCCAAACTCTTACCTTTATATATCTTTCTGATAAAAACGAATGTATAAATCTGATTATTTTTTCTTTAATGCCCATCTTATACAACTTTTTTTACAATACCATAACGCCATGCATTTCATATGCCTTTTCCAAATCAAAGAAAACTCCTATTGTTTGGCTCTGTTTAGCAAAACCTTAAAGTAATTGGTCTGAGAGCCTGAGCAAGGGCTCTAAAGTAGATCTAGTTTTCCTAAAGCCAAACTGGAACGGAGAAAGCAATTTATTTGTTTCTAAATGCCATACAAGTCTGGTGTTAAACATCGTTTCCATCAGCTTACAAATACAACTGGTGAGAGTTATTGGTCTATAGCTGCTGGGTAAAGCAGGATCCTTGTTTGGGTTCTTCATAGGGAGGATTAATGATGATTTCGAGCTCTTAGGAATAATACTAGTTTCCCAGATTCATTTATTAATGTCTAAAAAAAATTTCTTTGACTTTTCTTGGAGATGTTTTAACATTTCATAAAGTATTTTATCTTCACCAGGGGCTGATGGTTTGGTATTCTGCAAGGTGTCATTGAGTTCCTGCAGTGTAAATTTTGCATTATATGGTTCAAAGTTATTTTCACTTAAATCAAGATAAATCTGGGCATTTCTAATGTCTTGGAATTCTACAGAATAGTTCTCACTATTCGATATTCTCGAGAAATGTTCTCCTAATTTTCCTGCGACCCTCTCTGGTTGGGTGATTAAGTCACCATTTATCTTAAGGTAGGCAGAGGTTCAGGGACGAACTTGCCATTTAGTTTTTTTAATTTCCTTCCAAATCATTTTGGATTGTGTTTTTGAGCTAATGCCATTAATGTAGTACATCCATAACTCTCTTTTTGCTTTTTTAAAATATTTATTTTGCTTGGCCACAGCATGTTGGTAAATAACTTTGGCTTGGGCAGTTCCACTCCTCTTATTCTTTTTGTAGCATTTTCTAGTGATCTTTCTCATACTACTGAAGGTTGTGTTCCACCAAGGAACTGCTGGTCTACAGGGCTTCCTTTTTTTTTGTTGGAATAGAGGCAATTGCACTGTTGATGATGGTGTCATTAAAGTAATTATATGCCTCTGAGATGGATGGAAATGATTTTACATTGTTGTCCATAAGAACTGACACACTAAATTTCTTCCACTCTGCCTCATTACCTTCCGTTTGGGAGGCGACTCAGATGGCTGATTCTTAACTTATTTTATATGAATTGGGAAGTGGTCTCTCCCATTTGGATATTCACTTACTGACCATTCATAATCAATGTGAACACTAGATGAGCAAAAGCTCAGATCAATAGCCAAATATGTACTGGAGTAGATGCTATGGTAAGTCAAGGCTCCATTATTGAGTATGGTGATATTATGACCATCCATAATACCCTCCAACATCCTACCCTTGGCATTTGTCGTATTCCCACCCCATATGGGGTTGTGAGCATTAAAATCACCAAGGAGGAGGAAAGGACTAGGAAGCTGATTGATCAATAAATGAATATCATTATACATAAATCCAAATCAGGAGGAAGATAGATAGAGGAAGCTGTAATTTGCTTGTCTAAAATGAAAGTTACTGCTACAGCTTGGAGATGAGTATTAATTAACAGCAAGGAGTGTTGCAACGACTTTTGGCGAATAATTGCTGCACCGCCCTTAGCTCTATCTCCGATTGGTGGTGGAGGATTATATATGCTGTAATTTAACCCAGGATTATACTGTGTGCTTCCAAGCTTAATTTCCTGTAGACACAAAATACCTGGGCTATGGTCATGGAGCAGTACCTTCAGCTCTTCACTTCGAGCCCTAAGACCTCTACAGTTCCATTGTAGTATTGACATGACAACAATTTTTTGGGCCTTTTTGAATGCCCTTTGGATGGAGCCTTCTCATTTATTCTCTTTTGTTTGTGAGTATTGTCAAGATATGATTTGGAAAGGACTGGTCTTGACAGGTTTGGTTTATTATTTGTTGATTTACTGGTGTCATTTTGTTTCCCTTTCTTGTCAATTTGTTTAAATTCAGGCTGGGGTTCTTGCATCAAGCTTAGTACTTCGTATCTAAGTGCTAAGTGATGCACATTTAATTGGATTTGAGGGAGGAGAGGATGAGGGGGAACGTCTCCTCTTATGGTGCGTTTGCTCCGCAGTCTCCATTAAATCAGGCAGAGACTCTGCCTGAGACAATTCCAAGGTGGTTGGGTTAAGTGCCATCTTATCCTCCTTGGGGTTGATGCACCTGCTACATTAGAGGGTGCTGCCACTGCACCCCTGTTGGTAGATAGGGGTAGTGGCTTAAGAACTTGAGCATAGCTCCTAGGTTGTTGTCGTAGCTGTCTTTTTGCAAAACCGATATTTATATGCTCTGCATTGCCTTTATTTAGTGCAGATAGTTCAGATTTGCAAATTTCACAATTTTTGTTACTGGATTTATGTTCCAGTTGGCAATTAACACATTTTGCTTGTCTACTACATTTATCATCATGATGGACACCAGAGCAGTTCATACAAATTTTAGCATTTTCGCAGTTTTTGGATGGATGGCCAAACTTTAAGCAATGATAGCACTGCACTGGTGTTTGCTGGAAAGGGCGTACTCGTAACCTTTCATTTTCAAATATGACATGAGAAGGTACTTCAGAGTCTACAAAGGTTAAAATAATCATGCTGGCAATAGCAGCCTTTTTCACTCTCCAAACTGAAGTGGGCTCATTTCTAAAATTTCTTCTTCTGTCATGTCATAAAGGTCTTTATCAAATAGTACTCCTCTCCCATAACTAAAGCTTAAGTGGGGCTTGATCTTCGTATTCATTTCATCCTTTTTTATGTCCAGCAAGGTCAGCATATTATGTACTTGGGTTGTGGATTTGGCATGAATAAGAACAGTGTTCTTCCAAAAATGAGAAATATCACCGCTCTTCATTCCTCACACCTTTTTCTGAAGAAAACTGCAAAATTTATAGTAGTTATGATTTTCCTCCTTAGCTGAGCCCATTTAGATGGCACATAAACGTCCATGTCTTTGGGAACTTTGTCTATTAAGGCTCCTCGTACTGTAGCTTGACCTATTTGTATGGCACTTACCATACTACTAGCCTTTAGAGCCTCATCATGGCTACTAAAGGTGACTCAAGCTTCCCATTTAGATTCAATATCAGTAAAGTTCATCCTGACTTCTACAGCAGTTCCAAATTATTTCAGAGCTGTCGAGATCATTTCATGATCACAACTGACTGGTGAATCTTCGATATGGAGCATTCTCAAATTTTTCACACAACCTGGCTGTGTTGAGGATTTAATTTTGGAGTAAGATTTCTTAGAGAAGTTCATGTCCTTGCTTGAAATTGTCATCAATGAAGCATGGCTAGAGGGTCCAAGGGAAGTGAAGTCAGGAGGGATCAGGATATTTGTTATTACTGCTTTTTGTCAATTTATTTTTGGGGAAGTCATCAACATTTGGAGAAATTACAATCTCCAAGGTGGGTGCAGAGGTCGTCATCTGTGCCAGAACAGCACCATCAGAGGGTCCACGGGTATTCGAATTCTTATAAATGCTAGACATAAAGATTTGAGAGGGGTAAAAAAAATAATAATAAACCTGAAAACCTTAAAAACATATTAGCCTTCCATGGGGTTTTTTCTTCCACTAATGGCACAAGTGAGAACCGACTCCCAAATATCCGTGTCCCTACCCTACCACACAGGGGATGGCACAACATGATTATAGTGGCCCAAGTGTAAGCCAAACCCGCTTGCTAGGACCGAAGGTATTACAAGAATACTATATCATCCCCACTCTAATCATGTTATGGGCAAACCAGATAGAATGCTGAGAGTCCTATCCCCAGAACCAGAACCCCCTGGAATCTGTGGTCCAGCCCTAAAGAATAGTTCCACCTGATATCTCTCAGGTCCGAATATTATCGGGCAGTTGATGGTCCTACCACAGTTCCCACTATTTAGCTTCGGATATAAACCTAATCCCAGTTATGATATATTTTCCTATTTATCAGGTCCTATAAATTTTAGCAAAAGCGGAAAATTCCACAAAAATTAACCCAAAGAAAATATATAATGGTATATGGGACTCTTGGACTCAAACCCGGGAACAGATTCCTGGGTTTCAAGAGCCCCCTCACCACGTCAAGGTGGTCCTAAATCGAGGAGGTGTCTGGGATGTTGCTCTAATATTTGGGGTGTATTGTCGCGAAAAATTCAGTCTTATCTTAAACCTAGGGCTTCCTCCTAGAAGGGCTACCTTTTTCCAGACAATTACTTTAAAAACAGAAGAGGTTTTCATGTAACTAATATTACTATAATACCACTATTTCCATGCTTTCCAAGAGGGATTTGTTTCTCATAAGATATTGTAACACATACCATAATCATTTTCTTCCCACCTACTTTGCTAAGCTCTTTTCTTGTTTTCCTTGTGGCTGGGATAGAGGGGAATTAGATTGTTCGTCCCATTAGCTTCTGCATGTAGAAATAAGAAAAACCTAGACATTTTTTAATAATCTTCAATTACAAGTTGCAAATACGAATATGTTCTTGTGTATGTTTGTAGACGACACACGTCTTTTGTCAGTGACTCTGCCTTCACTTCAAAGTTGGAAAAGCTAATTGTTAAATTTTCTGATGCAATCACCTCCTTCGTTTAGTGTATTTATTTACGTCCTAGTCACTTTGCATATCACACAAGTCCAACCTGGTCTGGCAAAGCGGTCGAAACCTAGTTTGCAACTATTGAGAGAGAGAGAGAGAGAGAGAGAGAGAGAGAGAGAGAGAGAGAGAGAGAGAGAGAGAGAGAGAGAGAGAGAATTTACAAGGAACTGAACGCTCTTTCTCTTACAGAAAATATAGCTTAAATCTATTTCAAGAAAAGGGATTGAAATGTACTGTAAATATACATTTCTATCATTAAAATTTGTAAGCTGTCAGAGCCCAGACTTCCATTAATTTTGAAACTGTCATAACTTCCAGAATAGTTTTCATATAGAAGTTAATACTTTTTCATTAATACTATAACAAACTTGTGTCTGTCCGGCAAAGCAAAATTAAAAGAAATCCTTTCACACTGAATTATGTCCCTGTAAAACCAATGAACTAGGGCCATGACGAATAACGACAGACAAATTCCAAGCCAATTACCCTTTCCCTCTGAATTTTATATAAGAGCAAGAGGAGAAATCAAGGTCTTATCCTTCAACCCAATCTACTGAAGAGGTGACTGTAATTTCACTACAAGTCTACAAGTAGAAGCTATTGTATTCTCCCAAGGGCAAGATCGGATCTCGACCGTTGAAATCCGTCAATGAGCACTGCGCAAGAAAGAAAAATAAAAACTTTCAACCGAATGGGTCGCAGGGTTTACTTACGAGTAGGAAGAGCTTTGTATTAACTACAGTAGGCCTTCTCTACAATAGTTCTATTCCCTGAGTAAGGGTAATATAAGTGATAACATCAGTGGTTATCTAATAGCATACTAAAAGCAATTTCGGTAAGAGGAGGTTTTGGAAATGTAAGCTATTTTTGTGGTTATTATTGAAAATAATAGCTTTTCCACGGAATTTAATTTGAATAGTCTTCTCTATTCGTCTAACAATCTTCCGTGTTCTTTATACGCTCTTCTCTTTCAGGTCTTTTGTTATGATTTTGTACATAATGCTGTTTCGTCCTCTAATTATTTTTGATGCATAAAATTTGCCCTGGCAACCAACCAGTCAACATTACATCCAGTTTCGTTTGTATATTAATCAACGTCCCTATAAATTAATAACATCGCAGTGTGCAATAGTGTTCTACTGAAACTAAAAATCGACTATTGCTGGCAGTATTCGTCACTGTTGCCTACATATTTGGGTATATGCTTTCTAGGCATATCATATCTTATACAAAGTCAGATGTGCTTTAGGTTGCTAGGGACGGCAATGATACCTTCATGCTCGTTGACCAGGAATATTGTATCACTCCTTGTACACTGTGTTCCCTAATTTGTCATATCACTTGAATAATCAATTCGTAGGTTCTTTCAGTACCTCGTTGATAAGAGGCAATTCTGTATAGGAGTTTTGATATCATTACAGTTTTAGCACTGCGATATGAACGGCTTAGTTATAATAGTGTATTATTTCAGTGCTTTGGAGGAGAATGTCTGTCGGTTGTCTCTCTTTGACTACATCAGTGTAATTCTGAAACTTAACTCCCTAACACTGATGGCACCCGAAGGAAACGACATAAGGACTCTGTTACGAACCCATGAGTTCGTATTTGTACATATATTTATATATGTTGTTTGTGTTCCTGAATTGGTATTATCTGCCTTTAAGGGTTTATTTGTTGTCACTTGTCAACGATAGTTTAGTCACTCGTCAATGATAGTTGGTTGTTTATCAGTTGTTGACATCCGTATATTTGTTGCTGCAGTGGTTACTTAGCTGCTTTACTTTCATAATCATGGCAGTTTAACCCTTTTGACTAATTGTTCATTGACGGCCGTAAATTATTTATTAATATTTATTATTCTCGTTTAGTTGTTCTCTCGTATAATTGGCTGGTTAAGACTGATACTTATTTCTCCTCTTTGGTGGTTGGCTGATGGGCAACCGAGTTGATGAGTGGCCTGGAACTGTAGTCGGATGTAGAAGTCACTACCTGACTGGATTTGAGAGAAGTCACCTACTTACTCCCGTGAGGAGAACCTGACTGGATTTGAGAGAAGTCACCTGCTTACTCCCGTGAGAAGAACTTGACTTGGATTTGTAACTTGGACGCAGTGCGGACTTTGAAGGCTGTGGTTTTGGTGGATCCCTCGTGGTGGCCCCGAACTGGATCCTGCCCTTGCTGGAAG